>NC_057812.1:631870663-632239704 GCF_018294505.1 Triticum aestivum | reverse complement strand
GATACATCGAGCACTCTAGTCATGTCTCCCTGCCACACACAAAGTTGACGTGTGCCCTCTAACATTCCGGTAGGCCAGTCGCCCTATATCTTTGACTTGTACACAAACACAATTTCGATGGCTCTCTTCATCGATCTCGCAACCACCCACTTGATCCTCTCTTCGACTCTATCGATAGCTATGACCCCTCCCTCTCTTCTCATGGATTGCCCGACCCTCTATGTATGATATAGATAGGCCTCCATTTCACACACATTGCATGCAAAATTTTGTTTGAGATGTCATCGACACATATTCCCACAAATAATTCACGAAATCAACCCCCACCCCACCCCACCCCAAAATAAAAAACACTCACGAACGCGGTTTGTATCTCTCACACACACCCACATAGGTGGGGGACGTGCACGAAGAGAAGAGGTGTATGCACGGCGCACGTACTCCCGTCTCTTTCCCAACCACACCCGCGCAGGTACACGGTGGAGCTCATTTCTGTATGAAAAAGGCAGTTCACGTGGTAATTTGGCACGTGTACTGGTTGTCCACTTGGTGGAGGGAGGATCGTCTACCACGGGTGAACAAACAAATTGCGACTTGACGTGTTATGTTAAAAAAAGAGGCAAACCATGTGGGGCCTACCTTAGAGGCAAGGCTCTATACACTGGAGTACTTTTGATGTGTCCCATCAACTCGCAGAACGAGGAGAAGCTTGCTTAGTACGCCGTCTCCCCTGCCCACAGGCGCGGTGGCTTGCAGGATGAGGTGAAGCTTGCTTACTACGCCTTACGCCCGCTACCTCGCCCATGCGCGCGGTGGCTCGCAGGACAAGGAGAAAAATTTACTACTCCCTCCATTTACTCCTCGTCCCTACTACCTTGGTTATAGAGATTATACTATCATATTGTTTGGAATATATATGTCCTTTAGTAGATTTCAATATGAACTACTAGTACATACTCCAAAGACTGATGTATATAGACGTATTTTAGAGTGTAGATTCACTCATTTTGCTCCGTATGTAGCACTCTCCCTCGCCCCTTGACCCTCGCCCATGTGGTGGACATGCAGCAATTCATTCGGTCTCATATAGCCAGAACGATATATACTGCACTACCATTATTGCTCGACTTCCCGAAGAGGCGAAGAGCCAATCGCAAGGTTAATATTTTGGAGATGCCAAGCGCAAGGTTATAGGAGAACGAGTAGTAGGTGATGCGATATTTATAAATAAAGTTGTTTTTCTTCAGTGGCACGTACGCAATATGATAGGTTCATATAGAAAGAAAAGGAAACCGCTCCACTATATACATAGTCAGGACGGGCCAGCCTACACGGTTGCTTGCTAGGGTTGCTCTCTTCACACTCCCTCGCACAAAACGACTGTGGCCACATCTCTAACATCCCGGTGGATCACGTCCGCTTGGGGAAGGGATGGATGCTTAGTGTAGATGCGGTGGCCGTCGCCGACGGCGAAAACCCACTGTCAGCACGTCCCGATCAAGGGTCCCCGCTGTTCTCTCTCACAAAGTCGGTGAGGTTGCCTTCGTCCCTTGCTCACTGCCGCGACGTGGGCAGTTTCCGCCTCCTGCCGCCCTCCTCAAGGTTGAGCTACGTCCCTCAGGTACAACTCCCTTTACAGCCGGCTTGCACCACTGCTCCAGCTGCCCACATCACTCCCTGTGGATATTTCTCTATACTTCTTTGCCCCGCACATACCTCTACTGGCTTCTACGTACTGTATTTGTGATGAGTTTATGTCTCATCAACTAGTCCCAGTAATCTTATTCTAATCACGCTTGTTCAATTTCTTTGCCACAGGGATGCTCATCTCAATTTTGGTGAAACTGCACAAAATGATCCGATGGTCAAATGGTTGCAAACTTCATTTATTAGGAAGCTCGAACATTGCCAGCAAATTGAAGCATGGTCAGGGTTCACGGTTCAAGGGCTAGGGACTGCATGGATCATTTTTTTTCTTTAGCTGCCTCTGTTCCAAAATAAGTGTCAACTTTAGTAGTAGTACAACTTTGTATACTAAAGTTTGCACAAAGTTGAGAAACTTATTTTGGAACGGAGGGAGTACATATTTGCTATGATCTGTCAATCATTGAGATGCAATAGCATGCATGTTAGTCTCCTTTGTATTTGATGAAATGTTGCAACGGGCAACCTTGGACGCAAGATACATGTAACAGAAGCTGGAAGCTTCATAGTATTGTACAAATTTATCTTGCTGATAAATTACAGTACGTACTATAATAGTACTTCCTCCGTTCCTAAATATAAGTCTTTGTAGAGATTTCACCATGAACCACATGCGGATGTATATAGATGCATTTTAAGTGTAGATTCATTCATTTTGTTCCGTATGTAGTGGAATCTCTACAAAGACTTACTATCTACTAGTAATAGCTAGCCCCCACTACTAGGAATTCTCTATCCTCTCCTTGAGCCACGTCATCAAAATTGATGTAGCCGTTAGATGAAGTAAATCAGTCCATAATAGCCTTCTGATCTAGACGTTGAGAGGCTCCGCGCTAAGCCACATGCAAGCATGCAGAAATACCGTGCCACATGCATGTGAGTGGGTTTTAAATCACATCAACATGTCTGCATGCAAGCATGCACCGGTAGCATGCATGTAAGTGAGCTTTTAAGTCCCATTAACATGTCAAAAAGAAAAATATAATCCCATTATGCAGTAGGAGTTGGCTGATCTTTTTTCCTTACGTGGGATGATCTAAATGATGATGGGAGTTTATTTAGTTTGGCTACCACATTTGTCATGCGGTTATAGAGTTTTTTTTGTTCTATGAAATTGATAATTTTGCGCAGAGAGATATACCGTTGTTCTGCGCCAACACGCGGGGACTCATCTAGTAGTAATATTTAGGAATGGAGGGAGTACTATGTAAAGAGTTAGGTGTCGCACGGTGATAGTGTGAGGTGGGCCATGTAATCATTGAGCCTGCGTGTTTTCACTGCTCTTGCACGCCTCCGCTGTAAGAATGGAGAAAATTGTAATCTAGTACTCCCTCCATCCGGAAATACTTGTCGGAGAAATGGATGTATCTAGATATATTTTAGTTCTAGATACATCTAATTTTATTCATTTCCTCGACAAGTAATTCTGGACGGAGGGAGTAGTAGTATACCTCCTTTCGCCAAAAGCGTGGGACATCCAGCAGTCCTACCACCTCAGTAATAAAGACCAATGAGCCGTCAAATCACATAGACCCAGCAGTAAGTTGGACGGACGAAGCAACCATCACTCTTGCGCAAGTGAGAGGTCGCGTCCGCTCTGCCCGGGCATGAATGTGGCACCGATTCTTTGGAGCGGTGCTGACCGTTTTGGGCGGGAAGCGCGCGCGTGATAGAGGGGCTTTGGGTGGGCCAGGCTGGTCAGGAGCGGGCGTGGCAGCTGTCCGCATGTCCCTACCGGACACGCCCGGAAACGAGAGGATGCACCGACTCTCACGGCTAAAATCGTACACTACGCAACATCTCTCTGTAGGAGTAGGTCGATCTGTCACTCTCTCTAACACACACATGGTGTTAAACACACACACACACACACACACACACACACACGCACACGCACATGCACGCACCTTGGTCTCGTTGCACCTTCTAACGTGACTTATTACACCTAGACGGAGGGAGTAGTAAGTATACGAGATACGGTGGCACACTGACTTAAGTCGAATACAGGTGCCCAAAATTTGTGTGCATGTTATAATAAGGATTCGCTTAAAATAGTACGTGAGTGAACAAAGGGATCAATTGGACAGTGTTCCCGGGCAGTAGTGAGATGTGTGAGGTAAGATACACCGCTGGCGCTTTTAATTTTTCTTATTAATTTGTTTGTTTCACCCTCTGACTGGTGGGACCCAACGTACTACGTGGAGAGAGGTAAGGTGATTTCTGCACCACTGTGGATAGTCTTACCACCAAAGCCACATGACACGGTTATGATTGAAATCCCAATGACTCCCACACACAAAAAAAACACGGCATGCTTGTCACACGAATGCAGGAATGTATAAAAGGTTATTTCCCTCTCGTTGAACATAACGGGAGGGTTGTGTAGCTGGTTAGCCTATTCGCTCATCAAACTTGATGTCTCGGGTTCGATAACTACACTTGAGCATAATTTGTGCCAGGAGGATTCTTTGACTGGTCAAAATGTTTTCTAGGGTTTGCACGCTTCACACTCTCTCTCCAGTATATATATACATGTTGGAGCCTCGGCGCTTGTAGTTGCTCTCTTCACACTCTCTCGCACTCTCCCGCTGGAGCCTCAGCGCTTGTAGTTGCTCTCTTCACACTCTCTCGCCCTCTCCAGATCTAAACAAGACTTCATTGGCCTCTCTCTCCCCTCACTGCTGCTCAAAGAGCCGGCAGGATCCGTCCGCCGGGAAGGGAAGGAGGCTTAACATTGTCGCCGTCGGCGAGGGACTACCAGCGCAACTGTTCACTTTCCACCCAGCGGCGGCGCGGGAGGGCCTCCGACCCCTTCTTCTTTGCCGCCGTCCCGTCGCCCACCGAACCACGCCCCAAGAACCTTAAGGTATAATTTACTTACTCCACATGCATTGCTCTAGCTGCATGTATACCATGAATCTAGGACGTGGTTCAAAGAGGAAAGGAGTGGGGGAAAGTAGTGGGAAAAGTTGTATATGGCATGAATCTAGGACGTGGTTCAAAGAGGAAATTAAGGGGGAAAGTTGTATAGCATTAATCTAGGACGTGGTTCAAAGAGGAAAGGAATGGGGGAAAGTAGTGGGGAAAGTTGTATCGCATAAATCTAGGACGTGGTTCAAAAAGGAAAGGAAGGGGCGAAAGTACTAGTTCAAAAAGGAAAGGAAGGGACAAGGCTGTAGAGTTTGAGCAGGACTAGATTTGATGCGCTCACATAGGGAAAGGCGTCTAAAGATAACAAAACTGGGACCAACACAAATATGCTCCTTGGTTGTTTTTTCTTTGTTGCAACAGACTATGCATGACCATAGTACATCGGTAGATGCACATGGTGCTTGTGCGTCCACTATCCCGTGCAACTCATTAGCTGTTGTTAATCTAAGGCCCTGTTTGGTTAAAAACTCCCTAGTCCCTACCTGCTAGGTTCCAGGGACTAAACATGGACTAGAGGTTATTAAATGACATGCTAAAATACCATGTTACCCCTAGTAATGAACTAATAGAGACAAGGTGCGATGCGTGGCAGGGGCAACTGTTGGAAAAAGTCCCAAAAAGACTCCCTCGGTGTCTTCTTTCTTTAGTCCCAAACGCCCACTTTTAGTCCCTAAAAGTCCCTCCTCTTTGGTTTAGATGGGACTGACACGGAGTTTTTTTAGTCCCTACACCAAAATGTCCCTGTAAACAAACACCCTCTAATAATGCCGCTGGAAAATTGATGCAATGCCACAGTTAAAAGCAAATTACATGTTTAACGAATTTTATTGTTAATATAATCTCTATGTTAATATTAATCAATGCCACCATTTGAGAAATTCTACTATCTTGCTTTCTTTCCCATTTAGATAAGGTAGATGCTTCTTTTTGTTGGCTTCTATGTCATCCACCGTTATTGACCACTAATTGTTTCCTTTGCACCTTGTGTAAACAGGGTTATCTGCTTCACCTCGTTGCCATTGTGACCTTTTGTTGCACTGCACAAAACACTTTTGTTTTAAGAGTGTTTTGTGCAGTTCAACCAAAATGTCACACCGACAACGTTGCTTGATTGCTTGATCTTAGTGGAACTGCACAAGAGGAGATCTTACTTCGTATCCGTTAAGGCAAATTTGGTTCAGATCTTCTTCTTGTGAGTTGTTTGAATTCCGCATCATGAGAGGTCAGTACTAGCCTTCTTTCACATGATTCTGTAGTGTGCATTCATATGTTGTGCTACTTGTACGATAATGTTGCTTGATTTTAGTGAACTGCACAAATGGAGACAAGACTTCCAATCTGTATGTGCACGGTAATATCCCATTGAGGTAAGATAAGGATATTTCACAACTGTTGGCCTGTATTTTGCCACTTTCATCAGAAAATTAAGTTTAGTATTATACTTGTGCTCCCTAATTGACATGCCAAATCTTACATTGAAGGCGAAGCTTGTTTGTTATTGAACCAAGTGATGAAGGGGAAGAACAAGGGGAAGAAAAACAAAAATCAACTCCCGGTGCTGTAATGAAGCACTGGAACTGTGATGGCACAAGTAATGATATAGTTTTGCATCTTAATTTATTGCTATGGCTGGAACGAGCAATTGTTTTGCCACTGATTTAATGCCACTCTTAATGTAATATGTAATTATCTCTACTTGTGCAAACAGGGATCTTCTTTGAAGATACCATATATTTTAGTGGAACTGCACAAGAAGATGTTGGAAACATTAAACTAATCGAGGAGTATATAGTAAGCTTGGCCACCACCGTAGATAACAACAGATGGTTCCGGAGAAATGCTTCATCTGTATGCTCTACACAATAAGCCTCCTGACAAAGGTTGGTACTCGCCCACAGATTTCATCCATATGATTGAGCTTTGTCATCTCTATTGGTGTTGTGCTACTGTTTAGATACTGTCATGAAAAAGTGGTATTGTCCTTGAGAAGTGCTTCATCTGTGCTGTTTTAAATATTTCCTTTCCTTTTTTCGAGCAAACAGTGATGCTAGCATTTAGTAGTCCTCTTGTCTTTGCACAACATGATCATCTTCCTCTGAAGAAGAATGTGGAGTACGTGAAGTGACTAGTTCCGATTATGCCAGGATGAAGAAGCCATGTCTATCTTATCATCAAAAGGAGCAGTTGAAGGGTGGTCACATTACTCCCACAAGACCAAACTAACTTCAGCTCAGAAGGACTGACAAAATCTCCATTTTTTTGCTGTGATGCGCAAGTACAATGTTGTTCTAGGATTCTTTCTGGTGAGTTCCATTTTTCTAAAAGTGTGCTCTACATGGACCATGTATGTGCCTGTTGAAACTGTCAATTCATAGTGCAGTTTGCTCTATACTAATCACTTTTTTGTATTTGTGCAAACAGGGGTGCTCAGCTTGATTTCAATGGGAACTGCACAAAATGTTCATGAATACATCGAATCATTCATTTCCACCACAAGAAAGGAGGTGTCGATAAGTTCAAGGCATTGCAACATATAAGGGCGAAATCATACAAGCTACGCGCGAATTTGGTTGATTTTGGTGGAACTACACAAAAAGAACAACTGGTTTATTTAGCACGAGGTGCCATGTCAATGTCCGAACTAATGGCAAACCCTTCCCATTCCACAATCGTAGGCATTTGATATTTTGGAATGGGACAACCTTGTCAAATTTTGCTCATTGATTTTAGCAAGACATGCGTTTGATATTTTTGAATGGAACGCCCTTTGTTGTCAGCAGCGTCGATCAATTTTTTCTTTACTCCTTAGTTGTGAAGTAAATATTGCCTCTGACATGTGAGTCGCTAAGATGCATAATCATCGATTGTTTTGAATGTTCTCTATGAATTGCCAGGCCTGTGTGTTTGATTGCAATGTACAAAAACGCTAAAAAGCTGCTCAAACTCTTTGTACTCCTTCTGTTCCTTTTTACTTTGCACATTGTGAAAGTGCATACTTTTTTGTATAAGATTGGTCAAAGTAGAGATACTTTGACTGCAGACAAAACTTGTATGCAGACTAGAAAGGACCGGAGGGAGTACATGTGAAACTGCTGCAAACGAGGTGATCACCCTGGGAATAATGCTAGTACGTATTGTTTTGCATGTTCATCCAATGCCAGTGATATAGGAATTCGAACTAATCGAAATAAATTCATTCATACATGGTCGGATTTCATATAAACATGCCAGATTTCATTACATTTCATACATTCTTCAACTAAAAAGGGGTGCGCTAGAGGTATAATTAATTAACCGAAGCTACCCACCTGTGTCCCGCTGAGCCGAACAGAAGCTTCAGTGACTTAACTGCAGGTGCAGTTGCGTAACTAACATGTGGCCTATTGGGCCCACGTGTCAGTCAGCCAACTGCACCAGTAGTTAAGTAGAAGCAGCGTTGTTCTCCAGCAGAACTCCCCGACTCCACGTCGCCGCCAAGAAGCTAACCGGCTGTCAATGGTCAACCCGCCTAGCTTGGCTTCAACAGGAGGGTAGCAGCGGTGGCCTTACTTGGACCCGAGCAGCGGCGACCTACCGTGTTCTACTCTTCCTCGTTTTCTGTGTGGCGCGGCCTCGTTGGCAGGGGCGGGGCCTCAGTGGAGCCGGCGATGTCCTCTGTCTCATTGCCAGCGGGCGGCGCCTCAGTGGAGCAGTGGAAATCCTCCCCCGCGTTGCCGGCTGGGTGGGGCCTCGGCTGAGCCGACGATGTCCTCTGCCTCGTTGTTGGCGGGGCGGGGCCTCGACGGAGCCAGCGGTGTCCTCTGCCTCGTTGTTGCCGCCGCGAGGCCTCGGCGGAGCAGGGCCTCGTCGACGCTAGCAGAGCGGGGACTCGTCGGAGCCGGCATTGTCCTCTGCCTTGTCCTCGCTCTCGCCAAATAGTGCCTCGCCCGCTTCATCGCCCTCTTTGCTAGCCTCTTTGTAGGCGGCCGCAGCCTCGGCCACCCGCATGTGGTACCGCCAGCGCTAGAGGCGGCCCTTGCGGGCGGAGCGGTACGAGTCGAGCAGCGCCTCCTACTCCGCCCGCTCCGTGGCGATCCGCTCCTCCGCCTGCAGGTGCTCCTGGAGGAGATGGTGGTTGTAGGCGGCGTCGGCCTGCGCCTCCCGGAACTGCTCCTGACGCATCTGACTCACACTGTCCATATATTGGGCACGGGCCTCACCGATGGTCATGGTGCAATGCACCGGCGAGGATGGCGCGGAGGAGGGGGTTGGCGCCGGATCGTCGACTTCCATGTTCTCCATTGGGACGTCATCATCCTCCGGCTGCCTACCGGCCAGCCGGTCGGCAGCAATGGCTGCCATCTCCTTGTGGTCCATCGTCCGCCCGTCCCGAAGAGCGCTGGAGCGCGAGGAAGCCATGGTGGGCAGTAGTGGTGTGGACAGGAGAAAGGGAACGGATGCGGATGACTGCGGCTATGGCCGGCGCAGCAGTTTATATAGCAATGGTGGGCGGGCGGAGGGACGGACGTGTGGCGCCGGAGTAGCTGCCTCGGCAACCGCGTATCATTAATGTGGGCGGCAGATGGACGGACGGCCGTCACTTGTGTCGTTTGAAGGCGGATCAATCGCCTGCACCGGGAAGCGGGACGGGCGGCGCTGACTGTTTCGGGCGGAAAGCGCGCGCGGGCGAGGAGATGACTTTACTTGGAGAGGATGACAATGGGGACCCACCAGGTCCATAGCCTCACATACGCAAGTGTCTCCTTATTATATATATATATATATGTGTGTGTGTGTGTGTGTGTGTGTGTGTGTGTGTGTATAAAACTATACTCCCTCCGTCTAGGTGAATAAGTCGTATTAGAAGGTGCATCACGACCTAGGTGCAAGCAGATTGGTGGAAAAGAAGAATATTTCTCTCTTCTAAACACAACATTTAATCACAACAGTTAAGAGGATGCCTTATTAGCTACCCATGCAGGCCATCGTAATTCATAGCATGCAAAGCACTTTTATTTCTTGCCTAATAACCGCATGGACGTGCTGCATGCATTGGTCCTTGCCCGAGCAAAAAAAGGGAGGAAAGGGGTTTCCTCGGGAGACAACGAGGCAGAGGTGGAAGCGCTCGCTGGAGTAATTTATTTTGCTTCCCCCTGGTTTCCTAACATCACGGTCCCACACCATTGTCAACCTATGTAGTAGTCAATAAACGAGAGAATTGCACAAGAAGCGGCCAACAGCTGGGACCAAGCAGCTCGAGCAATATTTGTGTTTTTCAAGTGTGAGCACTTCAGAGTTTTTCGATGTTTAGCCCAGATATTAATTTTTCCCCTCTGAACAACAACGAAAACATCGCTATAGGTATTAGCTGGGCGGGCTATGGCCCATCTAGCCCAGGCCAGATATCCAGCCTAGATATTATTTTTTTCAAGCTGAAAATGGCTAGCCCAACTATACTTTTTTTAGGAATACCCAGGCAAGGTCAAGTTGTTATTCTCCACCCCGCTGGGCTGCAAATCTTTACTAGGAGGGATGCATTAGGCTTAACAAGAAAATGAGCTTTGAGAAATAATAAATGGGATGTAATTATAAAAACTGGGCAGTAACTATAAAAAAATGCACCAAACATGTGATTACTTTATAAAATATTATTTTTGGATATTGAAAAAATTTAATTTCATTAATTATTGCGAGCGCAATGCTTCGTTGGATTTTTATGTAATATAAATTTATAGTGAAATTGTATTTAATCTGACTAGAAATTTCGGGATAAAAACATTTCGGATCCTATCAAAATGTGAGAAATTTTATTGAATTCTGTTTTGAACGGTTGGTTGAAATGGGTTGTACTTTTAAGAAACTGTAAATGGGCTGTAGTAAATTCCATTAGAATTCAAAAATGGGCTACACATTCTTAGAAATCTCAAATGGGCTATAAGTTCTCTGCCACACACTTCTGGCCTTACTAAGTTTACATGTCCCCTAAAAAAACAGAGTTGACGCGTATGCAAGGCTTTGTCAACTTATAGTCAACACACGGTTCTAGCAGCAGTGGCCGTTGGATGTCCATCCAACGGATGTCGTGCTTCTTCTTCAATCTCGGATATTCTAGCTTCACCAGCCCAAAAAATGATTCCTCCCCCTGACATCTGGGGCGCACCGTTTCGGAAGCTGACCTGTGGGCCTACTAAGTTGATGTGCCAAGGGCTTTGTCAACTTGTCAATATAAACGATTCTAGCTGCAGTGACCGTACGATGTCCATCCAACGGCCGTAGTGATTCTTCAACCTCTGGTCTTCTTCTTCCAGCCGCCCAAAGCAGCGCCGGTTGTGCCGCCTGCTCCTGCCTCCCGTGGCCGGCTGTGCTGCCGCGGAGGCCTCACCGCCCCCTACTATTCCCACCGCTGGCCAGGCCCTACGGCGACGGCAGCCTCACACCGCAGCCGAACGAGTGAACCCTCATACTCCTCTTCGCGTGGGCATCCACTGCCGCGTCTTCACCAGCTCCGCGTCGTCCCCTTCCTAGGCCTCGCCCTCGGCAACATGGTCAAGGAACGACTTCCATCGGACGTGGACTGTACGTGGAGAGGCTGACAGCTGGGTCCATGGCGGCAGCAAGGAAGTGCCTCCTTATTACGCGGAAAATAATGATTCCTCCACCTGACAGTAGGGACCCACCGGACGGGCCACTATATTTCGCAAAAAAAATGTTTCCCCCCTGACAGCTGGGACCCACTAGCTACACCTTCGCACGCAAGGAAGTGTGTCCGGGCAAAAAAAAACAATTCGCCCCCCTGACTGCTGGGACCCACCAGCTACATCTTCGCACACAAGGAAGTGTGTCCGGGCAAAAAAAACCAAAACGATTCGCCCCCCTGACTGCTGGGACCCACCAGCTACATCTTCGCAGGCAAGGAAGTGCCTGACAGTCGGGACCCACCTGGTCGAAGCGTACGTAACATTGTCATTCTGGTCGTGAACGTGTACGTACATATATACTGGTCGATGTAGAGGCGCGCACGTGTCGTAGTAGAGGCGCGTACGTGTCATAGTAGAGGCGCGCACGTAGCATGTACACGTACGTACAGCGGCCAGGGTGCAAGAAAGAAAATACGGCCACGTATGTGTACATACGGGCGGGGTCTCAAATGCCTACTCGCGCATACGTATGCCCAGGGCTCGTGTACATGGCTGGGTCGGAACGGAGAAACAGCGTCGTCGTCGTATTCATGGGGAGGCAACGGAATGCGTCATGTTCATCGGGAGGGCTTGGACGGAAGAGGCGATGGAAACGAGGCCTGGCATACCGCACAACGGAGGAAACGGACCTCCTACGGTCGAAACGGGGGTCCTGTTGATCGGAAGGGGTGTGGTGTACCGCAAAACGGAGGAAACGGACCTCCTACGGTCGAAACGGGGGTCATGTTGATCGGGGAGGGGTGTGGCGTACCGCAAAACAGAGGAAACGGACCTCCTACGGTCGAAACGGGGGTCCTGTTCATCGGGAGGGTGTGGCGTACCGCAAAACGGGACTCCATGGGATACTATTCATCTCCACCGTCGACCCCTCCAGCCTCCACGAGCTACTGTTCATCCACCGTCGACCTCCTCCAGCCTCCACCTGCGACTGTTCATCCACGGGCTCCTGTTCATCCAGCCTCCACCGTGCGCTACTCCACCGGCTACTGTTCAACCAGCCCTCTCCATGGGCTCCTGTTCAACCACCCCTCCACGGGCTACTGTTCATCCTGCCCTCCACCGTCTACTGTTCATCCTGCCCTCCACGGGGTCCTGTTCATCCAGCCCAAACCGACTCGATCGATCGGGGTCCTGTTCATCCAGAGGCAACACCACGGGTCCTGTTCATCCACCCCCACCGGGAACTGTTCATCCAACCCCCCCCCCCCCCCGCAACGCTCACTGTTCATCCAGAGGCAGCATCAATCGGCTTCAGTTAGCAGCAGTAGCGAAGGAATCGCTCGACCGGGTTCAGTTAACAGCCATCGATCGATCGCTCGGGTTCAGTAACGCGTAGCCTGCAGTGCAATCGCTCGGGTTCAGTTAGAGCCAACGCCTTGCACACACGCGCGTACGTGTACGAAAGAAACGCGCATCGCTCGGCCCCCGACCTCCCACCGTAACCGGGAAGTCCCCGAAATTTTCCTCCCCCTCGCTTCTACCACGATTTTTTCCGTCATGGACGGCCCAAAGAATGTCATGCAGCTGCGTCTCCGGCCCGCCCAGGACGAAAAGCCCATTTCCTGTCATGATTTTTTGTCATAGAAGTAGGAGCCCACCACATCTATGATGATACCGGGTTTTGTCACAATTATCGTCATAGAAGTGTCATATGTATGACAGGAAAAAAATTCGTTCGGCCCAAAATGTCACGGATGTGTCTTTTTTTGTAGTGTTGCTCACGAAGACCTAGGGCATTTGAGGAAGCCCATTGTTGGAATATACAATCCAAGTTCTATAATGAAAAATTCCCACTAGTATATGAAAGTGACAAAACAAGAGACTCTCTATCATGAAGATTATGGTGCTACTTTGAAGCACAAGTGTGGTAAAAGGATAGTAACATTGTCCCTTCTCTCCTTTTCTCTTTTTTTGGGCCTTCCTCTTTTTTATGGCCTTTCTCCTTTTTTATTCCTTATTTGGGACAATGCTCTAGAAAATGATGATCATCACACTTCTATTTATTTACAACTCAATGATTACAACTCGATACTAGAACAAAGTATGACTCTATATGAATGCCTCCGATGGTGTAACGGGATATGCAATGAACCAAGAGTGACATGTATGAAAGAATTATGAATGGTGGCTTTGCCACAAATACTATGTCAACTACATGATCATGCAAAGCAATATGACAATGATGAACGTGTCATGATAAACGGAACGGTGGAAAGTTGCATGGCAATATATCTCGGAATGGCTATGGAAATGCCATAATAGGTAGGTATGGTGGCTGTTTTGAGGAAGATATAAGGAGGTTTATGTGTGAAAGAGCGTATCATATCACGGGTTTTGGATACACCGGCAAAGTTTGCACCAACTCTCAATGAGAGAAAGGGCAATGCACGGTACCGAAGAGGCTAGCAATGATGGAAAGGTGAGAGTGCGTATAATCCATAGACTCAACATTAGTCATAAAGAACTCACATACTTATTGCAAAAATCTACAAGTCATCAAAAACCAAGCACTACGCGCATGCTCCTAGGGGGATAGATTGGTAGGAAAAGACCATCGCTCGTCCCCGACCGCCACTCATAAGGAGGACAATCAAAGAACACCTCATGTTTCAAATTTGTTACATAACATTTACCATACGTGCATGCTACGGGACTTGCAAACTTCAACACAAGTATTTCTCAAATTCACAACTACTCAACTAGCACAACTTTGATATCACTACCTCCATGTCTCAAAAAAATCATCAAGCATCAAACTTCTCTTAGTATTCAGCACACTCATAAGAAAGTTTTTACTAGTCTTGAATATCTAGCATATTAGGATTATTTAAGCAAATTACCATGCTGTTTAAGAATCTCAAAATAATCTAAGTGAATCATGATAGAATAATAGTTTCTATAAAACAAAACCACCACCGTGCTCTAAAAGATATAAGTGAAGTACTAGAGCAAAAACTATATAACTCAAAAGATATAAGTGAAGCACATAGAGTATTCTAATAATTTCCGAATCATGTGTGTATCTCTCAAAAGGCGTGTACAGCAAAGATGATTGTGGTAAACTAAAAAGCAAAGACTCAAATCATACAAGACGCTCCAAGCAAAACACATATCATGTGGTGAATAAAAATATAGCTCCAAGTAAAGTTACCGATGGAAGTAGACGAAAGACGGGATGCCTTCCGGGGCATCCCCAAGCTTTGGCTTTTAGGTGTCCTTAGATTATCTTGGGGTGCCATGGGCATCCCCAAGCTTAGGCTCTTGACACTCCTTGTTCCATAATCCATCAAATCTTTTACCCAAAACTTGAAAACTTCACAACAAAAAACTTAACAGAAAATCTCGTGAGCTCCGTTAGCGAAAGAAAACAAAAGACCACTTCAAGGTACTGTAATGAACTCATTCTTTATTTATATTGGTGTTAAACCTACTGCATTCCAACTTCTCTATGGTTTATAAACTGTTTTACTAGCCATAGATTCATCAAAATAAACAAACAACACACGAAAAACAGAATCTGTTAAAAACAGAACAGTCTGTAGTAATCTATAACTAACGCAAACTTCTGGAACTCCAAAAATTCAGCCAAAATAGGAAGACCTAGACAATTTGTTTATTGATCAGAAACAATTGGAATCAATTTTTTATCACGTCCTGGTGATTTTTAACAATTATTTTCGTGAACAGAAAGTTTCTGCAATTTTCAGCAAGATCAAATAACTATCATCCAAGAAGATCCTATAGGTTTAACTTGGCACAAACACTAACTAAAACATAAAAACACATCTAACCAAAAGCTAGATCAAAGATTTATTCCTAAACAGAAGCAAAAAGAAAAAAAAACTAAAAATAAAATTGGGTTGCCTCCCAACAAGCGCTATCATTTAACGCCCCTAGCTAGGCATAAAAGCAAGGATAGATCTAGGTATTGTCATCTTTGGTAGGCAATCCATAAGTGGCTCTCATAGTAGATTCATATGGTAATTTTATTTTCTTTCTAGGGAAGTGTTCCAAGCCTTTCCTTAACGGATATTGGAATATAATATTTCCTTCCTTCATATCAATAATTGCACCAATCGTTCTAAGGAAAAGTCTACCAAAAATAATAGGACATGAAGGATTGCAATCTATATCAAGAACAATAAAATCTACTGGCACATAATTCCTATTTGCAAAAATAAGAACATCATTAATTCTTCCCATAGGTTTCTTAATAGTGGAATCCGCAAGGTGCAAGTTTAGAGAGCAATCATCAAAATCACGGAAACATAGCAAATCGCACAAAGTCTTTGGAATCGTGGAAACACTAGCACCCAAATCACACAAAGCATATCATTCATGATCTTTAATTTTAATTTTAATAGTAGGTTCCCACTCATCATAGAGTTTTCTAGGGATAGAAACTTCCAACTCAAGTTTTCTTCATAAGATTGCATTAAAGCATCAACGATATGTTTAGTAAAGGCTTTATTTTGACTATAAGCATGAGGAGAATTTAGCACGGATTGCAACAAGGAAATACAATCTATCAAAGAGCAATTATCATAATTAAATTCCTTGAAATCCAAAATAGTGGGTTCACTAATATCTAATGTTTTGATCTCTTCAATCCCACTTTTATCAATTTTAGCATCAAGATCTAAAAAATCTGAATTTTTGGAACGCCTTCTAGGTAAAGTGGATCATATTCAGTCCCATCATTATCAAGATTCATATTTCAAAACAAAGATTTAATAGGGGATACATCAATAACTTTTAGATCTTCATCTTTATTTTCAAAGTTTTCCGGCTTAGCGGCCATCTTATTAACTAAGGTGGCCTACTTATCTGAAATTTCAGCTATTAACTTCTCAAGATGAGCAATTTGGGATCTCAAACCATCAAATTCCTTAGACATATCATCGAGCTCTTTATTCATATAACTCATAAAGCTTTGTTGTTCCTTAAGCTCATTTCTAAAGAAATTGTTGTGTTCAAATTGTAAGACCATGAAACTCCTAACGTTGCTTTCAATCTCTTCTACCTTTTAAGGTGAGGATCACCAAATCTTGGTAGAGCCATCGAGACAAACACGCAATCCAACACACGAGCAAACAAGAAGCAAGCGAAAAAGAAGTGAACGGAAAAGAGAGAGGGCGAATAAAACGGCAAGGGTGAAGTTGGGGAGAGAAAAACGAGAGGCAAATGTCAAATAATGTAATGCGGGAGATAAGGGTTTGTGATGGGTACTTGGTATGTTGACTTTTGCGTAGACTCCCCTGCAACGGCGCCAGAAATCCTTCTTGCTACCTCTTGAGCACTGCGTTGGTTTTCCCTTGAAGAGGAAAGGGTGATGCAGCAAAGTAGCGTAAGTATTTCCCTCAGTTTTTGAGAACCAAGGTATCAATCCAGTAGGAGGCCACGCACGAGTCCCTCGCACCTACACAAACAAATAAATCCTCGCAACCAACGCGATAAGGGGTTGTCAATCCCTACACGGTCACTTACGAGAGTGAGATCTGATAGATATGATAAGATAATATTTTTGGTATTTTTATGATAAAGATGCAAAGTAAGGAAGTAAAATAAAAACGGCGTCAGAAAGAACTTGTTGTCGGGAGATTAATATGATGGAAAATAGACCCAGGGGCCATAGGTTTCACTAGTGGCTTCTCTCAAGAGCATAAGTATTACGGTGGGTGAACAAATTACTGTTGAGCAATTGATAGAATTGAGCATAGTTATGAGAATATCTAGGTATGATCATGTATATAGGCATCACGTCCGAGACAAGTAGACCGACTCATGCCTGCATCTACTACTATTACTCCACACATTGACCGCTATCCAGCATGCATCTAGAGTTTCAAGTTCATAAGAACAGAGTAACGCCTTAAGTAAGATGACATGATGTAGAGGGATAAACTCATGCAATATGATATAAACCCCATCTTGTTATCCTAGATGGCAACAATACAATACGTGCCTTGCTGCCCCTACTGTCACTGGGAAAGGACACCGCAAGATTGAACCCAAAGCTAAGCACTTCTCCCATTGCAAGAAAGATCAATCTAGTAGGCCAAACCAAACTGATAATTCGAAGAGACTTGCAAAGATAACCAATCATACATAAAATAATTCAGAGAAGATTCAAATATTGTTCATAGATAAACTTGGTCATAAACCCACAATTCATCGGTCTCAACAAACACACCGCGAAAAAAGATTACATCGAATAGATCTCCACAAGAGAGGGGGAGAACATTGTATTGAGATCCAAAAAGAGAGAAGAAGCCATCTAGCTAATAACTATGGACCCGAAGGTCTGAGGTAAACTACTCACACATCATCGGAGAGGCTATGGTGTTGATGTAGAAGCCCTCCACGATCGATGCCCCCTCCGAAACAGGCTCCAAGATGGGATATCACGGGTACAGAAGGTTACGGCGGTGGAATTAGGTTTTTGGCTCCGTATCTGGTAGTTTGGGGGTACGTAGGTATATATAGGATGAAGGAGTACGTCGGTGGAGCAACAGGGGGCCCACGAGGGTGGAGGGCGCACCCTGGGGGGGGGGGTAGGCGCGCCCCCTACCTCGTGCCCTCCTGGTTGATGTCTTGACGTAGGGTCCAAGTCCTCTGGATCACGTTCGTTCCGAAAATCATGTTCCCGAAGGTTTCATTCCATTTGGACTCCGTTTGATATTCTTTTTCTGCAAAACTCTGAAATAGGCAAAAAAAACAGCAATTCTGGGCTGGGCCTCCAGTTAATAGGTTAGTCCCAAAAATAATATAAAAGTGTATGATAAATCCCAATAATGTCCAAAACAGAATATAATATAGCATGGAACAATAAAAAATTATAGATACGCTGGAGACGTATCATGCACCACATTACCCAACACGCTCGATCCCATTTGGCTGGACACACTTTCCTGGGTCATGCCCGACCTCGGAAGATCAACACGTCGCAGCCCTACCTAGGCACAACAGAGAGGTCAACACGCCGGTCTAAATCCTATGGCGCAGGGGTCTGGGCCCATCATCCATTGCACACCTGCATGTTGCGAGGGCGGTCGGAAGCAGACCTAGCCTCCCTAATACAAGAGCAGGCGTTCCAGTCCAATCCGGCGCGCGCCGCTCAGTCGCTGACGTCAAGAAGGCTTCGGTTGATACCACGACGTCGAGTGCCCATAACTGTTCCCGCGCAGTTGGTTAGTGCGTATAGGCCAGTGGCCAAACTCAGATCAAATACCAAGATCTCGTTAAGCGTGTTATTATGAAGTAACCGCGGACACCGACCAGGGCCAGGCCCACCTCTCGCCTAGGTGGTCTCAACCTGCCATGTCGCTCCGCCACAAAGATCCACTCGCGGGTACTCTACTAGCCAACCCGACTTTAGTCACCACAGGTATCATATAATATGTATATAAGTATATACCTGTGATCACCTCCCGAGTGATCACAGCCCGATAGTATAGCACGGCAGACGGACAAGAATGTAGGGCCACAAATGGAATACTAGAATCCTATACTAAGCATGTAGGATTGCAGGTAAAGGTAACAACAGTAGTAGCAAGGACATGCTATGCATCAGGATAGGATAAATGGAAAGCAGTAACATGCTACACTACTCTAATGCAAGCAGTAGAGAGAAGAATAGGCGATATTTGGTGATCAAGGGGGGGGGGGCTTGCCTGGTTGCTCTGGCAAGGAGGGGTCGTCAACACCGTAGTTGTACTGGGTAGCAGCGGCGTCGGTCTCGGAGTCTAGCGAGAGAAGAGGGGGAAGAAACAATAAATATAATGCAAACATATGCATGACGATGCATGACATGACAATGAGCGTTGCTAGGGGTGCCCAATAACGGTAGTAGGTGATACCGGCGAAGGGGGGAAACATCCGGGAAAGTATTCCCGGTGTTTCGCGTTTTCGGACAAATGAACCGGAGGGGAAAGTTGCGTGTTCGCTATGCTAGGGATGTGTGGCGGACGAACGGGCTGCGTATCCGGATTCGTCTCGTCGTTCTGAGCAACTTCCATGTAGAAAGTATTTTCATCCGAGTTACGGATTATTTTATATGATTTTCTAAAGTTTTAATCATTTTCTGATTTTAATTATATATTTAAATCCAACATTATCCAGAACAATGAACGGTGACGCAAGCATGACATCAGAGTGATGTCAGCAAGTCAAATGGTCGGTTGACCAGTCAAACCAGACGGGTGGGTCCAGTGGGACCCACATGTCATTGTCAAGGGCACTAACAGGGGGTTTAAACTAACTAAATGGGTTAATTAGCGGGTGGGGCCTAGTAGTCAGTGAGAGATTAAGTTTTTAATTAACTAATTTAATTAATTAGCAATTTATCTATTTATTTTTATTCGTTTATGGCGTGGGGCCCGCATATCATAGACACAAGGGAGCCACGTTAGTGCTGTTGACTTCGGTCAACGTGGCCAGTTGGGGCCCCTAGGCCCACAGGCAGTGACCAGGTCAGCGCTGGCGCCGGAGTTGCCCCGGCGAGGCAAAACGCGGCAGCGCGGCTCGGGAGGTGGCCGGAAATCCGCGGTGGTGGTCCGTTCGCCGTGTTTTTGGTCACGTTCGAAAGCTGGAACCGGGCCGCATCACGTGGGGGTGGTGACGACGCCGGAGACGCACCGGAGCGGCGTCAGCAAGCAGAAAGGCAGATGCCTGAGTTTGGCCGTGAGAGGGAACGACGACGCGGCGCGGCAACAAGCTCTCTATAAGGCTAGGAGGCCTCTACGTGTGCGTACGAGCACAACGGGCACGAGCCCGAGACCAAAAGGTCACCGGACGGTTGCCGCTAACGAGCGCGTGCGGCGACGCGTTCGGGCGCTCAACGAGCTAGGGGCTAAGGGTCACGGGGAAGCGCGTGCGCGGGTGCGTTAGGTTCCAGGAAGCACCAGGAACACGATGCCGTGCTCAGGCGAGCACGACGAAGAGCATGGCCACGGCGGCGAGGCGATCCGCGGCGACGGTCTCACGGCAACGGCGACGAGGTAGCTATGGTGCGCGAGGGGCTTATCGAGGAGGAGCAGGAGGCGGAGGAGCTCACCGTGCGGCACGCAAGATGGCCCGTGGTGGTTTAGTAGCAGCAGGGGCATCGCCGGAGTTGGTGAAGAACGACGGCGACCGGAGATGTGGAAGAAGGGGACCGTTGCAGCAACGCCTCCGAGCTCCAGCTGCGGCCACCGGTCGACGAGGAAGACGATGGCGGAGACGACGGACACGCTGACGAGGCGAGGCGATGGCTTTGGCCGTGCATTTCACGGCGGCGGGTCCATGGCGGCATTCGGACGCGGTGGGGAAGGGGAAGCAGCGAGGTGGATCTGAGGGAAGGGGAGGCGCAGGGACCGAGAGGGAGAGCGTGGGTGAGTGGGAGGCGGGATCGAGGAGGCGGGGGCATGGCGGCCTTATCCCCTCCCGGTGTCGGTGCCGGCGAGGCGGTCAGGCGGGGACGCGCCCCTGTTCCTACCCGTGTCGGGGGAACATGGAAGGGAGACGAGGCAGGGGGCCGGGCCGGCTGTTGGCTAGCTGGGCCAGGTGGGCCTGTGAGCTGAGCCGCCTGGTCCAGTGGGGGGGTTTCTTTTCCTTTTATTTCATTTTCACCTTTTCTTTTTATTTATTTTCTTTTCTGTTTTATTTCATTTTAGAATATTTAGGCACTTTCTAAAAAATGTTTTCTCCACAGTAATTACCAGTGCAATATTTGGCATCCACCGAACATTTTTGTTTCAAGGTTTGAAAACTTTTGTAGTTTGTCATATTTTGAATTGATTTTTGAATCGGTTTTGAACTAACGAAAGATTATCAACAATAATGAAGGTGACGTGGCATCATTAGCAGAGTTTTACTGTCATTTAATTATCCGGGCGTTACAAAAGATGTACTCCCTCCATTCCAAAATTCTTGTCTTAGATTTTTCTAGATACGGATGTATCTAATACTAAAACGTAATTAGGTATATCCGTATTTAGACAAATCTAAGACAAAAATTTTGGGACGGATGGAGTAACAATTGCATGATACCACATCTTCCTTGTGTGACATCTTTGACAGTTCATGTCTTTATGCGTGAGTTATATTCTCTTGGAGATGGTGTAACACATAGAGCACTGCTACGCATACGACACATAATGGACCAGCAGGACATATGTACTAAATGGGTCGACGCGGGCCTGTTTGGCACTTATGCGTCATGGGCCTATTTTGGGCCAATTACTTCAAAAAATAAAGAAAATTCTGAAAATTCATAAATAAATAAATGAATAAAAGTGAGATAAAGTGTCATATGGGATAAATATTGAGCTTTATTAGTAGCTGTCTCGTTAAAAATTTCCATCCACGAGAAGAAAAAAGAGAGTACAAAGCTTCCTCTACACTACAAAAGGATAAGGATTTTTCTTTAAAAAAACCTACTTAAACGTGCCAGGCGGGCTGTGCCGTGCGCCGTGCCGTGCATGGCACGCGGGCTTGGCCTAGGCGGACAAGCACGGCCGCACAGGGCGGGCCACGGGCCAGGCACAGCCCGGGCGGGGTTTGGCCCCGACCCTTCCCCCTTCTCCCAGGCTCCCACCCCATCCCCGCCTCCTCCCCACCCCACTCCCATTCCCGACCCTCCCGTCTCCCCCTCCTCCCACCCCCACCATCGCCGCTCCCCGGCGGGCGCTGCCCTAATCGGATCCAACTATGATATCCGAGACGCAGTGCCCCCCGTTCCGGCGATATCCCCCAATTACTCTCGTCCCAGAGCGCGATGGCGAGATCTGGCGGCAAGCGAGGCGTGATGGAGCACCACTGCCTGGACCGATTCCGCCGCCGGCGACTCCTCGCCTTTCTCCGCCGCAACAACCTTCCCGCCACCTTCGACGCGTACGTATTCGACGGCTTAATCTCTTGCTCTATCTCCAAGATCCACCTTCCTAGCTGGCACTGATCGATAGACCTTAATTTCTATCCAGGCTGAAGCACGAGACGCGCGTCTTTCTCGATCTGCGGTTCCTGCGGCGCCTGGTGGCGGACGGCCGGTGGCAGGAGGCGCGAGAGTACTTCAGCCGCTTCCTGCCGTGCCGGGATGAGGTCGACGCGCACACCGCGCTCAGATTCATCACTCGCCTCGGCGTTCTCGACGACATGGCCCAGGGGAAGCTGGGGTGCATCGATGCTGCCGACGATCTCCGGACCCAACTCGAGTCTTACCCTTCCAGCATGATCGAGGCCGACCCGCACTACGCCGATGCTGTCTGCGCAATCTTATACAATGGCTCTCACCCGGCTTACTGGTCTCGTCTCTTCTCTTCATCTATCTAATTACCCATTATTTTCATTGATTGTTGTTTGAGCCTCTCGATGTTTCTTCCACGCAGGGATCCCGTGGACTGGCGGCTCATTAGGCTCAAAGCCGCACAGGTTGTCAAGGACTTGGTCACGCGAACCACTGAGTTCAGGCATCTGCTGCGGTTGCTGCGGTGTCCAAGCCACCCATGTCACACAATCCCCTTCGGGTTTAGGTAAGTACAACATCCTCATCCCCATCTCCATCTCCAGCTATGAGTCCATTATGTAGAGGATCCAATTTACTCGTGTTCATGAGAAGCCGCACTTACAGTTAAACTAGTAACGGGCTTGTCGCATTATCTTGTTGATTATTCAGGGGTTGCCGGAGGCATAAGAGGAAGAAGAACTAGGCCGCATGTCGGCATCTCTTCTTGCCCGCCGTTTTCTTCAGAAAGAGAGGTATATATATCGTGTGCACAGAATTGATGCTCTCGTTGTTCCACTGTTTCCTAGTTTGTAAAATTAGAGATTTTAACCTTTTGCTTCATGCAGGCGTCCTTCCTCACCATGCACTCAAGGTTTCTCACTTAGCCATTGTATGATCGATAAGGATACCTGATTATTCCTGTTTAAGCATGCTAACTGATGATCATATGTTTCAATTGCAGGCTTATCGTGTGAACCTATGGATTTGGAGGAAATTATTGGTAAAAATATTTGCCTTGACTCTGTCCTTCCCGCATTTTTTGTGTTCATGCATAAGCCGGTGTTCTGTATGAATTGCTTGAATTTTGTGATGGCCTTCATTTTGTTATAAGTATGGCATATTGCTTTCTTGTGCTCTTCTATCAGAAGAACTGCTTTAGTGTATTGGGTTTATTTGTTATCATTGCTTAAAACACAGCATTTGTAATAAACTTATAATATGTTGCGGGAAGAATTAGTCGTGCCACTTTGTTTTTCGTCGATTTATGCTGTGCAATCATTGTTTCAAAACTAGAAGCATGATATATTTTGCAAAAGTTAGTCTACTTCCTAATATACCTAGATATTTTGCAAAAGTTCTCCTTTCTAACAAAATCTGGCAAGCCATGACGCACAAACTTGTGTGATTTCAGATGAAACTTTGCTAGCTGGGAAGCAGGAGGTCAAAGAACATTCAGATTCTTGCAGTGAAGGTAACATACCATCATTTGCTCCATATAGAAGTTTATTCCAGTTACTTTCATTGTTCCCACTTACCTCTGTCTCTGTTTATTAGTTATGTACTTTAGTCAGTAGTCACAATATCTGTTCCCACTTACAATCTGGACCTTTTATCTCTTGTTGTGCCCTGCAGTTTCCTAGACACCTGCAGGCTACTCTTCGCTAATGAATAAGTGGTGCTTGCCTTTTCCTTTCTAATACCAATATCTAAACTCTTGCAGGCATTCCAACAGTACCTGCTAATGCAGGTATACTCAACAGTATTCTTTCCAGTTGGTTGAACCCTGAACATTTTCATTGCCTGTTACTTACTAAATTGTATCTACTTAGTTATCCTTCATATTTTTCTTGTGCAGTCACAAAGTGTTTGAGTCAAGAATGTTCCGCTGAAAGTGCCAATTGCGCAAAACTAAAACCTACAACTAGGGAGTTTTGTCCGGTAAGTCACTCCTACACTTGGCAGTGTTCTTTTACTTCATCAATTATGTTTCACATTCCAAATCAATAGCAATACAAATGTGTCATTTAGCCATTCAAAATAAATGTGTCACTTAATACTGCACAATATACAAGGCGACCTAAAAATTGTGGTCTGCCATAAAGCAAGTTTAGTCATCTGCATTTCCCAGTCACATAGGTTTCTGTATAATTTAGTACTATGTATGATTTTGTGATATGCTTTCTTGAGACACAACAACAGCAAAGTCTTTCAGTCCCAATCAGGTTGGGGGAGGCTAGAGTTAAAAACTTCAAACTCAACAGGAGCCACTAATCAAGGTTCAGGTACATGAATAGGCTTTCCAAGCAGTCCTATTCAAGCACAAATCTTTGGATTTTTTTTGAAACTATGATGATTTTTATAGCAAATTCGGAAACTATACACCCTAATGGAGAAAAATCAAAAGTATCACCCCGTCGGCCTCTTGTTGGCCGAAAAGGGACTTTCCGGCCTCCTGTTGGCCGAAGAGGGACTTTTCGGCCAACAGTTGGCCAAAAAGGACTTTTCGGCCAACGGTTGGCCAAAAAGTACATTTCGGCCAACAGTTGGCCAAAGAGTCCCTCTTCGGCCAACACCTGCTCTACTTTTTAGAAAATTCATATCAAATAGGATTTTTAGTATTTTAATTTGATTCTTTTTGCATTAGATTAGAAATTTTATGAAGTTTCTGTAGATATTAAGTTTGACTAGATTTGGAAGTTTGAATTTGAATTTTCATGAATTTTCTCAAATCACTAGATTGCCTATAATTTGAGCTAGGAGTATTCTTTTTAGATGATTCTTTTTGCTACTGGTTCTTTGTGACTTTGTTTATCAGTAGTAATTAATTAGTGAATTTTAGGATTATTTAAAATTAGGTTTTTACGTCATTCTCTCCCTCCATTTTCTCCCGCCATTTTATTTCCCGCCATTCTCTCCCTCCATTTTCTTTCCCGCCATTCTCTCCCGCCATCTTCTTTCTCGCCATCTTCACTTCTCAACTTATAAAACGAGCCTCATGGTGTCCACGATCGTAGAAGTCATAAGTGTTTGCAGCTTCGTCATCATCATCGGAGAGTGTTTCACACTTATGACTTCTCTCACACAGTGTTTCACACTCCACATGAAGGCATCATCGTCATCCTCCGTCGATGCAGCACTCCTTAGTGTGGCGGGAGAGAATGGCGGGAAATAAAATGGCGGCAAAGAAAATGGAGGGAAAAAGATTGCGGGAAAGTATTTTTTTTCATGTATAAAACGGCAATGGTTGTACAGGATTTACAAGGCACTTTTAAATATAAACTCCTATGAAGCTCAAAATAAGATTTCTAGTAGGATAAAAGAAATAAAATACAAAAAATACTACAGATAAAATAGCTACTGATACCTAAACAGAAACAAAAAGAATATGTCAAAAAACTAAAGAAAAAAATTTAAAGCAATTAAAATTAAAAGAAATAGCATAAAACCTAACAAACACTACAACAGAACTGTTTTCATAAAAACCTAATTTTAAATAATTATAAAATTCGCCAATTAATTACTACTGATAAACAAATTCACAAAGAACCATTAGCAAAAAGAATCATCTTAAAAAATACTCCTAACTCAAATTATAGGCAATCTAGTTATTTGAGCAAATTCATGAAAAAATTAAATTCAAACTTTCAAATCTAGTCAAACTTGATATCTACAGAAACTTCATAAAATTTCAAATCTAATGCAAAAAGAATCAAATTAAAATACTAAAAATCCTATTTGATATGAATTTTTTTTTAAACAGCAGAGCAGGTGTTGGCCGAAGAGGGACTCTTTGGCCAACTGTTGGCCGAAAAGTACTTTTTAGCCAACGGTTGGCCGAAAAGTCCTTTTTGGCCAACGGTTGGCCGAAAAGTCCCTCTTCGGCCAACAGGAGGCCGAAAAGTCCCTTTTCGGCCAAGAGGAGGCCGACGGGGTGATACTTTTGATTTTTCTCCATTAGGGTGTATAGTTTCCGAATTTGCTATAAAAATCATCATAGTTTCAAAAAAAATCCAAATCTTTGGTTATATCCCATTCTTTCAAGTCTCTTTCTGTTGCCTCCTCCCATGCCAATTTTGTCCTTCTCCTTCCTCTCGCATTATTATCGTGGCTTAGGATTCCACTATGCACTAGTGCCCCCAGGGGCCCCCTTCGGACATGGCCTAACCATCTCAGCCATTGCTTTTCTTCGATTGATGCTATGCCTAGCCGATCATGTATATCATCGTCCGAACTCATTCCATTCTTGTATGACCACAAATTCAATGCAACATAGGCATGTCGTCTTTTTAGTTTGCGGTCTGATGCAAACCTGATCCTTGCTCCTTCTGGGGTGGTTAGTTTGATGGATCTGCCAGCGCAATCTATAACTCCGTGATGTCTATAACTTCCACATCCGGACTCCGAACTGGGTGAACTTTTTTTTGTTGGAAAGCTTATCTTGTGGACTTCCAAACCCAATTGGATCCACCTTCAAATTCGTTATCGTAAAAAAACTGTGCGACGTTGTTGCTGAATCCGAGTCAAAATCCAAGTTAAAAGGTGCTGTGTTGCCTGCACTTGGGCCCATGGGCCTTGTACGACTTAGGGTTGGGTTTTGGCTGCCTTGGGACGTTCGTCCTTCCCCTTGACTGCCACCCCTTTGTCCTACATAAGTATATCAATCTTGTAGCTTTTCTTTGGGTTCTGTTTAGTTAAAAGTTAGGCATTGCTGCAACTTCGTGTACTTTGTTTGTGTCCAACGAGGACACCAAGACCACTTATGGAACCCCCACCTATATCCGTACTTCATCTATATAATCGCAATATTCAGATTGCTTATTATCATAGTTTTTGTTTGTTCTTTGATTGCTTGCAGGGACTAGACCTTTGTGGTCGCTTCCCGCATCGTCACACCTAATCATCTTCCTTTGCATTGGCATCATTTCTTGATCAAATATAGAGGAAATAGCAATAGTTTTGGCTGTATCCATGGTAACGATGTCCTTATCTGTCAGCCATACTATAACTATATCCCTGGGACATCTCCACACCTCGATTGAAATACAATCAGGGCCTATCGCCTTAACCCCCCCTCCATCCTTTTCATTGTCTCTTTGATATCAGATTCTTGGGTCGTCCGCACAAAGTGCGTATTAGTGTCATCAAACGAGTCATCCAATTGGGGGGCATACGCACTAATTACGTTTAAGACCATATCACGAAAGCCAAGCTTAACTAAGATGGACCTATCCCCTTTCCTTCTTACATCCACCACACCATTCTTGAGGCTCTTATCAATGTACCAGAGCTTGATGCCAATATTGTCCACCTCCTTCACCTTCTGACCTTCTATTTAATCTCTTGAACGCAAGATATTTGCACGCCTCCTAATTGCCGTATCAACTAAAACTCATTTTTCAACTAGCTAAACTCTGAACTAGGATCAGTCAACTCTTGTTAATAGATAGTAGATGTAGAAGTTTTTTTTCCCCGGATAGATGTAGTATCAGGTTGGGAATCGCCTTTATTGAGTCTTAGTTATGGTGAGCAGAGCAGGGTCGTCTCAAGTTTAGATCAGCTACACATTACAAGTTTATAGAAGGAGTGTATCCAATATCATTATTGCCATGCTTCTTCACAGTGGGGTGGTGCCTTTCTTTTTTCTTTGTACAAGTCTGGTGCTCCATGATTTTGTGTGTAGCGTAGCCTTAGCTCACTAATCTCACCCCTCTCAGTTTCACCCATAAGGCCGTAACTGTTGCACCTGCACTCAACCACCACTATTTACAACCTGTCATACATACAATGCAATATCTTTTTTGGTTTTCTTACTTCATTTTTATTTTTTTATCAGGATGTCGTCAATGCAGTGGACGCTGATCATGTTTTAAATAAAGTAAGGGCCCTGGGAGACATTTCAAATGCCATGATCATGCTGGTGAAGTACACATCCACACATGGTCCAGATCCCAGGATGTTCGTGGAGAAATTAATGGAGCAGGAGAAGCTGCTATTCGAACTGCGATTAGATTGCGTAAATGCAATGATAAGAGGTTGTAGTACTTCTTCATTCGCAACTTGAGCACCCGGCAGAACCTGAAACTCTTACCCGCTGCATTTATTGATGTGCCTCCCTCCGTACCTCTAGATGCATCCATTTGATCGACAAATAATTTTGAATGGAGGAAATACAAGTTAGATACATCCATTCGAGTGACATGACAAATAATTCCGGACGGAGAAAGTACAAGTTATAGCATATTGGTTTCTCCCTAATGCTCTACCAGAAAAGGGCTATAGTGTTTTCTTTGCTTGTGCGATTGTTATTTAGAAAATATGTACCATTTTTTTGCGGGAAAAATACGTACCATTTGTAAGAAGCTAAAAATGCTTCCCACAAATAAAGAAAAAAGGAATCCAGTAATGCACTCCTTGGTGGAGAGGATATCGGCAGCCCGCCTGTAGGACTGTAGAAAACATGGCCAGTTTCCGCTCCGATCCGGGTGAGGCATTTCCACGAGCGCGTCACGGCCTTCGTGTTGTAAGGCAGGCGGCAGAACTGGTTCGAGCAAACACGTGTGGCTGCCTTCGTGTTTGCTTGCTGAAGTTGCATGTGATCAGTTTTGCCGTGTTTTGATGGCGCCCGAGTGATGCAAGAATCATCACCGTTCTCTTTCTCTACCGTAAGCACGCTCGTGCACTACTGTTCAACCATGCTAATTTTCAGTCTATAGAGGAAAACCATTCTTTGTTTCATTGTTTCCCTACTTATTGCACTTCGTTCCGATAAGGCGAGGCTTCCGTCATGCAACACACAAAAGCCAAGCGAATGGATCAACGAAAAGACTCGATGCAGCCTTTTTTGTAGAGGAAGGAGTTGGAGCTACGTCAACAATTATTAGAGATGAACTAGGTATCTTCCTTGCAGCTCAATGTAAGTTTACCTGCTATGCCGCGGAAGCAATGACATCAGAGGCAATGGCGATGAGAGACGGACTGAACTTGGCAAATAGCCTAGGGTTCCAACGAGTTGAAGCGGAATCCGACTCTCTTACGGTGATCAATTGCTGCTCCGGTCAGACTACTTGGTGGGACGCAGCGGCAACGATATTCGTGGAGTGTGTGGACATCTCTACCTTGCCTAGTTTTAGTTATTGTAATAAAGTTTCTTCTAGTTGGACCTACGAGCCTCCAAATTGTCTGGTAAGCAAGCTCGTAGATAGTGTATCTCTTTTGATTAATCAATAAAATTGGACATGATGGTCTTTTCTTAAAAAAAGACTCGTACTCTTTTCTCTCATAAAAAAAGAAAGAAAAGGAAAAAAATACTCTGTACTCACAAATGGATCAGAAGGAGAATGCAGCTTAATTTGTCTCCCTTGAAATACGTAATCCTAGACATGAACGAAAGCATGTGAAGTAAAAGGAAAAGGGCACTGTACAATTTATCCATCAAGGGACGGCCATTTCCTTTGCTTGAGCTGTTCCGTACACCCATGGGAGAATATTAGATGATACCATCACTCAAATGCTTCGACGATATCTATTTGAAAATTCTCAATTCTAGATTTGTCAAAAAAAAATTCATGAATGTTCATCACATATGTGTCTACAACGTCTAAAAAAATCAGATCTATATCCAAAACACACAAAGAGAACCAAAATAGATTTAGGCCTCCTTTGGTTCATAGGGTAGGAAAATCGTAGAAATAAAAAAGTCATAGGAAATAAAATGACATGTTTCTCAAGTCCTATGAGTAGGAATAGGAAAGAAGATGCCCTTTGATTCACATCATAGGTTTCTTTTCATTGAGTCTAGACTAATGTTTATTTTCCTATAAAATGTGGAGGATAGGAAGAATTCCTCCATAGGAATAGGATTTCATTCCTACCAACCAAATGGCTCTAGAGAAATTTTTCCTATAGAAATCCTATCCTATGAAATTCCTATAAGATTTCTCTAAATGAAAGGAGGCCTTCTCTATTTTGGCTCTCTTCGTGTATTTCAGATTTTGATATAAATTTTTTAGCGGTTGTAGAAACATATGTGATGAACATTCACAAATTTTTTTCGAATTTTTTTTGACACATCTAAAATTGAAATTTCCAAACTGGTGTCATGGAAGCACTTGATACTCTCTCTTTGTGCTTGACCTGTCCAGTAGCTGCAATGATGAGTTGATGGGCTCTTAACTCAGTGGCACCTCCTAGCTGGCGCCTGTTCGAATCTCTGTTCTAACATGGGTCTCACACTTCCTTCTTATCTTAATTAAAAAAAGTAGGGGCTCCTCCCCATATTGGTCTGTTTAGTCAAAGAAAGGAGCAACGATGACAAGGGATAACACATAACACTCATCAACCCATCCAATTGTTTTCATCTTAGATCGATCGCTTAGCAGGATCATCTTGTCATTCTTAGGGACGTACTTGGATGATAGAGCACCTAAGGTTAGGTGCTCCAGGAGCTTCCCAGCCGTTAGATATGAGATCCAAAGGTCACGGAGAGAGTTCACACATATTTGCAAAAAAACACCCTTAGGAGTCCGTTATTACACCCAGATCTAGTGCTTTCTTAGATGACCTTTGGATCTCAGATCAAGGGTTGAAAAGCTCCTGGAGCATCTAACCTTAGGTGCTACCGTAGCACCTCATATTTTCCCGCAGTGTCAAGCTCTAGCCTTGTGGAGCCGAACTCATGCGACTTAGAAATCCATTCTATACCAACCTCGAATCCTAAGTGGGTAATGCAATAAATCGACAATCGTGCATGATCCAAGAGAGGTGGATTAGTTAAGGGATTACTTTGATGAGGATGTTGAAAATGATGTTAATATGTTAAAATATGCATATGTACCATCTTTCTCTTTGCAAGATGATTATGATGGTGCTCATATTGTCTTGGCCTTGGCGTGTTTAGGATTCCGGGTTGTTTTGCACCCGTTCTTCTTCTTCTTCTTCACCCGTTGGCTGGACGTCAGAGGTGGCCCAATTGATCCACTCAAAGCTTTGAAAACGGCTTCATCGTCTATAAGGGTTGACGGGTCAATGTTAGGAGCAAAGGTGTGCTTATGTGTTGGCGGGATAAGATCCACAGCCTGATGAACCGGCGCCTTCACCTTTGCGTTTTCAGCATCATAAACCGGATGATACTTGGAGAGATCAGTTTCCTCGGCCAATTTGCTTGCCAAAGGACGCATCTCCCTTACTATGTTAGGAAGGTCAAGTTTAAGCATTGTTTTTGATTAGCAAATCAAGCGACACATGTGCTAGCTAGTTTTAGTTATTGTAATAAAGTTTCTTCTAGTTGGATCTACGAGTCTCCAGATTGTCTGGTGAGCAAGCTCGTAGATAGTGTATTTCTTTTGATTAATCAATAAAATTGGACATGATGGTCTTTCCTTAAAAAAGACTCATACTCTTTTCTCTCATAAAAAAAGAAAGAAAAGAAAAAAAATACTCTGTACTCACAAATGGATCAGAAGGAGAATGAAGCTTAATTTGTCTCCCTTGAAATACGTACTCCTAGACATGAAAGAAAGCATGTGAAGTAAAAGGAGAAGGGAGCTGTACAATTTATCTATGTTAGAGTTGTCTCAAATATTACTTTACAAGATAGGTTATAATTGGACTTTGTTTTAGACTATGTGTAGATAGGGTAGGAGTTGTGTCCTTATATGACACTTGTATACTAGGCCTCTCATATATATTGAGGGTAGACACACGATGTAATCTATGTCAACATAATAGCACGAGCACGGTCGGCGGTGTGTGCCGGCGTCCGGGCAGCCGGGTGCGATGTTGTGACGGTGTCACGGGGAGGAGCGCCCGTAGTCAGGCCCCGGGATGTAGCTATATTGATGAACTTCGTTAATAAATCTCGGTGTCGTGCTTATGTGATTGCTTGATACTTAGATGATCGATAAAACATTTCAGATTTATTCTAACAAGTGGTATCGTGAGCTAGGTTATTTGAAGGTCGCAATTGTGGTGATCTGAGAGGAAATTTGTCAATTTTTCGTATCGTCCGTGTGGAAGCAGTCGGGAGATCGGATCGTATGTACGGCATGCAAGTCGTCCGGAAGCGAGGGAATCAGACTGCACACGGCAAGATTACGATGCCGTCGGCAAAGATTGCAGCGATCGGAAAGAGCGGCTCTCGACAAGATGCGTTTGACAGACGGCGCGTTGACGCACGCGCGCGCGTTGGTGCCCTAAAGCGCAGCAAGGCCTAGCAGAGCGTGCGGGCCACAGGACGGTCGCGGTTGGCTGGTGGAACAAGGCTACGAGGCCCAGCGGTGCTTGTGGCTTTTTTGTGTTGAGCGTTGCTGTATAACGCTAGTTTGTGAGATTTGTTTGGACAAAAAAAAGAGGCAAATCCTAAAGGGCGCCCGCTGCGCCCGTTACAGTACATTATGCAATCGGGCACACACCCCCCTGCTGCGCCGGGCCGGCCCATTGTCTTTTTTTTTAATTCTGTTCAAACTGAATCAAAGCAAAAAACGGCGTCTGAGGCAGGGTTCGAACCTTTGATATCTAGGTTCAAAGTGCAGCGCAAAAACCACTACGATAAACCTACATATATGTCCAGTACAATCATGTTTGGTTTATTCTTTGTCACGGTCGCGGAATCCCCCACTTTTTGGAACAGTTTTTTACTTTTCTTTCTTTTTTCTTTTTCCCATTCTGTATTTCTTTTTCAAATGCATGATTTTTTGTCAGATTCTATGAACTATTTTCAGATTGATGAACTTTTATTTAAAATCAATGAACTTTTTCAAACTCGATGCATTTTTTCAAAGTCAATGATTTTTTCTTCAAAATCGATGAACTATTTTCGTGAACTTTATTTTTTGTGAACTTTATTTCAAGTCGATGAACTTTTTCTAAATTGATGATCCATTTTTCAAATCTATGAACTTTTTTCAAAATTGATAAAACTTCTTTCTACTTGATGAACTTTTTCTTCAAAAGCGATGAACTATTTTCAAATCAATGAACTTTTTTTCAAAATGGTGAATTTTTTTCAAAATTGATAAACTTCTTTCTACTTGATGAACTTTTCGTCAAAATCGATGAAATTTTTTCAAAACAGTGAACTTTTTTTTTCAAAATGGTGAACTTTTTTCATAACGGTGAACTTTTTACAAAATTGATAAACCTTTTGTCAACTTGATGAACTTTTCCAAATTAATTGAACTTTGAAGTCCGATGAACTTTTTTAAAATCTGATGAACTTTTTTCAAAATTGTTGAGTTTTTTTCAATTTTTGTGAACTCTTTTTCTAAAACGATGAACTTATTCAAATTCACGATGTTTTTTGTAAATAATTAGAAAATTAAGTGATATAGTATACATGCAAGAAATAGTGCAGCTGCACGTCCTTATAGTGTCGGCGCTGTTATCATCCACAATAGGCAAGTTGTTCTAGTGGTTAGGAACACTAGTATAGGGCGGCAGGTGATGGTATTTACGTGGCATGGATAGCAACATGGAAGGTAATGACATTGGGAGATGTGAGGCACATGCTTGGTGAACCAGGGAGGCTACCCGGAAGTTATTTTCTTTTGGATGTGTTGCTAATTGCACGTGTGTTTCCTATCGGTTTGCTGGCAGGTCTACGACATGCGCATGAGGTTCGTGAAGCCTGGAGTGTGTGTACAAGGATCATGCAAACACAAGGCGTCAAGCAATGCACAGATTTGCGGGCGGACACGACGCAGGGTGGAGCATGGTTGTAGTCGGATAATTTCAGCTGGGTCGGATTGGACTGTCTGACGGATCGACGGATGTTGGTCAAAGCAGAAGACGGCGGTGATTTCAGCGACGACGACATAGGAGCGTGATGCTGATGGTGACCGACTTCTGGGGTGTGAAAACACGTGGTGCAGGCCCGAGGGCTTCTGCGGCTTCGACAAGACTATGGCGCAGGGTTGATTCAAGACAATGCACACATGAGAGTTTGAAGTCGACGGGACGCGGGGATGACACGTACAACCACCATGGAGTCATGTTGAAGGTGGAGCTGGAGTCTGGCGGAAGACTTCACTCTGTGCTAATGGAGGGGCTACGGCGTAAATGCATGGAGAGTCGAAGCCTATTTCAGCGGGTAAAGCGAGAGACACGTGGTTCAGACTGGGTACCAGTGGTCTGATGGAGACGTGATACTCGGCACTGGTCGGTGATGATCGATGGTTCTCTGCAGCAGAGGTTTGAGTGGTGTGGGTCCACGGCCCTAGAGACTCGACCAGGACAGCAGAGGTTCGATGTGGTGACAGCGGCGAGGCGTGCGGTAAGCACGGGACACTGCAACAGGCCAGGGCACTAGTGGTCAGATATGTTGTTAGACAAAGTGTGCAGGGGTGCTGAAGCAGCGTTGACGTGTACCAGATCCAAGTTGGTGACTGGGTCTACCAGTGCTAGTTGATGGACATGAGTTGACCGTGAAGAATCTGAGAAAGTGGAGGAAAGTATGAAATTGTCAAAAGCTGAGAGGGTACACGACCGTATATTCTGTGGTATTCAGTGCACATGGCAAAATGCGGATGACAAGTAGAGAAGGAGGCGGAGTGCTATAGCTATGGGACATGTCAAAGACTATCCGGAAGAAGGGTGAGACAACTGTGAATTTGACTCAGGGTGACAGGGCGACGATGAAATTCTTTCAAGTTTCAGACAAGCAGTCAAGAAAGAGCGATGACGTTGAGTTCAGGTAACTCTTATATGTGGCGTCCAATATGTGAGTTGTTCACTTTCACGCAGACATGGTCAGTGTGTGATGGTGTTGAACGGCTCCAAAAGTTGGGAGCACAAAGTAGAGTAACGAGGAACTTAATTTTTGCTCGAGTGTTGACTTTGAAGAAGACGAGAAGGGAGTACGGTTGCAGGTGGAGTCACATGGAGCCTGGGAGTAGTAGCGGTGCTCATGGCATATCTCAAGTCCAATGTACACGGGGGTTCGACGCATCGATGAATCCAAGGTGGTGGATAATATTCGTCAAGGTGGAGTTTGTTAGAGTTGTGTCGAATATTATTGTACAAGGTAGGTTACAGTTGGACTTTGTTTTGGACTGTGTATAGATAGGGTAGGAGTTGTGTCCTAATATGATACTTGTATCCTAGGCCTCTCATATATAGCGAGGGTATACACACAATGTAACCTATGCCAACATAATAGCATGGGCATGGCCGACGGTGTGTGCCGGCGCCCGGACAGCCGGGGTGCGGTATTGTGACGATGTCATGGGGAAGAGCGCCCGTAGTCAGGACCCGAAGATATAGCCATATTAGTGAACCTCGTTAATAAATTTCGGTATCGTGCTCGTGTGATTGCTTAGTCCTCAAATGATCGATGAAGCGTCTCAGATTTATTCTAACAATCCATCAAGGGACAACCATTTCCTTTGCTTGAGCTGTTCCCGTACAACTCCATCCATGGGAGAATACCAGATTATACCATCACTCAAATGCTCCCATGATATCAATTTGAAAATTTCAATTTTAGATTTGTCAAAAAAAATCATGAATGTTCATCACATATGTGTCTACAACGTCTAAAAAATCAGACCTATATCCAAAACACACAAAGAGAACTGAAATAGATTTGGGCCTCTTTTGGTTCATAGGGTAGGAAAATTGTAGAAATAGAAAAGTCATAGGAAATGAGATGACATATATCTCAAATCCTATGAGTAAGAATAGGAAAGGAGATGCCCTTTGATTCATATTATAGGATTTTTTTCCATTGAGTCTAGGCTAATGTTTATTTTCCTATGAAATGTGGATGATAGGAAGAATTCCTTCATAAGAATAGGATTCTATTCCTACAAACCAAATGGCTCTAGAGTAATTTTTTCTATAGAAATCATATCCTATGAAATTTGTACAAGATTTCTCTAAACCAAAGGAGGCCTTCTCTTTTTTGGTTCTTTTTGTGTATTTCAGATTTTGATGTGAATTTTTTAGGGGTTGTAGACACATATGTGATGAACATTCACAAAAAAAATTCAAATTGTTTTGACACATATAAAATTGAAATTTCCAAACTGGTGTCATAGGAGCACTTGATATTCTCTCTTTGTGCTAGACATGTCCAGTAGCTGCAAGGATGAGTTGATGGGCTCTTAACCCAGTGGCACCTCCTAGCTGGCGCCTGTTCGAACCTCTGTTCTAACATGGGTCTCACACTTCCTTCTATCTTAATTAAAAAAACGTAGGGGCTCCTCTCCATATTGGTCTGTTTCATCAAAGAAAGGAGCAACGACGATAAGGGATAACACATAACACTCATCAACCCATCCAGTTGTTTTCAACTTAGTCGATCGCTTAGCAGGATCGTCTTGTCATTCTTAGGGACGTACCTGGACGGCAGAGCACCTAAGGTTGGGTGCTCTAGGAGCTTCCCAGTCGTTGGATCTGAGATAAAAAGGTCACGGAGAGAGTTCACACATATTTGACAAAAAGACACACCCAGGAGTCTGTAATTACACCTAGATCTAGTGCATTCTTAGATGACCTTTGGATCTCATATCAAGGGTTGAAAAACTCTTGGAGCATCTTGTTAGACATACAATACTAACGCGCCATTTATACATATGGACATGTCAGTATTATACGTCTATCACGCCCCCTTAATGTGAACTTCTCAAGTTGAGATTACGTTTTGAACTCTTCGAATTTTCTTGTAGCCAAGGCTTTTGTAAACCCATCTGCAACTTGATCTTTTGAAGGAATAAATCGAATCTCCAACTCCTTGCTTGCAATTCTTTCTCTCACAAAATGATAGTCAATCTCAATGTGTTTTGTCCTTGCATGAAACACAGGGTTAGCAGAAAGGTATGTGGCACCAAGATTATCACACCAAAGACATGGTGTTTGAGCATGTATTCCAAGTTCCTTGAGCATGGACTTAACTCAGATGATCTCAGCTGTTGCATTAGCTAGTGCTTTATACTCTTCCTCAGTACTAGATCACGACACTGTTGCTTGCTTCTTGGCACACCAAGAAATAAGATTAGGTCCAAAGAAAACTACAAAACCACCAGTGGACCGTCTGTCATCCAAGCATCCTGCCCAGTCATAATTAGAAAAAGCACTAACAAGAGTAGAGGATGACTTGCTGAAAGTGAGTCCAACACTCAATGTACTCTTTATATATATCAGAATACGCTTAGCAGTAGTCCAATGAGCTGAGGTAGGTGCATGCAGAAACTGACACACTTTGTTAACTGCAAAAGAAATATCAGGCCGTGTAAGTGTCAAGTACTAAAGTGCTCCAACCAAACTTCTGTACTTGGTGCCATCCTCTTGATTCAAGAGTACACCCTCTGCAAGAGATAATTTTTCTGCACTGGAAAGTGGAGCCGGGGATGGTTTACAGCCTTGCATCCCAGCCTTGCTCAAAAGATCAGTTGCATATTTTTCCTGAGAAAGATGAAGACCACCTTCACTGTTTCTCTTCACCTCAATACCAAGAAAGAAGTGAAGATCTCCCAGATGTTGGGGAACGTAGCATGCAATTTCAAAAAATTTCCTACGCTCACGCAAGAGCTATCTAGGAGATGCATAGCAACGAGAAGGGGAGAGTGTGTCCATGTACCCTCGTAGACCGAAAGCAGAAGCGTTAGCTTAACACGGTTGATGTAATCGAATGTCTTCTCGATTCAACCGATCAAGCACTGAACGTACGGCACCTCCGAGTTCTGCACACGTTCAGCTCGATGACGTCCCTCGAACTCTTGATCCAGCAAAGTGTCGAGGGAGAGTTTTTGTCAGCACGACGGCGTGGTGACGGTGATGGTGATGTGATATGTCTCCAACGTATCTATAATTTATGAAGTATTCATGCTGTTATATTATCATTCTTGGATGTTTTATAATCATTTTATAGCAACTTTATATCATTTTTTGGGACTAACCTATTGATCCAGTGCCCAGTGCCAGTTGTTGTTTTTGCTTGTTTTTTACATCACAGGGAATCAATATCAAACGGAGTCCAAACACCGTGAAACTTTTTGGAGATTTTTTATGGACCAAAACACCCAGGATGGGCCAGAGAAGCACCTTGGGGGTGCCCCGAGGGGGGCACAATCCACCAGGGCACGCCTGGGGGCCCAGGCGCGCCTAGGTGGGTTGTGCCCACCTCGGTGGCCTCCTGCACCCCCTCTTTACCCTATAAATTGCCAAATATTCCTTTTGCAAAGGGCCTATATTTTACTTTTCAATATTTACTTTTATGCAAGAGTCAAAGTTTTTCTCTCTATTCCTTTTTATTTTTATCCTTTGGCAAGCATCATGTGGTGAGGAAAGATCTAGGCACATATGTCCAGTTTAATATGGGTAGCATGAGTTAATTATTGTTGACATCACCCCTGAGGTGAATACGCTGGGAGGCGAAATGATAAACCCCTATCTTTCTATGTGTCTGGTTGAAATGTTTTGCTCATGTGGTGAGTGACAGCAATCATAGAAGACTATATGATGGTTGAGTATGTGGAGCTCTTACTTAGACTCTATTGAATAAGTTGAATTGCAATTGCTTTGTGACTGAGGACATAGGTTGTTGAGTTTCAAGAGAGTTCATTGTTTGAACCTTAACATGTGAATTGGTTGCTACTTTAACATGAGAAATTTTATGAGAAAGAATTGCTGTTATGATGCTAGGAAAAGTGATTGAAATTGTCATTGATCAAACTTGAGCACTTTGCTAGCATTCACACTTCATAAATTATTTCTTTTATCATTTACCTACTCGAGGACGAGTAGGAATTAAGCTTGGGGATGCTGATACGTCTCCAACGTATCTATAATTTATGAAGTATTCATGCCGTTATATTATCATTCTTGGATGTTTTACAATCATTTTATAGCAACTTTATATCATTTTTTGGGAGTAACCTATTGACCCAGTGCCCAGTGCCAGTTGCTGTTTTTGCTTGTTTTTACATCGCAGGAAATCAATATCAAACGGAGTCCAAACACCGCGAAACTTTTTGGAGATTTTTTATGGACCAGAACACCCAGGATGGGCCAGAGAAGGACCTGGGGGGTGCCCCGAGGGGGGCACAACCCACCAGGGCTCGCCCAGGTGGGTTGTGCCCACCTCGGTGGCCTCCCGCACCCCCTCTTTAACCTAGATCAGAAGTTCCGCCGCCGCAAAGCTCTGTAGCCACCGAAAACCAATCTAGACCCCGTTCCGGCACTCTGACGGAGGGGGAAATCATCACCGATGGACATCTTCATCATCCCGACAGCCACCACGATGAGGAGGGAGTAGTCCACCCTCGGGGCTGAGGGTTTGTACCAGTAGTTATGTGTTCAATCTCTCTCTCTCTCTCTCATGAGATGTCATGATCTTGATGTATCACGGGCTTTGTTAATATAGTCAGATCATATGGTGTTTTCCCCTCTCTATCTTGTTGTGATGAATTGAGTTTTTCCCTTTGAGATTTCATTGTTATCGGATTGAATACTTTTATGGATTTGAGAGCACTTGATATATGTCTTGCATATGAATACTCGTGGTGACAATGGGGTATCGTATTGATTCACTTGATATATGTTTTGGCACTCAACTTGTGGATTCCTGAGGTGACATTGGGGTAATCTATGCATAGGGGTTGATGCACGTTCTTGTCTTTGTTTCTCCAGTAGAAATCTTGGGGCACTCTTTGAAGATCTTTGTGTTGGATTGAGTATTATGAATCTAAAATTATTTGGTGTTATTTTAGTACGAACTCTTGGATAGATTGATTGGAAAGAATAGCTTCGAGGTGGTTTCGTACCCTACGAGTATTTTCTTCTCATGTTCTCCGCTAGATAGGAACTTTGGAGTGATTCTTTATCGCACTTTGAGGGGTGGTTATATGATCCAATTATATTAGCATTGTTGAGAGATTGCACTAGCGAAAGTACGGACCCTAGGCCTCATTTTCAAGCATTGCAATACCGTTTTTGTGTCCGTTTACTATTTGCTACCGTGATGTTTTTATTTATTCAGATTATAAAAATATATTTCTACCATCCATATTACACTTTTATCACCATCTCTTCGCCGAACTAGTGCACCTATACAATTTGCCATTGTATTGGATGTGTTGGGGACACAAGAGATTTCTTGTATTTGGTTGTAGGGTCGTTTGAGAGAGGCCATCTTCATCCTACACCTCTCACGGATTGATAAACCTTAGGTCATCCACTTGAGGGAAAATTGCTACTGTCCTATAAAACTCTGCGCTTAGAGGCCCAACACGTGTCTACAAGAATAAAGTTGCGTAGTAGACATCATGATGTGATCCGCGCAGGGCTTCGCCTAAGCACTACGACAATATGACCAGAGGAGTAAACGGTGGAGGGGGGCACCGCACACGGCTAAGAACAATTGATGTGTCTTAGAGGCGCCTACCCCCACCGCCCGCATATATAAAGGAGGGAGAGGGGAGGAGGCCGGCCTAGGGGCGCCCCAAGTGGGAGGAGTCCGACTTGGGCTCCTAGTCCAATTCGCCCCCTTCCTTTTATCGAAGGGGGAAAGGGGGGAGGAGAGGGAGAAGGAGAAGGAAAGGGGGGCCGCGCCCCCTCCCCTAGTCCAATTCGGACTCCTCCCTTGGGGACGCATGCCACCCCTTGTGGGCTGGCCTCCCTCCCTCCTATGGCCCATATCTTCCCCCGTGGGGTTCCGGTAACCCCCCTGGTACTCCGATACGTACCCGATACATTCCGAAACACTTTCGGTGTCCGAATACTATCGTCCAATATATCAATCTTTACCACTAGACCATTTCGAGACTCCTCTTCATGTCAGTGATCTCATCCGGGACTCCGAACAATGTTCGGTCACCAAAACACATAACTCATAATACAAATCGTCATCGAACGTTAAGCGTGCGGACCCTACGGGTTCGAGAACTATGTAGACATGATCGAGACACCTCTTTGGTCAATAACCAATAGTGGAACCTGGATGCTCATATTTGTTCCCACATATTATACGAATATCTATATCGGTCAAACCGCAATGACAACATACGTCATTCCCTTTGTCATCGGTATGTTACTTGCCCGAGATTCGATCATCGGTATCTTTATACCTAGTTCAATCTCGTTACCAGCAAGTCTCTTTACTCGTTCTGTAATGCATCATCCCGCAACTAACTCATTGGTCACATTGCTTGCAAGGCTTATATATGATGTGCATTACCGAGAGGGCCCAGAGATACCTCTCCGATACTTGGAGTGACAAATCCTAATCTCGATCTATGCCAACCCAACAAACACCTTCGGAGATACCTGTATAGCATCTTTATAATCACCCAGTTACGTTGTGACGTTTGATAGCACACAAGGTATTCCTCTGGTATCTGGGAGTTGCATAATCTCATAGTCAATGGAATATGTATAAGTCATGAAGAAAGCAATAGCAACAAAACTTAACGATCATTATGCTAAGCTAACGGATGGTTGTTGTCCATCACATCATTCTCCTAATGATGTGATCCCGTTAATCAGATGACAACACATGTCTATGGTTAGGAAACTTAACCATCTTTGATCAACGAGCTAGTCTAGTAGAGGCTTACTAGGGACACAATATCCACACATTTATCAAGTTTCCAGTTAATACAATTCTAGCATGGATAATAAATATTTATCATGATATAAGGAAATATAAAATAACAACTTTATTATTGCCTCTAGGGCATATTTCCTTTAGTCTCCCAATTGTACTAGAGTCAATAATCTAGTTCACATCGCCATGTGATTTAACACCAATAGTTCACATCGTCATGCGATTAACACCCTATAGTTCACATCGCCATGTGACCAATACCCAAAGGGTTTACTAGAGTCAATAATCTAGTTCACATCGCCATGTGATTAACACCCAAAGAGTACTAAGGTGTGATCATGTTTTGCTTGTGAGAGAAGTTTAGTCAACGGGTCTGCCATATTCAGATCTGTATGTATTTTGCAAATTTCTATGTCTATAATGCTCTGCACGGAGCTACTCTAGCTAATCGCTCCACTTTCAATATGTATCCAAATTGAGACTCAGAGCCATCCGGATCAGTGTTAAAGCTTGCATCGATGTAACCCTTTACGATGGACTCTTTGTCACGTCCATAACCGAGAAACATATCCTCATTCCACAAAGGATAATTTCCTCCGCTGTCCAGTGATCCACTCTTACCAAACTCATGGTGAGGTACACAATAGGTTTGGTACGCAACATAGCATACTTTATAGAACCTATGACTGAGGCATAGGGAATGAATTTCATTCTCTTTCTATTTTATGCCGTGGTCGGGTTTTGAGTCTTACTCAACTTCAAACCTTGCAACATAGGCAAGAACTCCTTCTTTGACTGTTCCATTTTGAACTACTTCAAAATCTTGTCAAGGTATGTACTCATTGAAAAAATCTTATCAAGCATCTTGATCTACCTCTATAGATCTTGATGCTCAATACGTAAGCTGCTTCACCGAGGTCTTTCTTTGAAAAACTCCTTTCAAACACTCCTTTATGCTTTCCAGAAAATTCTACATCATTTCCGATTAACAATATGTCATTCACATATACTTATCAGAAAGGCTGTAGTGCTCCCACTCACTTTCATGTAAATATAGGCTTCACTGCAAGTCTGTATAAAACTATATGCTTTGATCAACTCATCAAAGCATATATTCCAACTCCGAGATGCTTGCACCAGTCCATAAATGGATCGCCAGAGCTTGCACATTTTGTTAGCACCTTTAGGATTGACAAAACCTTCTGGTTGCATCATATACAACTCTTCTTTAAGAAATCCATTAAGGAATGCAGTTTTGACACCATTTGCTAGATTTCATAAAATGTGGCAATTGCTAACATGATTCGGACAGACTTAGGTATCATTACGAGTGAGAAAATCTCATCGTAGTCAACAACTTGAACTTATCGAAAACCTTTTGCGACAAGTCGAGCTTTGTAGATAGTAACACTACTATCAGTGTCCGTCTTCCTCTTGAAGATCCATTTATTCTCTATGGCTCGCCGATCATTGGGCAAGTCAACCAAAGTCCACACTTTGTTCTTATACATGGATCCCATCTCAGATTTCATGGCCTCAAGCCATTTATCAGAATCTAGGCTCATCATTGCTTCGTCATAGTTCGTAGGTTCGTCATGGTCTAGTAACATGACTTCCAGAACAGGATTACCGTACCAATCTGATGCGGAGCGTGCTCTGATTGACCTACTAGGTTCGGTAGTAACTTGATCTGAAGTTTCATGATCATTATCATTAGCTTCCTCTCTAGTTGGTGTAGGCATCACTGGAGCTGATTTATGTGATGAGCTACTTTCCAATTCAAGAGAAGGTACAATTACCTCATCAGGTTCTACTTTCCTCCCACTCACTTCTTTCGAGAGAAACTCCTTCTCTAAAAAGGATCCATTCTTAGTAACAAAAATCATGCCTTCGGATCTGTGATAGAAGGTGTACCCAACAGTTTCTTTTGGGTATCCCATGAATACGCACTTCTCCGATTTGGGTTCGAGCTTATCACTTTGAAACTTTTTCACATAAGCATCGCAACCCCAAACTTTAAGAAATGGCAGCTTTGGTTTCTTGCCAAACCATAGTTCATATGGTGTCGTCTCAAAGGATTTAGACGATGCCCTATTTAACGTGAATGCGGCTGTCTCTAATGCATAACCCCAAAACGATAGTGGTAAATCGGTAAGAGACATCATAGATCGCACCATATCTAATAAAGTACGGTTACGACCTTCAGACACACCATTACGCTGTGGTGTTCCAGGTGGCATAGTTGTGAAACTATTCCACATTGTTTTAAATGAAGGCCAAACTCGTGACTCAAATATTCGCCTCCGCGATCAGATCGTAGAAACTTTATTTTCTTGTTAGGATGATTCTCTACTTCACTCTGAAGTTCTTTGAACTTTTCAAATGTTTCAGACTTGTGTTTTGTCAAGTAGATATACCCATATCTGCTCAAATCATCTGTGAAGATCGGAAAAATAACGATACCCACTGCGACCCTCAAACACTCACCGGACTGCATACATTGGTATGTATTATTTCCAATAAGTCAGTGACTCACTCCATTGTTCCGAAGAACGGAATTTTAGTCATCTTGCCCATGAGGCATGGTTCAAAGTATCAAATGATTCATAATCAAGTGATTCCAAAAGCCCATTTGCATGGATTTTCTTCATGCGCTTTACACCAATATGACCTAAACGGCAGTGCCACAAGTATGTTGCACTATCATTGTCAACTTTGCATCTTTTGGCATCAATATTATGAATATGTGTATCACTACTATCGAGATTAAATAAATCATTTATATTTGGTGTATGACCATGGAAGGTTTTATTCATGTAAACAGAACAACTCTGACTTAAATGAATAACCGTATTGCAATAAACATGATTGTCGGCGTTCTGGGAATGGGGGTCCCCAGACTTGCCTGCCTGTGGCCCACGACGTGGCTATGCAAGCGGGCCTGTACGGTCCATCTTCATCAACAAGGCATTCAAGACCCTCGCGAGGGGCCAAGCCTCGCGAGGCGGACGAAGCGAGACTTCCTCAGGAGCGGCCTCACCAGGCTGCCTCGCAAGAAGCGGAGATATCAAGGCAGGGCAAACCTCACGAGGCTATCATGACGTGAGCCATGACGATCAAGATCAGGCAGGCGCCAGCGCGCGCAGCCTCCTTGTTTCCTCTTTGGTGCTAAGGAGGCCAGCGCAGATGCGGAGTACGAAGGCATCAGGCAAAGGTTTCCATATCAGTGCAACAAGACCAAGACCAGCAGGACGACAGGACGAAGGTCACCGTGGAGCCCGAGACGGCGTCACCACCAGAGCTTTCTGCAGGTGAAGACCGCTTTTGTCAGGATAAGCTGTACTAGCTGTCCCCTTTCGAATTGGCCGTTGTTGGCTCCCTTCCCGCTCAATATTTGGGGAGAGGACCAGGGCCTATATAAGTAGAACTAGCCACCACCAAAGGGGGCAACTTGATCACATATGATCGAGAGCCAACCCTTAGCCACACGCCGAACACAAGAACACCTCAACCTCAGGAGGTTGTTCTTCCCCTTGTACTATTCATCATCAGCCCAAGAGGCAATCCACCACTACCACACTGGAGTAGGGTATTACACCACAACGGTGGCCCGAACCAGTATAAATCTTGTGTCTTTGTGTTGCGAGTTTGTCGAGTTCGTTCGTGAGATCTTAGCGAGCTAGGGCGTAGATCGGTAGGGAGGAAATCTCCGTGCGCACCCCAGTGTTCGAACCTTGAGGGTTTTGCCGGAACCGTGATCCGACATTTGGCGTGCCAGGTAGGGGTGCGCCGGAGCCTCTTCCTCGCCAATCGACCCACCGACGGTCTGCGGCTCCGATGTCCGGTGACCCGAGGGTCGACTCCAACCACTGGGCAGCCTGGCCCACCCGAGCAGCGCCACCTGGCCATGAAGACCTCAACCCCGTGCCCCAGGCGGCCCGGGCGCCGCCTACCACAGGGTGCGGGCGGCGTGGTGGGGCGCCGTCCGCCCTCACTCCACGACAAGTGAGAGCCACTACAAGGGCCGCAAGCCATGCTACAGCAACGGCACCGCACTCACGGTGGGAGCAGGCGAACATGCGGGCCACGCTCACGGTGGCACGAGAGTTGCTGTGGTGCCGGCTGATGGAGAGCGGCCGAGATGCCTTGCTGGAGCGTGTCGCCGAGCTGCTGGATGCGGCAGCCTCAGGAGCGCCACCCTTCTGTTATCCGCTTCCTTCTTAGGCCGCTACGGGGTCCCACGCGGGCCTCGCCACAACCACGCGCCATCAGGTATGCCTGGGGGCTTCATCAACACTAGCACGGCCGGCGGCGCCGGGGGCTCCACCGCCCCCGTGCCACCCGCGACAAGCATGGGCACAAGCGTCGCCTCCCATGGTCCCAGTGAGATGCCGCGCTACCATCCTCAGGACGCCGCGCTAGGCCGGGCAACATGGAGTGTGGGGCACTATGGCGAGGTGTTCGAGGTAACGGCCCCGGAAGCCTACGTGCCCCGCATTATGGACCAGGAGTACGTGCCGGAGGACGACCCTGGCTCGTTCCTCCGAGAAGATTGGGAAGAAGGGATGCTAGGAGTTGAAGACTTCCAGGAACCGACGGAGAACCGCGACGATCACGCCAGCAACAACTACAGGGTACCGTTAATCTCTCGAGAGCAGGCATACGCTAACCATGGGCTGCAAGTGAATCAGGTCACAGCGTCGGTCGACGACCCCGGCACAACAGCATCCCTTCCGCCGGTTGAAGCACGTTGGGGGCTACACGGAGGGAGCCAGGAGCAAGGCCCCTCCCCACGTCGGTGAAGCCAGGCAACGCCCGGAGGTAGGCCCTCTGCCGGGGAGGTGTCGGCGAGCCTTCCCCCGACAGAGGACCCGTGGTCGCCGAGGGCACTGCTGGCGTCCCCTTTCCCCCCTTTGTGTCGTCCAGGTTGTCAGTCGGCTCAAAGGTGGTCGAGGGTGGCGCAAGGCGGGCCCCTCGTCTGGCGGGATGAAGCAAGGCCGGTTCCTGTGAAGAAGGCCCAGTGCCTGTGAAGCTCGCCGCCCGTGACACTCTCACGTAATAATGAGTTGGGCTGTACACGCCCCGGAGTCTCAGGGGTGCCGGCCTCAGGCCCTGGGGCTCCCTCCCACGCTAGTGGCAGCACTTAGCTCTGCGCTGGTGAGAAGACTCGAAGACCAGAAGACTAGACTAGGCGCCGGACGCGGCCATTTGCTTTGCATCTCTTCTTCTGTAGCCTTGCTTTCTGGATTTGGATTTAAGTTGAAGTTGAATTTTCGTTGATGTGCGCTGGGGGGTGCCGTTTCTCATTCTGATCAATTTCTCGTCATCTGGTTGTTGCCTCATTTTGGACCCGCGCGCGCACGCTAATGCCGCGGCTGGAGCATGCCTCTCACGAGCCCCCCTCGGGAGGATCGACGGGCTCTCCAGGAGTCCTGAAGGCTCATGACCTCACGACTCGGTTCGTGACCTGCTCCAATTAAGGTAAACCACGATGGGAACTTGCTTCCAGGTCCACGGTTTCGCGAAGGCACACGCTTAAGCGACATGAGAAAATAAAGGCCGCGTTTTGTTCACACGAGGGGCAACCCCTCTCAAAATGCTCTCATAATCTTCAAGGGCCACGCCCGAGTCTTTGCGTACAGGATAAAACGGCAAGAGAACATGGGGTCAGGCGGATATGTCACTCGCTACATCACCCTCGAACGCGTCACTCACGTCGTCATCATCTTCGCCGGCACCGTCGCCGCCTTCGGCAACACCTCCATCGCCGTCGTTGACCACATCGCCCTCGTCTGCGACGACCACCGCCGCATCGTCATCAGAAGCGAAGGCTCTGACCAGCGCGTCCACGTTGTCCTCCACCCACCGTGTCAGGTTGCCCCGGACGGCCTGTGGTACGGGGGCAATGGCGGCGTCTAAGTCGAAGTCGGGGAAGGTGTTCCGAAGATGGCTGAAGACGCGGGAGAATGCACGCCCGAGCAGGCCCCGGCTCCTCTCCTCCACAAGCTGGCGAGCCCTGACAGACCGAGCTTCCAGACGCGTCACCACGTTGGTGAAGAAGATCAGGTGACTGGCGTAGTCATTTGAGTGGGGGTGCGGCGCATTCTCATCACAGATGTGGCCCAAGGCGGTATTAGCCCTGTTCCGGAGATCCTGAAGCATGGGGGCGTGCTCGCGCTCTAGCGTCCGCCGTTGAAGCACTTCCTCCCTGTTTTGCCGAGCGACGGCCTCGGTGTCATCAACCCGTTTCCGAAGAGAAAGCAGCTCGGCATGGGCGGAGGCCAAGTCCGCCTGCGCCGTGACCAGGGCGGCAGTCGTGGCCTCCCCACACCTCTCTGCCTCGTCTAACCTGGGCCTGAGGGCAGTAGTCCTGCCCACTGCCTCGGTTCCCGAAAGCTTCAGCTTCAGGTTATACCGACCTTCGAGATCCGCACGAACCTCGGCCACCCGGCGATCGACTTCCTCCTGGACCTTGGCCTTGCGAGCCCCAACGGCATCTTCTACTTGAGCAACTTGACGCTCCCTCATCTCCAGCTGCTCGAGCTCGAGGCTGCGTTCCATGGCTTCCAGAGCCAGCGCCTCCTCGCGCTTCCGGACCTCCTCTTCCTCGGCAGGCGTCCCCCTCAGCGACGCAAGGGCGACTCTGTGCGCCTCCACCTGACGCTCGAGGGACGCACTCCAGGCTTGGAGCTCCCACGCGTGCTTCTCCGCAGCCTCGCAATGGAGGCCAGCCTCGCGAGCCTCCTCCAGGGCTCGGGAGCAAGCTTCACGGGAAACCTTGAGGGACGCCTCGGCCTTCGCATTGTCAAGATCACGCTGGTAGCGGCCCAGGTTGACAACTGTTGGGGATCGTAGCAGAAATTTAAAATTTTCTACGCATCACCAAGATCAATCTATGGAGTAATCTAGCAATGAGGAGAAGCAAAGTGCATCTACATACCCTTGTAGATCGCTAAGCGGAAGCGTTACAAGAACGCGGATGAAGGAGTCGTACTCGTAGTGATTCAGATCGCGGTTGATTCCGATCTAAGCGCCGAACCACATCGCCTCCGCGTTCAACACACGTGCAGCCCCGTGACGTCTCCCACGCCTTGATCCAGCAAGGGGTGAAGGAGAGGTTGGGAAGACTCCGTCCAGCAGCAGCACGACGGCATGGTGGTGGTGGAGGAGCGCGGGACTCCAGCAGGGCTTCGCCAAGCACTACGAGAGACGAGAAGGGAGAGAGGTAGGGCTGCGCCCAGAGGGAGAGGATCTCGTGTGTGTTGCAGCCCCCAATACCTCAAGTATATATAGGGGAAGGGGAGGGGCTGCGCCCCCATCTAGGGTTCCCTCCCTAGGGGTGGTGGCAGCCCCAAAACCCATATAGGGTTGCCGCCAAGGGGGGAGAGAGGGGGGCGCACCTAGGGTGGGCCTTAAGGCCCATCTGGACCTAGGGTTTGCCCCCTCCCACTCTACCTTGCGCCTTGGGCCTTGGTGGGAGGCGCCCCAGCCCACCTAGGGGCTGGTCCCTTCCCACTATTGGCCCATGTAGGCCTCCGGGGCTGGTGGCCCCACCTGGTGGACCCCCGGACCCCTCCGGTGGTCCCGGTACACTACCGGTGATGCCCGGAACACTTCCGGTGGCCAAAACCATACTTCCTATATATCAATCTTTACCTCCGGACCATTCCGGAACTCCTCGTGACGTCCGGGATCTCATCCGGGACTCCGAACAACATTCGGTAACCATGTACATACTTTCCCTATAACCCTAGTGTCATCAAACCTTAAGTGTGTAGACCCTACGGGTTCGGGAGTCATGCAGACATGGCCGAGACAACTCTCCGGTCAATAACCAACAGCGGGATCTGGATACCCATGTTGGCTCCCACATGCTCCACGATGATCTCATCGGATGAACCACGATGTCAAGGATTCAATCAATCCCGTATACAATTCCCTTTGTCTATCGGTACGATACTTGCCCGAGATTCGATCGTCGGTATCCCGATACCTTGTTCAATCTCGTTACCAGCAAGTCTCTTTACTCATTCCGTAACACATCATTCCGTGATCAACTCCTTGGTCACATTGTGCACATTATGATGATGTCCTACCGAGTGGGCCCAGAGATACCTCTTCGTTACACGGAGTGACAAATCCCAGTCTCGATTCGTGCCAACCCAACAGACACTTTCGGAGATACCTGTAGTGAACCTTTATAGCCACCCAATTACGTTGTGACGTTTGGTACACCCAAAGCACTCCTACGGTATCCGGGAGCTGCACAATCTCATGGTCTAAGGAAATGATACTTGACATTAGAAAAGCTTTAGCATACGAACTACAGATCTTTGTGCTAGGCTTAGGATTGGGTCTCGTCCATCACATCATTCTCCCAATGATGTGATCCCGTTATCAACGACATCCAATGTCCATGGTCAGGAAACCGTAACCATCTATTGATCAACGAGCTAGTCAACTAGAGGCTTACTAGGGACATGGTGTTGTCTATGTATCCACACATTTATTTGAGTTTCCTATCAATACAATTCTAGCATGGATAATAAACGATTATCATGAACAAGGAAATATAATAATAACCAATTTATTATTGCCTCTAGGGCATATTTCCAACAGTCTCCCACTTGCACTAGAGTCAATAATCTAGTTCACATCGCCATGTGATTAACACTCACAGGTCACATCGCCATGTGACCAACATCCAAAAAGTTTACTAGACTCAATAATCTAGTTCACATCACTATGTGATAACACTCAATGAGTTCTGGGTTTGATCATGTTATGCTTGTGAGAGAGGTTGTAGTCAACGGGTCTTGCCATATTCAGATCCCTATGTATTTCGCAAAAGTTTATGTCATATCGTAGATGCTGCTACCACATTCCACTTGGAGCTATTCCAAATTGTTGCTCCATTATACGTATCCGGTATCTCTACCCAGAGCTATCCGGATAGGTGTTAAGCTTGCATCGACGTAACTCTTTATGTTGAACTCTTTATCACCTCCATAACCAAGAAACATTTCCTTATTCCTCTAAGGACAATTTTGACCGCTATCTGGTGGTCCAGTCCTAGATCACCTTTGTACCCTCTTGCCAGACAGGTGGCAAGGCACACATCAGGTGCGGTACTCAGCATGGCATACCGTATAGAGCCTATGACAAGAGCATAGGGGACGACCTTCGTCCTTCCTCTTTCTTCTGCCGTGGTCAATCTTCGAGTCTTACTCAACTTCAGACCTTACAACTCAGGTAAGAACCCCTTATTTGACTGATCTATTTTGAACTCCTTCAAAAACATGTCAAGGTGTGTGTTCTTTGAAAGTATCATCAGGCATTTTGATCTATCTCTATAGATCTTGATGCCCAATATGTAAGCAGCTTTATCCAGGTCTTCCTTTGAAAATCACTCTTCAAACAACTGTTTATGCTTTCCAGAAATTCTACATCATTTCGAATCAACAATATGTCATCCACATATACTTATCAGAAATGTTGTAGTGCTCCCACCCACTTTCTTGTAAATACAAGTTTCTAGCAAACATTGTATAAACCTAAAAGCTTTGATCACTCCATCAAAACATATATTCCGATTCCGAGATGCTTGCTGTGATGCCCCCGATTCAATCGTGCACTAATCATGCACGCAAATGTGTACGATCAAGATCAGGGACTCACGGGAAAATATCACAACACAACTCTACAAATAAAATAAGTCATACAAGCATCATAATACAAGCCAGGGGCCTCGAGGGCTCGAATACAAGTGCTCGATCATAGACGAGTCAGCGGAAGCAACAATATCTGAGTACAGACATAAGTTAAACAAGTTTGCCTTAAGAAGGCTAGCACAAACTGGGATACAGATCGAAAGAGGCGCAGGCCCCCTGCCTGGGATCCTCCTAACTACTCCTGGTCGTCGTCAGCGGGCTGCACGTAGTAGTAGGCACCTCCAGTGTAGTAGGGGTCGTCGTCGACAGTGGCGTCTGGCTTCTGGACTCCAGCATCTGGTTGCGACAACCAGAAAGAAAGGAAAGGGGAAAAAGGGGGAAGAAAGCAACCGTGAGTACTCATCCAAAGTACTCGCAATCAAGGAACTACACTACATATGCATGGGTATATGTGTAAGGAGGCCATATCAGTGGACTGAACTGCAGAATGCCAGAATAAGAGGGGGGTAACTAATCCTGTCGAAGACTACGCTTCTGGTCACCTTCGTCTTGCATCAAGTATAAGAGAGTAGATTGAAGTCCTCCAAGTAGCATCTCCAAGTAACCTCTCATAGCATAATCCTACCCGGCGATCCTCTCCTCATATCCCTGAGGTAGAGCGACCACCGGTTGTATCTGGCGCTTGGAAGGGTGTGTTTTATTAAGTATCCGGTTCTAGTTGTCATAAGGTCAAGGTACAACTCCAAGTCGTCCTGTTACCGAAGATCACGACTATTCGAATAGATTAACTTCCCTGCAGGGGTGCACCACATAGCCCAACACGCTCGATCCCATTTGGCCGGACACACTTTTCTGGGTCATGCCCGGCCTCGGAAGATCAACACGTCGCAGCCCCACCTAGGCTCAACAGAGAGGCCAGCACGCCGGTCTAAACCTAAGCGCGCAGGGGTCTGGGCCCATCGCCCTGAGCACACCTGCACGTTGCGAGGGCGGCCGAAAGCAGACCTAGCCTAGTGGCGTTCCAGTCCAATTCGGCGCGCGCCGCTCCGTCGCTGACGTCTGAAGTGCTTCGGCTGATACCACGACGTCGGGATACCCATAACTACTCCCACGTAGATGGTTAGTGCGTATAGGCTCGTAGCCAGACTCAGATCAAATACCAAGATCTCGTTAAGCGTGTTAAGTATCCGCGAACGCCGAACAGGGCCAGGCCCACCTGTGTCCTAGGTGGTCTCAACCTGCCCTGTCGCTCCGCCACAAAGTAACCGTCGGGGACCGTCGGGAACCCAGGCCCACCTCTACCGGGATGGAACCACCTGCCCCTTCAGCCCCCAACTCCAAACCGTATCACAGGTAATGTAACAGTGTAAAGTATATAGTATATGCCCGTGATCACCTCCCGAAGTGATCACAGCCCAGTAGTATAGCATGGCAGACGGACAAGAGTGTAGGGCCACTGATGGAACACTAGCATCCTATACTAAGCATTTAGGATGGCGGGTAAGGTATCAATGACTGTAGCAGCAATGACAGGCTATGCATCAGAATAGGATTAACGGAAAGCAGTAACAAGCTACACTACTCTAATGCAAGCAGTATAGAGAAGAGTAGGCGATATCTGGTGATCAAAGGGGGGGGCTTGCCTGGTTGCTCTGGCAAGAGAGAGGGGTCGTCAACTCCGTAGTCGAACTGGTCAGCAGCAGCGTCGGTCTCGTAGTCTACCGGAGAGAAGAGGGGGAAGAAATAATGAATACAGAGCAAACAAAGCATCACAAAATATAACAAGGCAATACGCGGTGTTCGGTGTGCCCTAACGCGGTAGTAGGTGATACCGGTGAAGGGGGGAAAAACCTCCGGGAAAGTATTCCCGGTGTTTCGTGTTTTCGGGCAGAGGAGCCGGAGGGGGAAAGTTGCGGGTTCGATAGGTTAGGGGGGTGTGGCGGACGAACGGACTGCGTATCCGAATTTGTCTCGTCGTTCTGAGCAACTTTCATGTTGAAAATATTTTAATCCGGATTACGGATTAAAAGATATGATTTTTAAAAGATTTTATTAATTTCAGGAATTTAATTAATTATTTAATTAATTTCGAAAATGCTTTTATGACATCAGCATGATGTCATGCTGACATCATCAGTCAACAGGGGTTGACTGAGTCAACTTACGCGTGGGTCCAGTGGGACCCACCTGTCATACCCTGTTAGGTTAATCAGGGTTTAATTAAACTAATCACTGTTTAATTAAGCTAACATGTTAATTAGATTAATTAATCAAGGTTAATTAACTTAATTAATTAATTTAATTAATTAATTAATTAAATTTGTTGTTATTTTAATTACTGTTTTATTTTATTTTATTTTTTTATATATACTTTTTACTCTTTTTTTTTCCTTTTTTTTTCTTTAACGTTCTGGGGGCGGGCCCCCGTGGTCAGTGGCCCATGGGGCCTTACGGGCGTCGGGTGCAGGGTGCGGTCGCCACCCGCTAACGGGCGAACCCGAGCGGCCGCCGCAGGCGCGCGCGCGCCAGCACCGGCGAGGCGGGCTGGGTGCCGGCTGCAGGCGAGAGGGGAGGCGGGCCACGGCAGGGCGTGGCCGGCGGGCACAACAGTGGCCACGGCGCCGGACCGGGGGGGGGGGCGCGGGAGAGGCCACGGTGAGCGCAGGAGGGGCGTCCAGGGGCGCGGTCGAGGGGAGCGCGGCGAGCGCGCAACGGACGGCGCCGGAGCGCGTCGACCGCGGACGGGGAGGCGGTGACCGCGTCGGCCTAGGGGAGAGGGGGCGAAGGGGGGTGCTCACAGGGGGGGGGGTCCGCGGGGTCTAGGAGGCGTGCGCGGTGGAGGTTGGAGGCGACCGGCGAGGAGGGAGTCGGGGAGGCGGCCGCCGGCGTCGGGGAGGGGGTCGGAGACGGCGGGATGACGGGGAGGCGAGCGGCGTGTGGCGGTGGGGCGCCGGCGGACTTGGTGCCCCGATCCAGAATCGGGATGGGGGAAGGCGGAGCGAGGGGAGGTGAGCCGGAGAGGCGGCGAGGCGAAGGCGCTCCGGGTGGTGCGGCCTCGTGCGGCGGCGGTGGCCTCAGGGGAGCGGCGGTGCGTCGGTGGCCTCCCCCCGATCCCGATCCAGATCGGGGGAGAGGGGAGCGAACGTGGGGGAGGGGGCGAGGGAGAGTGGGGGTCGTGGGTAGGGTTTCGGGGGTGGGGGGGATGGATAAGGAGGCCCGGCTGGGCCGGTGTTCGACTGGGCCGGCCTGCTGGGCCGGAGCCCAGTGGGGGGGGGCCTCCTTTTTTTTCCCTTTCCCCCTTTTTTTTGTCTTTTCTTTTATTTCTTCTTTTCGGTTATTAAAATTTTAATTTATTTCAATTTTGAAAAATGTGAGAACAACACCTAAATATGGTATGTTAAAGATACCACTGCCACATTAATTTGGACAGCTAAATAAAATAGTTTATTATTTTACAAAATACAAAAGGCTTTTAATTACTTTCCTTTGCTGTTGTTTAATTTTCCCTTGAGCACTTAAACATTTTATAAAAAGGTGGTTTCACCACCATAATTATCTATGTATTATTTGGTTCACTCCGAACATTTAAATTTTTAATATTTGAAAACTTTTATTGTTTGCTCGATTTTGAATTTGAAATTCGAACCGGTTTTTGAACTAACCCGAGATTAACTACCGTGACAAAGGTGACGTGGCAACATTAGTGGGGATTACTGTAGCTTAATTACCCGGGCGTCACAATTCTCCTCCACTACAAGAAATCTCGTCCCGAGATTACGAGGGGAGCAAGGGGGAAAGGTCTGGTTACGATAATCTAACGGATCTTCTCGAAGAAGTTAATCCCTTTCGTTGATGTCTTTAATCCTCTATTCCGATGCATCATGATAAACTGGTCATCATTTCTTCGGGAACTCCATCGTACTTACGAAAGATAAGGGGCAGCTCACTACGACATAATGCTTTTGAGGGAAACAATCTGGGGTTAACCCATGAATTAGTATAAGGTTATCTCTCGAGTTGAACATATGAAATACCTCGACAGTAAGGTACGAAGGTACCATAATAGGCTCCAAGCGGATAGATAGTTGCTCGAAGCCTGAACCAGAGTGAGAAAGGGGTTCAGAGTAGCGAGAGTAAGTATTGCGTCTGATACCAGAATAGACCACTAGGACAGTGGCCCGTGGATTACATACGAGTCCACGCGCGAGGAATAACTTTGGGAATAGGGGGTGTACAGGACAGTCAGGTTTCGATCCTGTGGAACTGTGGGTTATGGGCCCACCATGTGGTTTTTTTTTTAATAGGAGCAGTGACATTTTTTTTCACGGTCATGATAGCAAGGCATGTCAGAGAGTACCAAGTCAGTTATGTCGGCATCAACGTTGGTACCAAGGGCGAGGGACGAAGAGAACCACTTTCCTGCTCGTTGAACGAGGCGGACCAATAGGCAAGGTTCTCGTCCATCGGTGGCTACCGGAATGTCATCAACAATAGTAACAGGGTCTTACTGACAGAGTTGTACCTCGAGGTGTTTGCACAAGTAGTGGATTATTACTGCTTATATCATATAGATCATAGAAAAGGTTCAAACAAACCAATGGAAGGAAAATATGATCATCAGATTAAACAGAACAATGGAAAGGAAAATATGTTTAAACACATATTTCAAGGGTATATCCTTCCCAAGGACGAGCAGAGCAAGATATCCATGACAGGATAAAAAGTAGAAAACCATTTAGGTAAGGGGGGAGGAATTTGATGACCATACCCATACAGCGGTGTTTGGATAATCGAGTAGGAAACATTTAGCATTGGGCTTCAAATGTTTTTGTTGAAAAATCGGAGTACCATTGACATGCTTCGAGATAGGATTGACATGGTCTTCAGGTGAAGATCAGACTTTGGAAACACGAAGGATCCATCAAGAATAACTTGTAGAATAAGCCTTACAATTTCCTCATGGATGAATGGATAACCTTGCTGAAAAGGAATCTATAATGATAGGTCCTCCAGCCGGGGGGGTGCTAGGCATGACATCATGTTACCGGGTCATCAAAGGACAAACAACATAACTCCTGGAAAGTTGTCCCAACCATTATATCTGACCGAGATTCAGATCCAATTGGTGTCATGATGCCTCAGACTCAGGGTGTCCGAGAAGAAAAGGCGCAACACAATTGACGAGTTGACATTGTAAGATTTTCAGGAAATGAACTATGGAAGCGAGTTCCGAAACAAGAGTTCATCATTAAACCAAGGAGGGGATGAGAAGGTGGCTGATGGGCTCAGCGACAATTCATCGAGAATTCCAAACTGATGGATTTCCACGATAATGTGAACAAGAAGATGACATTTGTCAGCTCAAATGGTATAATGATGTATGCTCGAGGAAAACATACACAATTAAACATTGGTTGAAAGGTGCACCCGAAATATGGGCTGGGTTGCACGACCAACGTCGGAATGGTGATTCAATAATCAATAGTCTAAGAATGAAATATCGACCGGTAACTTCAAAGCAATAGGGTTGCTAGAATTTTGAAGTCGCACAGCATAGATCAATTGTCGGATTTCCGGTTAGAAACAACACGGGAACCAAGGAATGATCGGAGATGGCAGGAAGTATCACTTGTACCAAGAATGCATAAGAGGTGGTCAAATTCTCACGACATTATTGACATAAAAGATGGTAATACTCCAAGGGAAAGAAGAACAATTGCTGGATAGCATGGATCTCAAGGTATAATACGAAACACGAACAAGTTTGTGTTGAACGGGAGGCAATAAAGTGGTCGATGATAATATAAATCATCAAGGGCAAGGATGGTATTTCTCTTCATGAATTCAATTGATATCCCGGAAGAGCTCAAAATGTTAATGATGATCATGACACAATTGTCGAGAGATTCCACGAAGAAGCAATCGAACAGTGACGACATCAAGAAAAAGCAATGGTGAAGCAAAGGGTCATTGGAACCATGGATAAGACACAAACTCGAAATCAAGCTTGCTGTTCAAGGCGAAATGATATGATGAGGAAGATCGACGTAAGCTTAGCTCATCATCGAAGGTTGTGCTCCAGGATTAAGGACCAAGTAGCACAGTTAGAATCGTCACGACAATGATATAGCCAAACAGGCTAGGAATGGCGTGATCGGGTACAAACTCGTACTTATAGAAGCTTACTGAAGAGTTGTTGAACCGTAGTGCGGACTCGGTTCAGCTATCGGTGTCTTTGAGTGTTTAATAACTCAGAGCCCGTGAAAAATTGGAATCAGTGGGAATGTAGCACTTGATGAAGAACTCATAAGAAGTTATGCAGTTCCATGATAATCTCGAGATACCAGGGGGTAATACTCGATGACAGATCAAAGTAGAAGTTGACTGGGGTTATTGCTCTACAGAAGACAAGTGCTAAAACTTGCACGAGAAATGGTATTTAAAAGAGAACATGGTCGGAACCACGATTGCAAAAGGCCAGATCCCAGATATAAGATGAACTTATAACAAAGGAGTAATTAATTTAAGAGAAGCTTTAATAACAAGATCTACATCGTGTCCATGGGCATGAACACAAAGTTCAAGGTCGACTCCCACTTCTCCAATGCATAACCTTTCATTCACCTCTCGTATTTCGAAGATGACAATAGTTGTTGAAAGTTTTACCTGGTGCAATACCAGATAAATATGACTCGTGAAATCTTTCGGGTTCACACCGGTGAGGTAAGGCGTTGGTTCAATCCCATCAGGGCTTCTTAGAGACATATACCACAAGTTTCCAGAGTAAATAACACAAGCCCGAAAGCAGAGCATGGTTGGCCAAGCAGAGGATACAACTTAACAAGGGCATCATGTATAAGGGGAAGAACTCACCAAGGGTTCAAATGTGAAGGACACTGTCGGATAACAATCCAACAAAGGACTTGATAGTCCACAAAGGACCTGATATGAGTATCGGTACTCAACCAGAAGAGGAAGGAATGCAAATGCAACAGGTTATGGAATCATCTGAAGAATTCAAAGCTTAAATAAAAAGGAATTATGATTTCCACAACAAGGGATCAGAAGCAGACGTTCTGATCAAGGATGGATCAATTGAATATACCAGAGGCACAATCGACGACAGATAGTTTGGTCGAGAACCAGCTCATGTTTGAAAGACGTCTGAGCTGGAGAGATAATTTAAAAGGATCAACTGATGATTACTTGCATTCGCCACATATTGAGTCAACAGACTCAAAATGATAATGACAAGGAATGTCAATAAGATTTCTATACTTATGGGATTATTCATAATGAAAGCAAACAAGAAATTCCAGAGCAATAGGTTGCTGAGGATTTTTGGAATATCGGGTGGTATTTCGAAGACTTTTGTGTAACACATAAACAACTGGGGGGTGAGCGGATATTCTATAAATGCGAGAATTAACCGTAGGGGTATTCAAGTGACAAGAACAGCAAGGCAGTAAGCTCAAGGGATTATCGAAACCACGACGAGTTTTTCAGGGTATCTTGTAATAACAAGACCAACTGGGGATGATATAAGAATAACAACTGTAAGTAGTTACCCATAAGGGTTGACGGTGGAAGGGGAATTGCAAACGCGATGAACACAAGTTCTCGGCCCAACAGCGGAAAGTATCTTCAGGGTCTTCACGTGCAGCAGACGATCATCAATAATAAGGGGCTCTCCGGGTGAAAATGATAACGAGATCCTAATGTTAGATTTAGTAAGATTCATTTAACCCGAATAGAAGAGATGTCAGAGTCCCAGAGTATAGATCGAGGAATAAAAGATTCTAATACCACCCAATGGCGACGTGGGCCCGTAAGGCACACAGCCAAGTTAGTAAAAGTTTTTGCAATGTCTAGACTCGACTTCGGCCAAGGAGTGTGGAAGGGGGATTCCTACAGGCAGTCGGCTCTGATACCAACTTGTGACGCCCCCGATTCAATCGTGCACTAATCATGCACGCAAATGTGTACGATCAAGATCAGGGACTCACGGGAAAATATCACAACACAACTCTACAAATAAAATAAGTCATACAAGCATCATAATACAAGCCAGGGGCCTCGAGGGCTCGAATACAAGTGCTCGATCATAGACGAGTCAGCGGAAGCAACAATATCTGAGTACAGACATAAGTTAAACAAGTTTGCCTTAAGAAGGCTAGCACAAACTGGGATACAGATCGAAAGAGGCGCAGGCCCCCTGCCTGGGATCCTCCTAACTACTCCTGGTCGTCGTCAGCGGGCTGCACGTAGTAGTAGGCACCTCCGGTGTAGTAGGGGTCGTCGTCGACAGTGGCGTCTGGCTTCTGGACTCCAGCATCTGGTTGCGACAACCAGAAAGAAAGGAAAGGGGAAAAAGGGGGAAGAAAGCAACCGTGAGTACTCATCCAAAGTACTCGCAAGCAAGGAACTACACTACATATGCATGGGTATATGTGTAAGGAGGCCATATCAGTGGACTGAACTGCAGAATGCCAGAATAAGAGGGGGGTAACTAATCCTGTCGAAGACTACGCTTCTGGTCACCTTCGTCTTGCATCAAGTATAAGAGAGTAGATTGAAGTCCTCCAAGTAGCATCTCCAAGTAACCTCTCATAGCATAATCCTACCCGGCGATCCTCTCCTCATATCCCTGAGGTAGAGCGACCACCGGTTGTATCTGGCGCTTGGAAGGGTGTGTTTTATTAAGTATCCGGTTCTAGTTGTCATAAGGTCAAGGTACAACTCCAAGTCGTCCTGTTACCGAAGATCACGGCTATTCGAATAGATTAACTTCCCTGCAGGGGTGCACCACATAGCCCAACACGCTCGATCCCATTTGGCCGGACACACTTTTCTGGGTCATGCCCGGCCTCGGAAGATCAACACGTTGCAGCCCCACCTAGGCTCAACAGAGAGGCCAGCACGCCGGTCTAAACCTAAGCGCGCAGGGGTCTGGGCCCATCGCCCTGAGCACACCTGCACGTTGCGAGGGCGGCCGAAAGCAGACCTAGCCTAGTGGCGTTCCAGTCCAATTCGGCGCGCGCCGCTCCGTCGCTGACGTCTGAAGTGCTTCGGCTGATACCACGACGTCGGGATACCCATAACTACTCCCACGTAGATGGTTAGTGCGTATAGGCTCGTAGCCAGACTCAGATCAAATACCAAGATCTCGTTAAGCGTGTTAAGTATCCGCGAACGCCGAACAGGGCCAGGCCCACCTGTCTCCTAGGTGGTCTCAACCTGCCCTGTCGCTCCGCCACAAAGTAACCGTCGGGGACCGTCGGGAACCCAGGCCCACCTCTACCGGGATGGAACCACCTGCCCCTTCAGCCCCCAACTCCGAACCGTATCACAGGTAATGTAACAGTGTAAAGTATATAGTATATGCCCGTGATCACCTCCCGAAGTGATCACAGCCCAGTAGTATAGCATGGCAGACGGACAAGAGTGTAGGGCCACTGATGGAACACTAGCATCCTATACTAAGCATTTAGGATGGCGGGTAAGGTATCAATGACTGTAGCAGCAATGACAGGCTATGCATCAGAATAGGATTAACGGAAAGCAGTAACAAGCTACACTACTCTAATGCAAGCAGTATAGAGAAGAGTAGGCGATATCTGGTGATCAAAGGGGGGGGCTTGCCTGGTTGCTCTGGCAAGAGAGAGGGGTCGTCAACTCCGTAGTCGAACTGGTCAGCAGCAGCGTCGGTCTCGTAGTCTACCGGAGAGAAGAGGGGGAAGAAATAATGAATACAGAGCAAACAAAGCATCACAAAATATAACAAGGCAATACGCGGTGTTCGGTGTGCCCTAACGCGGTAGTAGGTGATACCGGTGAAGGGGGGAAAAACCTCCGGGAAAGTATTCCCGGTGTTTCGTGTTTTCGGGCAGAGGAGCCGGAGGGGGAAAGTTGCGGGTTCGATAGGTTAGGGGGGTGTGGCGGACGAACGGACTGCGTATCCGAATTTGTCTCGTCGTTCTGAGCAACTTTCATGTTGAAAATATTTTAATCCGGATTACGGATTAAAAGATATGATTTTTAAAAGATTTTATTAATTTCAGGAATTTAATTAATTATTTAATTAATTTCGAAAATGCTTTTATGACATCAGCATGATGTCATGCTGACATCATCAGTCAACAGGGGTTGACTGAGTCAACTTACGCGTGGGTCCAGTGGGACCCACCTGTCATACCCTGTTAGGTTAATCAGGGTTTAATTAAACTAATCACTGTTTAATTAAGCTAACATGTTAATTAGATTAATTAATCAAGGTTAATTAACTTAATTAATTTAATTAATTAATTAAATTTGTTGTTATTTTAATTACTGTTTTATTTTATTTTATTTTTTTTATATATACTTTTTACTCTTTTTTTTTCCTTTTTTTTCTTTAACGTTCTGGGGGCGGGCCCCCGTGGTCAGTGGCCCATGGGGCCTTACGGGCGTCGGGTGCAGGGTGCGGTCGCCACCCGCTAACGGGCGAACCCGAGCGGCCGCCGCAGGCGCGCGCGCGCCAGCACCGGCGAGGCGGGCTGGGTGCCGGCTGCAGGCGAGAGGGGAGGCGGGCCACGGCAGGGCGTGGCCGGCGGGCACAACAGTGGCCACGGCGCCGGACCGGGGGGGGGGGCGCGGGAGAGGCCACGGTGAGCGCAGGAGGGGCGTCCAGGGGCGCGGTCGAGGGGAGCGCGGCGAGCGCGCAACGGACGGCGCCGGAGCGCGTCGACCGCGGACGGGGAGGCGGTGACCGCGTCGGCCTAGGGGAGAGGGGGCGAAGGGGGGTGCTCACAGGGGGGGGGTCCGCGGGGTCTAGGAGGCGTGCGCGGTGGAGGTTGGAGGCGACCGGCGAGGAGGGAGTCGGGGAGGCGGCCGCCGGCGTCGGGGAGGGGGTCGGAGACGGCGGGATGACGGGAAGGCGAGCGGCGTGTGGCGGTGGGGCGCCGGCGGACTTGGTGCCCCGATCCAGAATCGGGATGGGGGAAAGCGGAGCGAGGGGAGGTGAGCCGGAGAGGCGGCGAGGCGAAGGCGCTCCGGGTGGTGCGGCCTCGTGCGGCGGCGGTGGCCTCAGGGGAGCGGCGGCGCGTCGGTGGCCTCCCCCCGATCCCGATCCAGATCGGGGGAGAGGGGAGCGAACGTGGGGGAGGGGGCGAGGGAGAGTGGGGGTCGTGGGTAGGGTTTCGGGGGTGGGGGGGGATGGATAAGGAGGCCCGGCTGGGCCGGTGTTCGACTGGGCCGGCCTGCTGGGCCGGAGCCCAGTGGGGGGGGGCCTCCTTTTTTTTCCCTTTCCCCTTTTTTTGTCTTTTCTTTTATTTCTTCTTTTCGGTTATTAAAATTTTAATTTATTTCAATTTTGAAAAATGTGAGAACAACACCTAAATATGGTATGTTAAAGATACCACTGCCACATTAATTTGGACAGCTAAATAAAATAGTTTATTATTTTACAAAATACAAAAGGCTTTTAATTACTTTCCTTTGCTGTTGTTTAATTTTCCCTTGAGCACTTAAACATTTTATAAAAAGGTGGTTTCACCACCATAATTATCTATGTATTATTTGGTTCACTCCGAACATTTAAATTTTTAATATTTGAAAACTTTTATTGTTTGCTCGATTTTGAATTTGAAATTCGAACCGGTTTTTGAACTAACCCGAGATTAACTACCGTGACAAAGGTGACGTGGCAACATTAGTGGGGATTACTGTAGCTTAATTACCCGGGCGTCACACTTGCTCTAGTCCATAGAAGGATTGCTGGAGCCAGCATACCTTTTAGCATCCTTAGGATCGACAAAACCTTTTATTGTATCACATACAACTTTTCTTACAAAAACTGGTAAGAAAACTTGTTTTGACATCCATCTGTAAGATTTCATAATCGAAAAATACAACTAATGCTAACATGATTCCGACGGACTTAAGCATCGCTACAGGTGAGAAATTCTCATCATAGTCAACTCCTTGAACTTGTGAAAAGACTCTTTCCCACAAGTCGAGCTTCATAGACGGTAACATTACCACCCATGTCCGTCTTCTTCTTAAAGATCCATTTATCTCAATGGCTTGCCGATCATCGGGCAAGTCCACCAAAGTCTATACTTTGTTCTGATATATGGATCCTATCTCGGATTTCATGGCTTCTAACCATTTATCGGAATACGGGCCCACCATCGCTTCTCCATAGCTCGTAGGTTCATTGTTGTCTAACAACATGATATCTAAGACAGGATTACCGTACCACTTAGGAGTAGTACATATCCTTGTCGACCTAAGAGGTTCGATAGCAACTTGATCCGAAGCTTCATGATCACTATCATTAAATTCCTATTCAATAGACGTAGGCACCACAGAAAACATCTTTCTGTGTTGCATCATTCTCTGGTTGAAGTAAAGGTTCGACAACCTCATCAAGTTCTATCTTCCTCCCACTCAATTCTTTCGAGAGAAACTCCTTCTCGAGAAAGGACCCATTCTTAGTGACAAACAATTTGCCCTCGGATCTAAGATAGAAGGGATACCCTGCTGTCACCTTTGGGTATCCTATGAAGATGTGTTTGTCCGCTTTGGGTTCGAGCTTCTCCAGCTGAAGCCTTAAGCATCGCAGCCCCAAACATTAAGAAACGACAACTTTGGTTTCTTGCCAAACCAATGTTCATACGACGTCGTCTCAACGGATCCAGATATAATGTTACTCATAAACGATATTACTCATATAAATAGAACAACCATTATTCTCCGATTTAAATGAATAACCGTCTCGCATCAAACAAGGTCCAGATATAATGTTCATGCTTAACGCTGGCACCAAATAACAATTATTTAGGTCTAATACTAATCCCGAAGGTAGATGTAGAGGTAGCGTGCCGACCGCGATCATATCGACTTTGGAACCATTTCCTACGCGCATCGTCACCTCGTCCTTAGCTAATCTTCGCTTAATCCATAGTCCCTGTTTCGAGTTGCAAATGTTAGCAACAGAACCAGTATCAAATACCCAGGTGCTACTGCGAGCATTAGTAAGGTACACATCAATAACATGTATATCACATATACATTTGTTCACCTTGCCATCCTTCTTATCCGCCAAATACTTGGGGCAGTTCCGCTTCCAGTGACCAGTCTGCTTGCAGTAGAAGCACTCAGCTTCAGGCTTAGGTCCAGGTTTGGGTTTCTTCTCTTGAGTAGCAACTTGCTTGCTATTCTTTTTGAAGTTCCCCTTCTTCTTCCCTTTGCCCTTTTTCTTGAAACTAGTGGTCTTATTGACCATCAACACTTGATGCTCCTTTTTGATTTCTACCTCCGCAGCTTTCAGCATTGCGAAGAGCTCGGAAATAGTCTTATTCATCCCTTGCATATTATAGTTCATCACGAAGCTCTTGTAGCTTGGTGGCAGTGATTGGAGAATTCTGTCAATGACACAATCATCTAGAAGATTAACTCCCAATTGAATCAAGTGATTATTATACCCAGACATTTTGAGTATATGCTCATTGACAGAACTGTTCTCCTCCATCTTGCAGCTATAGAACTTATTGGAGACTTCATATCTCTCAATCCGGGCATTTGCTTGAAATATTAACTTCAACTCCTGGAACATCTCATATGCTCCATGACGTTCAAAACATCGTTGAAGTCCCGATTCTAAGCCGTAAAGCATGGCACACTGAACTATCGAGTAGTCATCAACTTTTCTCTGCCAGACGTTCATAACATCTGGTGTTTCTCCAGCAGCAGGCCTGGCACCCAGCGGTGCTTCCAGGACATAATTCTTCTGTGCAGCAATGAGGATAATCCTCAAGTTACGGACCCAGTCTGTGTAATTGCTACCATCATCTTTCAACTTTGCTTTCTCAAGGAACGCATTAAAATTCAACGGAACAACAGCACAGGCCATCTATCTACAATCAAACATAAACAAGCAAGATATTATCAGGTACTAAGTTCATGATAAATTTAGGTTCAATTAATCATATTACTAAAGAACTCCCACTTAGATAGACATCCCTCCAATCCTCTAAGTGATTACGTGATCCAAATCAACTAAACCATGTCCGATCATCACGTGAGATGGAGCAGTTTCATTGGTGAACATCGCTATGTTGATCATATCTACTATATGATTCACGCTCGACCTTTCGGTCTCTGTGTTCCGAGGCCATATCTGTATATGCTTGGCTCGTCAAGTATAACCTGAGTATTCTGCGTGTGCAACTGTTTTTGCACCCGTTGTACTTGAACGTAGAGCCTATCACACCCGATCATCACGTGGTGTCTCAGCACGAAGAACTTTCGCAACGGTGCATACTTAGGGAGAACACTTCTTGATAATTAGTGAGAGATCATCTTAAAATGCTACCGTCAATCAAAGCAAGATAAGATGCATAAAATATAAACATCACATGCAATCAATATAAGTGATATGATATGGCCATCATCATCTTGTGCTTGTGATCTCCATCTTTGAAGCACCGTCGTGATCACCAACGTCACCGGCGCGACACCTTGATCACCATCGTAGCATCGTTGTCATCTTGCCAATCTTATGCTTCCACGACTATCGCTACTGTTTAGTGATAAAGTAAAGCATTACAGCGCAATTGCATTGCATACAATAAAGCGACAACCATATGGCTCCTGCTAGTTGCCGATAACTTGGTTACAAAACATGATCATCTCATACAATAAAATTCAGCATCATGTCTTGACCATATCACATCACAACATGCCCTGCAAAAACAAGTTAGACGTCCTCTACTTTGTTGTTGCAAGTTTTACGTGGCTGCTACGGGCTTAAGCAAGAACCAATCTTACCTACGCATCAAAACCACAATGATAGTTTGTCAAGTTGGTGCTGTTTTAACCTTCGCAAGGACCGAGCGTAGCCACACTCGGTTCAACTAAAGTTCGAGAAACTGTCACCCGCTAGCCACCTTTGTGCAAAGCACGTCGGGAGAACCGGTCTCGCGTAAGCGTACGCGTAATGTCGGTCCGGGCCGCTTCGTCCAACAATACCGCTGAACCAAAGTATGACATGCTGGTAAGCAGTATGACTTATATCGCCCACAACTCACTTGTGTTCTACTCGTGCATATAACATCAACACATAAAACCTAGGCTCGGATGCCACTGTTGGGGAACGTAGTAATTTCAAAAAATTTCCTACGCACACGCAAGATCATGGTGATGCATAGCAACGAGGGAAGAGTGTGATCTACGTACCCTTGTAGACCGACAGCGGAAGCGTTATGACAACATGGTTGATGTAGTCGTACGTCTTCACGGCCCGACCGATCAAGCACCGAAACTACGACACCTCCGAGTTTTAGCACACGTTCAACTCGATGATGATCCCCGGACTCCGATCCAGCAAAGTGTCGGGGAAGAGTTCCGTCAGCATGACGGCGTGGTGACGATCTTGATGTACTACTGTCGCAGGGCTTCGCCTAAGCACCGCTACAATATTATCGAGGATTATGGTGGAAGGGGGCACCACACACGGCTAAGAATATGATCACATGGATCAACTTGTGTGTCTAGGGGTGCCCCCTGCCCCCGTATATAAAGGATCAAGGGGAGGAGGCCGGCCGGCCCCTATGGCGTGCCAAGGAGGAGTCCTCCTCCTAGTAGGAGTAGTACTCCTACTAGGAGGGGGGAAGAAGTGGGGAGGGAGAAGGAAAGGGGGGCGCCGCCCCCCTCTCCTAGTCCAATTCGGACCAGGGGGGAGGAGGCGCGCGACCCACCTTTGGCTGCCCCTCTCTCTCTCCACTAAGGCCCATATGGCCCATTACTTCTCCCAGGGGGGTTCCGGTAACCCTCCGGCTCTCCGATTTTCTCCGAAATCACCCGGAACACTTCCGGTGTCCGAATATAGCCGTCCAATATATCAATCTTTATGTCTCGACCATTTCGAGACTCCTCGTCATGTCCGTGATCACATCCGGGACTCTGAACTAACTTCGGTACATCAAAACTCATAAACTCATAATATAACTGTCATCGAAACCTTAAGCGTGCGGACCCTATGGGTTCGAGAACAATGTAGACATGACCGAGACACGTCTCCGGTCAATAACCAATAGCGGAACCTGGATGCTCATATTGGCTCCTACATATTCTACGAAGATCTTTATCGGTCAGACCACATAACAACATACGTTGTTCCCTTTGTCATCGGTATGTTACTTGCCCGAGATTCGATCGTCGGTATCTCAATACCTAGTTCAATCTCGTTACCGGCAAGTCTCTTTACTCGTTTCGTAATACATCATCTTGCAACTAACTCATTAGTTGTAATGCTTGCAAGGCTTATGTGATGTGCATTACCGAGAGGGCCCAGAGATACCTCTCCGACAATCGGAGTGACAAATCCTAATCTTGAAATACGCCAACCCAACATTCACCTTTGGATACACCTGTAGAGCTCCTTTATAATCACCCAGTTATGTTGTGATGTTTGGTAGCACACAAAGTGTTCCTCCGGTAAACGGGAGTTGCATAATCTCATAGTCATAGGAACATGTATAAGTCATGAAGAAAGCAATAGCAACATACTAAATGATCGGGTGCTAAGCTAATGGAATGGGTCATGTCAATCACATCATTCTCCTAATGATGTGATCCCATTAATCAAATGACAACACATGTCTATGGTTAGGAAACATAACCATCTTCGATTAACGAGCTAGTCAAGTAGAGGCATACTTGTGACGTTTGGTTTGTCTATGTATTCACACAAGTATTATGTTTCCGGATAATACAATTCTAGCATGAATAATAAACATTTATCATGATATAAGGAAATAAAATAATAACATTATTATTGCCTCTAGGGCGTATTTCCTTTAGGAACCACGTCGACAGGGTTCTCACGGGGCCCCACCAGGCCAATCGGGCGTAGCCCCCACTCGTCAAAGGAGGGCATGCTTTCGGAAAATTCAGCGTTGTTCGCACATCGGTATAGCAGACAACTCTTCCTGGGCATGTCGTCCGGCAGAGGGGCACCCGTCAGGACCGCAAGCACCATTTGCCACGTCTTAAGAGGAAGCCCCTCCTCCTGAAACCTCATATGGTCCTGACTGCTGAGCAAGGCCCACATCGGGCGAGAATGGCGTTGAAGCGGAGCGACTCGACGCTTGACGAACTCCTTCACCATGATAGGTGCAGTCACGCCATGGTCCTTCAACCTCCTCAGCTTGAGCCAGACGGGAATGAGACGGGGGCTCGCGAGCCTCTGGTGGCCCCAACTGGAGTTGGGAATAGTAGGCCCTGGCGGAGCATGGAGCAGAGGGCTGAGCATGCCGGCGTCGACAAACACCCATCGTGTCCGAAACTTGCTCGTGGATGGAGGAAGCTCAAAGTCGATCCCCGCACCCGCTGTCACGGCCACGGCCTGGAAGCTCACGCACCCCGAGCTCTGCCGAGGGTCAGTCAGATGCAATGAGAATAAATGGGGGAGGAGGGCCACAGAGGGAGCGATGCCCACCATGGCTTCGCACACAAAGGCAAAGATGGTGAGAAGAGTCACAGATTGAGGGTCGAGATGCAACATGTGGATCTGATAATGCTTGAGTACCGCGTTGAAGAAGGCGGAGAAGGGAGGAATCAGGGCAGCCCAGAGGGCATCTATGAAGATTGGGACCTCAATGGCTGCCCGGGCAATGCAAGCACGGGACGTAGGCCAAGCCATCGTCTCTCCCCACTCACTGAAACTGGAAGCAAGCATGGGGTGCACCTTGTCCATGGCCTCATTGTTGAGCACCAGGGGTTGGCCAAGCGCAAGCTCGAAGGACGGAGGCGCACTTGGCGAAGGCAGGGGCTTCTTCCCCTTGTCTGCTTGTTCCGGCGTCATAGCAACGAGGCGGGCAGGGCGCAAATCAGATTGGAGGGGAGGAGCAGAGTCTCGAGAAAGCATAGAGATTGGGGGAGCCAGACATGGACGAGGGAAGAATAACTGTGTAGGTTGCGGGGGCCGCATAGCCAGGCGAATTCAAAGGTAGCGTGGGAAAGCGGAGACGCCCACGTCCAATCAACCGCCATGTGTCGACCAAGGCCGCAGGCTTTTGGGACCCGCGGCGCTCCGCACTTGACCTTTGGCTTCACCTCAAAGCCAAGCCCGAGCGCACCTTGGGCCCGGGGGCTACTGTCGGTGTTCTGGGAACGGGGGTCCCCAGACTTGCCTGCCTGCGGCCCATGGCATGGCTATTCTAGCGGGCCTGTACGTCCCATCTTCATCAACAAGGCATTCAAGACCCTCACGAGGGGCCAAGCCTCGCGAGGTGGACGACGTGAGACTTCCTCAGGAGCGGCCTCACCAGGCTGCCTCGCGAGTGATACATCTCCAACGTATCTATAATTTTTGATTGCTCCATGCTATATTATCTACTGTTTTGGACCATATTGGGCTTTATTTTTCACTTTTATATTACTTTTGGGACTAACTTATTAACCGGAGGCCCAACCCAGAATTGCTGTTTTTTTCCTATTTCAGTGTTTCGAAGAAACGGAATATCAAACGGAGTCCAAACAGAATGAAACCTTTGGGAACGTGATTTTCTCGCCGAATATGATCCAGGAGACTTGGACCCCCCGTCAATAAAGAAAGGAGGTGGCCTGGAGGGTGGAGGGCGCGCCCCCTGCCTCGTGGGCCCCCTTTTCTCCACCGACGTACTCCTTCCTCCTATATATACCTAGGTACCCCCAAACGATCAGAGACGGAGCCAAAAACCTAATTCCACCGCCGCAACCTTCTGTACCCACGAGGTCCCATCTTGGGGCCTGTTCCGGAGCTCCGCCGGAAGGGGAATCCACCATGGAGGGCTTCTACATCATCACCATAGCCCCTCCGATGAAGTGTGAGTAGTTTACTTCAGACCTTCGGGTCCATAGTTAGTAGCTAGATGGCTTCTTCTCTCTTTTTGGATCTCAATACAATGTTCTCCCCCTCTCTCATGGAGATCTATTCGATGTAATCTTCTTTTTGCGATGTGTTTGTTGAGACCGATGAATTGTGGGTTTACGATCAAGTTTATCTATGAACAATATTTGAATCTTCTCTGAATTATTTTATGTATGATTGGTTATCTTTGCAAGTCTCTTCGAATTATCAGTTTGGTTTGGCCTACTAGATTGGTTTTTCTTGCAATGGGAGAAGTGCTTAGCTTTGGGTTCAATCTTGCGGTGTCCTTTCCCAGTGACAGTAGGGGCAGCAAGGCACATATTGTATTGTTGCCATCGAGGATAACAAGATGGGGTTTTTATCATATTGCATGAATTTATCCCTCTACATCATGTCATCTTGCTTAAGGCGTTACTCTGTTTTCTTGAACTTAATACTCTAGATGCATGCTGGATAGCGGTCGATGAGTGGAGTAATAGTAGTAGATGCTGGCAGGAGTCGGTCTACTTGTCTCGGACGTGATGCCTATATACATGATCATACCTAGATATTCTCGTAACTATGCTCAATTCTGTCAATTGCTCAACAACAATTTGTTCACCCACCGTAGAATACTTATGCTCTTGAGAGAAGCCACTAGTGAAATCTATGGCCCCCGGGTCTATTCTCATCATATCAATCTTCCATCACTTTATTATTGCTTTGCTTTTTTACTTTACCTTTTATTTTACTTTGCATCTTTATACCAAAATTACCAAAAATATTATCTATCATCTTTATCAGATCTCACTCTCGTAAGTGACTGTGAAGGGATTGACAACCCCTAATCGCGTTCATTGCGTGGAGCTATTTGTTTTGTGTAGGTACGAGGGACTTGCGTGTAGCCTCCTACTGGATTGATACCTTGGTTCTCAAAAACTAAGGGAAATACTTACTCTACTCTGCTGCATCACCCTTTCCTCTTCAAGGAAATCCAACGCAGTGCTCAAGAGGTAGCAGGAAGATTTCTGGCACCGTTGTCGGGGAGTCTATGCAAAAGTCAACATACCAAGTACCCATCACAATCCCTTATCTCTCGGATTACATTATTTGCCATTTGCCTCTCGTTTTCCTCTCCCCCGCTTCACCCTTGCCGCTTTATTCGTCCTCTCTTTTCCATTTGCCTTTTTCTCGCTTGCTTTTTGTTTGCTCGTGTGTTGGTTTGCTTGCTTGTCACGCTGGCTCAAGATAATACCAAATTGTGTAACTTTACCAATACCAACAATAATGATTTCCTTCACACTCCGATCGCTCCTCTTACCAATACTGAATCTTGTGAAATCAATACTGCTTTGTTGAATCTTGTTATGAAAGATCAATTCGCCGGCCTTCCTAGTGAAGATGTCGCTACTAATCTAAATAGCTTCGTTGATTTATGTGATATGCAAAAGAAGAAAGATGTCGATAATGATATTGTTAAATTGAAGCTATTTCCTTTTTCGCTTAGAGATCGTGCTAAAGCTTGGTTTTCATCTTTGCCTAAAAATAGTATTGATTCTTGGAACAAGTGCAAAGATGCTCTTATCTCTAAGTATTTTCCTCCCGCTAAGATCATCTCTCTTAGAAATGATATTATGAATTTTAAGCAACTTGATCATGAACATGTTGCACAAGCTTGGGAGAGAATGAAATTAATGATACATAATTGTCCTACTCATGGTTTGAATATGGATGATTACACAAAATTTTTATGCCGGATTGAATTTTGCTTCTAGAAATCTTTTAGATTCGGCCGCGGGAGGCAATTTTATGGAAATCACTTTAGGAGATGCCACTAAACTCCTAGATAATATTATGGTTAATTATTCTCAATGGCACACTGAAAGATCTACTAATAAAAAAGTGCATGCGATAGAAGAAATCAATGTTTTAAGTGGAAAGATGGATGAACTTATGAAATTATTTGCTACTAAGAGTGTTTCTTCTGATCCTAATGATATGCCTTTGTCTACTTTGATTGAGAGTAATAATGAATCTATGGATGTGAATTTTGTTGGTAGGAATAATTTTGGTAACAACGCGTATAGAGGGAACTTTAATCCTAGGCCTTATCCTAGTAACCCTTCTAATAATTATGGAAATTCCTACAACAACTCTTATGGAAATTTTAATAAGATGTCCTCTGAATTTGAGTATAGTGTTAAAGAGTTTATGAATTCACAAAAGAATTTCAATGCTTTGCTTGAAGAGAAATTACTTAAAGTTGATGAATTGGCTAGGAACGTTGATATAATTTCTCTTGATGTTGATTCTTTAAAGCTTAGATCTATTCCTCCTAAGCATGATATCAATGATTGTCTCAAAGCCATGAGAATTTCCATTGATGAGTGCAAGGAAAGAACCGCTAGGATGCGTGCTACACAAGATGCCTTTATTAAAGCGTGTTCTTCCAATTCCTAAGAAAATAAAGATGAAGATCTAAAAGTTATTGATGTGTCCCCTATCAAATCTTTGTTTTTCAATATGAATCTTGATGAGACTGAATATGATCCACCTTTACCTAGAAGGCGTTCCAAAAATTCGGAGTTTTTAGATCCTGATGATGAAATTGATAAAAGTGTGATTGAAAAGAATAAAACCCTAGATGTTGCTAAACCCACTATTTTGGATTTCAAGGAATTTAATTATGAAAGTTGCTCTTTAATTGATTGTATTTCCTTGTTGCAATCCATGCTAAATTCTCCTCATGCTTATAGTCAAAATAAAGCCTTTACCAAACATATTGTTGATGCCTTGATGCAATCTTATGAAGAAAAACTTGAGTTGGAAGTTTTTATCCCTAGAAAACTTTATGATGAGTGGGAACCAACTATTAAAATTAATGCCCTTTCTCACATCGAGAGTTGGTGCAAACTTTGCCGGTGCATCCAAACCCCGTGATATGATACGCTCTTTCACACATAAACCTCCTTATATCTTCCTCAAAACAGCCACCATACCTACCTATTATGGCATTTCCATAGCCATTCCGAGATATACTGCCATGCAAATTTCCACCATTTTGTTCATCATGACACATTCATCATTGTCATATTGCTTAGCATGATCATGTAGTTGACATAGTATTTGTGGCAAAGCCACCGTTCATAATTCTTTCATAAATGTCACTCTTGGTTCATTGCATATCCCGGTACACCACCGGAGGCATTCATATAGAGTCATACTTTGTTCTAGTATCGAGTTGTAATCATTGAGTTGTAAATAAATAGAAGTGTGATGATCATCATTTTCTAGAGCATTGTCCCAAGTGAGGAATATAAAAAAAAGAGAAAGGCCATAAAAAAAGAGAAAGGCCATAAAAAAAGAGAAGGCAAAAAAATGAGAGAAAAAGAGAGAAGGGACAATGCTACTATCCTTTGCCACACTTGTGCTTCAAAGTAGCACCATAATCTTCATGATAGAGAGTCTCTTGTTTTGTCACTTTCGTATACTAGTGGGAATTTTTCATTATAGAACTTGGCTTGTATATTCCAACAATGGGCCTCCTCAAGTGCCCTAGGTCTTCGTGAGCAAGCAAGTTGGATGCACACCCACTTAGTTTCTTTTGTTGACCTTTCATACATTTATAGCTCTAGTGCATCCGTTGCATGGCAATCCCTACTCCTCGCATTAACATCAATCGATGGGCATCTCCATAGCCCATTGATTAGCCTCGTTGATGTGAGATCTTCTCCTTTTTTGTCTTCTCCACATAACCCCCATCATCATATTCTATTCCACCCATAGTGCTATGTCCATGGATCGCGCTCATATATTGCATGAAAGTTTATAAGTTTGAGATTTCTAAAGTATGAAACAATTGCTTGGCTTGTCATCGGGGTTGTGCATGATGAGAGCATTCTTGTGTGACGAAAATGGAGCATGAATAAACTATATGATTTTGTAGGGATGAACTTTCTTTGGCCATGTTATTTTGAGAAGACATAATTGCTTAGTTAGTATGCTTGAAGTATTATTATTTTTATGTCAATATGAACTTTTATTTTGAATCTTTCGGATCTGAATATTCATACCACAATTAAGAAGAATTACATTGAAATTATGCCAACTAGCATTCCACATAAAAAATTATCTTTTTTATCATTTACCTACTCGAGGACGAGCAGGAATTAAGCTTGGGGATGCTTGATACGTCTCCAATGTATCTATAATTTTTGATTGCTCCATGCTATATTATCTATTGTTTTATACAATATTGGGCTTTATTATCTATTTTTGGGACTAACCTATTAACCGGAGGCCCAGCCCAGAATTACTGTTTTTTGCCTATTTCAGTGTTTCGAAGAAAAGGAATATCAAACGGAGTCCAATTGACCTGAAACTCCACAGAACTTATTTTTTGGACCAGAAGAAGCCCACGGAGTACCAGAGTTGCACCAGGGGAGTCCCGGGCTGCCCACGAGGGTGGGGGGCGCGCCCACCCCCTAGGGCGCGCCCCCTGCCTCGTGGACAGCCCAGAGGTCCACCGACGTACTTCTTTTGCCTATATAAGTCCATATACCCTAAAACTTCTAGGGAACAGAATAGATTGGTAGTTCCGCCGCCGCAAGCCTTTGTAGCCACCAAAAACCAATCGGGACCCTGTTCCGGCACCCTGCTGGAGGGGGGGTACCCTCACCGGTGGCCATCTTCATCATCCGGGCGCTCTCCATGACAAGGAGGGAGTAGTTCACCCTCAGGGCCGAGGGTATGTACCGGTAGCTATGTGTTTGATCTCTCTCTTTTGTGTTCTTGATTTGGCACGATCTTGATGTATCGCGAGCTTTGCTATTATAGTTGGATCTTATGTTTCTTCTCTCCCTCTACTCTCTTGTAATGGATTGAGTTTTCCCTTTGAAGTTATCTTATCGGATTGAGTCTTTAATGATTTGAGAACACTTGATGTATGTCTTGCCGTGCGTATCTGTGGTGACAATGGGATATCACGTGATTCACTTGATGTATGTTTTGGTGATCAACTTGCGGGTTCCGCCCATGAACCTATGCATAGGGGCTGGCACACATTTTCGTCTTGATTCTCCTATAGAAACTTTGGGGCACTCTTTGAGGTTCTATGTGTTGGTTGAATAGATGAATCTAAGATTGTGTGATGCATATTGTATAATCATACCCACGGATACTTGAGGTGACATTGGAGTATCTAGGTGACATTAGGGTTTTGGTTGATTTGTGTCTTAAGGTGTTATTCTAGTATGAACTCTAGGGCTGTTTGTGACACTTATAGGAATAGCCCAACGGATTGATTGGAAAGAATAACTTTGAGGTGGTTTCCTACCCGACCATAATCTCTTCGTTTGTTCTCCGCTATTAGTGACTTTGGAGTGACTCTTTGTTGCATGTTGAGGGATAATTATATGATCCAATTATGTTATTATTGTTGAGAGAACTTGCATTAGTGAAAGTATGAACCCTAGGACTTGCTTCAAAACATTGCAATCCCGTTTACACTCAGTTTTACCACTTGTTACCTTGCTGTTTTTATACTTTCAGATTACAAAAACCTATATCTACCATCCATATTGCACTTGTATCACCATCTCTTCGCCGAACTAGTGCACCTATACAATTTACCATTGTATTGGGTGTGTTGGGGACACAAGAGACTCTTTGTTATTTGGTTGCAGGGTTATTTGAGAGAGACCATCTTCATCCTACGCCTCCCACGGATTGACAAACCTAAGGTCATCCACTTGAGGGAAATTTGCTACTGTCCTACAAACCTCTGCACTTAGAGGCCCAACAACGTCTACAATAAGAAGGTTGCGTAGTAGACATCAGGCACCTGCGTGGCAACATGTAGCTCCCGAGCCAACTCATCGAGTGCCTGCGTGGCGGCATGCAGATCTTCATGAAGGCTCCGCCACTGCGCCACCTTAGCTGCCTGCCTGCCTACATGGCACCGCAGACATCGCTAGCCAGGGCGCGTGTCGAAGCAAGGAGGAGCGGCGACGGACGGGACGGGCCTCGCCCCCGTCCCCGATAAAGCAAGGGGTCACCTAAGCTACGCATTAAATGCGTCTTGTCCTGTAATACGAGCGATAAGCTCAGGGCACTGTACGCCTTTCCACCTCCTGTGTGCCACCGTGGCAGCCCCTTCCAACTATAAAAGGAGGCCCATGGCATACTGGAGAGGGATTCGGCTCTTTCAAACCACGCACTGACCACAGCTAGTTTGAGAGCTCAAGAACTCTCTAAAATACACCCACCAAAGCAGGACTAGGGTTTTACGCATCCTCGCGTCCCCAACCTGGGTAAAGGATCCTTGTGCTGTCTACTAGCCCTACTCTTCTCGCAACCCCGCACCCCGGCAACCGTAGTAGGGATTCTTGTGATCCCATAGGTGTCGTTCCACACTGACATCTTTGGCGTGCCAGGTAGGGGGCGCAATTGTGAGAATCTGGTCTAGTAGTTAGCTAGCAGTTCTTCATCGCCATGGCTCCTAAGAAGAAGACGGCCATGGCGGTCGGCTCGTTGGGAGCTGAACGGCCCGTGCCGGTGCGGGCGGGCAGTGGACCGGTCGCAGACAGGACCCGGGCCGCGGTCTACGAGCACCAGCATCGCCCTGGTAGTCAGATCCTGGTGAGCATCGTCGTTCGAGCACTAGACAACAGGCTACTCGTGCCGGATCCAAAGACGGAGTTGGGCCCCCCGCGGGCGGCGCGGGGCCCTCCAGGGGTGTCGTTGTGCCACCTCCGGGCGGCACGGCAAGCTCCAAGACTCCCGCACCGGCGACCACTGCGCGCTCTTCCCATGGTGTGCGCGCCGAGCAACGTCACCATGTTGGTGACCCTGGGCACCGCCGTGGGAAGAGCCTCGTGCATCGTCCACAGGATGAAGGGGTTCAACACGCCCGCCGAAGCGCTTGAGAAAATGGCACGCAGCTGCTGGGTCGTAACGGAGCTCCTTCTAGCGTAGTTAGAAGTCGAAGCGCGCCACGATCCACGCAGCTGTCGCCGCCGCCCACGCCGGCAGAACCTTTGGCGCACGCGCAACTGCTCCTCGACTTCTCTCCTGCTGTAGAGAAGCTTGACGAGTGGAGGGCCACCATCCGGAGCCTCGTCGCCGTCGCCAACAAGGACGATCTGCAACCGGCGGGACCCTTGGGTCGGCGCTCCATCGAGCCACCGCATGCTGGTGCTGGGAGGACCGGGGAGTTGCGGCCACGGTGCACTCTCCTCCTCCTCGGCAGCCGCCGCAGGCATCGACCCGTCGTGACAACGCTTGTGATAACATCTCCATAGTGTCGTCTGACCCGCGGACCCTCCACGACCAGCGCCAGGTCCTTCGGGAACGAGCTCACGAAGACGCTCGAACCACCATCGAACGCCGACGCGAAACGCGCCGCCAGTCGGACAAGCGGGCGGGACCCGCTATGGACCACCCGGCACCGGGGGGCTTCGGCGGCCTACCTTACGAGGTGGGATGCCCGGCCTTTACCCGTGAGCTGCGTCAGTTCCAGTGGCCGTCCCACCGCACATTCAAGCCTGACGTCGGCGAGAAGTACACTGGCAAGACCCATCCGTCCGAGTTCCTCAGCATCTACACCATCGCGATGCAGGCTGCTGGGGCTCGCGACGACAAGGTGCTTGCCAACTATTTCCTGCTGGCGCTCAAGCCCAATGTGATGTCTTGGTTGATGCACTTACCGGTGGATTCCGTTTCTTCTTGGTCGGATCTAAGGACTGGAGCTGTTGACGGAGATACATGGAGGCATATGTGGCTCCCACATAGGGTCGAGGGCCCTTCCCGGGAAGGCGTTCCGGCAAGGTTTCTTCTGGCCCACCGCCCTCCAGGATGCGACTGCACTAGTAACCAAGTGTGAACAGTGTCAGTTCCATTCAAAGAAGCTTCGTCAACCAGTTCAAGCCCTTCAAACAATCCCTCTCTCCTGGCCATTCTCGGTCTGGGTGCTCGATATACTGGGCCCTTTCCCCCGCGCTGTCGGGGGCTTCGAGTACTTGTACGTTGCGATCGACAAGTTCATAAAGTGGCCGGAGGTGGAAGCAGTGAGAAAGGTGACTGCTCAGTCAGCCGTCAAGTTCTTCAAGGGACTGGTCTACCGTGTTGGTGTGCCAAACAGAGTCATCACTGACAACGGCACGCAGTTCACAAGCCACACCTTCATGCAATACATTAAAGACCTCGGTAGCAAGGTCTGTTTTGCTTCCGTGGCACACCCACGGAGCAACGACCAAGCAGACAGGGCAAATGCTGAAGTGTTGCGAGGCCTGAGAACGAACACCTTTCACAAGCTGCACAAGAGTGGAAGGCGCTGGATTGATGAGTTGCCGGCAGTTCTTTAGTCGATCAGGACGACACCAAATCGAGCCACCAGCCAAACACCTTTTGCCCTGGTATACGGGGCAGAAGCAGTTCTCCCCACAGAACTCATATACGGGTCACCTCGAGTGCTTGCTTATGATGAGCTTGAGCAAGAGCAGTTGCGCCAAGATGACGCGACGCTCCTTGAGGATGATCGTCTTCGGGCGGCTGTGAGAGCAGCACGCTACCAGCAAGCCTTGCGCCGCTATGTCGGTGTACAAAACTAGGGGCACATTTTTGCACCCCTTTACCTGTGCACAGGCAGTCAGAGCCGCGCCCGCGACCACACCAAGCAGAGCGAGGGAGGTGAGCCAAGGTAAGACCGAAGCCCAAGATGGTCAAAGCAATGCCAAGGCCAAGACCGCAAAGAGCAAAGGGACGAAGCATGTTCCCCCGACAGGAGACCCTTGCTGGGGACAGCCTCGGCAGCCCCGACAAGACTCTTGCCGGGGCAGCTCGCCCCACACCAATGGAGTGAGACACCCTTGAGCCCATGATCCCCGATGCCATCATCCGCGTGGGGCCAGGGCTCGGGAGGGTAGCTCCAAGGTGGCATGCAGATCTTTGTGAAGACATATCCAAGAATAGACGAGGATTAGAAGACGATGACCCTCGACAAGATCCTTGCCGAGGAAGGCCACCAGACCCCCGGCAAGATCCTTGTCGGGGATGACAGCGCGCCATGGCGAGACCCTTGCCGGGCCACACGGCAAGACCCTTGCCGGGCCACCCAGCAAGGCCCTCGCCATTGACTCTAGCGGGACCACCACCAGGCCCACGCCAACCAAGCTTCCACCACCGTTCCCATGCAGCTGCCAGCCCAACCAGCTGGGCGGGCACCTGCGTGGCAACATGCAGCTCCCAGGCCAACTCATCAAGCGCCTGCGTGGCGACATGCAAGTATTCGTGAAGGCCCTTCCACCGCGCCACCTCAACTGCGACCTGCCTACATGGCGCCGCACGCATCACTGGCCAGGGCGTGTGTCGAAGCGAGGAAGAGCGGCGATGGACGGGACGGGCCTCGCCCTCGTCCCCGATAAAGCAAGAGGACACCTAAGAGATGCATTAAATGCACCTTGTCCTGTAATACGAGGGATAACCTCGTGCCACTGTAGACCTTTCCACCTCCTGTGTGCCACTGTGGCAGCCCCTTTTTCCTATAAAAGGAGGCCCGAGGCGACCAGGAGAAGGATTCGGCTTTTTGGAGCTCGTTACACTCCGTAGCTAGCTCAAGAACTCAGAATACATCCAGCAAAGTAGGACTAGGGTTTTACGCATCCTCGTGGCCCGAACCTGGGTAAACGAATGACGTGCTCTCTGTTAGACCCGCTCTTCTCTCAACCCCGCGCCCCACAACCACAGTAGGGATTCTTGTCATCCCATAGGTGTCGTTACCCACCGATATCTTTGGTGCGCCAGGTAGGGGGTGCTGTCGGTGTCAAAACCGGCGGATCTCGGGTAGGGGGTCCCGAACTGTGCGTCTAGGCGGATGGTAACAGGAGACAAGGGACACGATGTTTTTACCCAGGTTCGGGCCCTCTCGATGGAGGTAAAACCCTACTCCTGCTTGATTGATATTGATGATATGGGTAGTACAAAAGTTGATCTACCACGAGATCAGAGAGGCTAAACCCTAGAAGCTAGCCTATGGTATGATTGTTGTTTTGTCCTACAGACTAAACCCTCCGGTTTATATAGACACCGGAGGGGGCTAGGGTTACACAGAGTTGGTTACAAGGAAGGAGATCTACATATCCGCATTGCCAAGCTTGCCTTCCACGCCAAGGAGAGTCCCATCCGGACACGGGACGAAGTCTTAAATCTTGTATCTTCATAGTCCAACAGTCCGGCCAAAGGTTATAGTTCGGCTGTCCGGATACCCCCTAATCCAGGACTCCCTCAGTAGCCCCTGAACCAGGCTTCAATGACGATGAGTCCGGCGCGCAGATTGTCTTCGACATTGCAAGGCGGGTTCCTCCTCCGAATACTTCATAGAAGATTTTGAACACGAGGATCATGTCCGGCTCTGCAAAACAAGTCCCACACACCACCGTAGAGAGAATAATATTTCCACAAATCTAATCTGCTGACGTATCCTGTAGTGTGACATCACACCACAACCAAGCCTTTATTCGAATCGTTTTTGCAGCCAACCTCAGCGCGTTTTGCGAGGCAGTTTCCTTGGCACGTCTTGTCAAAGCAGAGTTCGTGTCCCCTTTATTTACGGGATTCTCATCAACACGGACGTGGGTAACCCAATCGCGCCCGTTGGTATGACCCCTCGATCGAAGGTAAGTCCCAAACGGTCATGAGGAGGGCTTTTGGTATTCAATCTCTTTTATAAAGAACCAAGGCCTATTCTTTTCTTTCAACCTCAATCGAATCCGCCTCCTACCTCGAGTTCCAGCACCCAAAGCTTAGGTTTAGGCGCTTCGGACCTCCGATCATGTCCGGATCCAACCTTCAAGGTCGGTGGATGCCTTCCTCCGTCACGAAGGAGGACGTAATAAAGCTAAGGGAGGCCAGGTACCTGACCGGTGAAATCCCGCATAGGCTGCCTGCTCAAGGGCAAGTTATTCCCACTCCCAAGCCCGGTGAGAGTGTCGTGTTCGTACCTCACTTCCTCCGAGGGCTAGGCTACGCGCCGGCTCCCTTCGTGAGGGGGCTCATGTTCTATTATGGGTTGGACTTCCATGATTTAGCTCCAGAGTCTATCCTCCATATTTCATAGTTCATCGTTGTGTGCGAAGCTTTCCTCCGTATTACTCCTCATTTCGGATTGTGGCTCAAGACCTTCAAAGTGGAGCCGAAGATGATCAAGGGGCGGCACGCAGAGTGCGGAGGCGCCGTAATAAGCAAAAATGCTGACGCCCCATGGCCCGAGGGCTCTTTCCAAGAGGAGTCCAACTTATGGTAACAAGAGTGGTTTTATATCACAGCTCCCAGGGGTACCAAGTGGGTGGCTCCACCTGTTTTTCGCTCGGGTCCCCCGCCACGACTAACGTCATGGGTCAACAAGGGGCTAGACTGGGGGCCAGTAAAGGATGTGCCCATATTGCAGAGCCGCATCCGAGATCTCCAAGAGAGAGATGCCAGTCTGGTCGTGGTGACGCAAGTCATGTTAATTCACCGAGTCTTGCCCTGCAAACGTCGTCCCCTCCGCCTGTGGGAGTTCAATCCGGAGGGACCGCGAGCTCTTTAACATTTCCTTGGCATGACGCCCGCGGAGATGTACAAATTGTTAATAGGACCACAAATAATGTGTTCGGACTCCACTGAGGATGCAGGTCTGAGCTGCAATTGTCCGGATACCCAAGTAAGTAGCCCTATGTCCGAACACACCATCCATTTATTTATCACAACATCGCCCTCTAAAAAAGAGCCGCTCTTGAACCAGGAGTGGATAGCGAAGGCAAAGTTGATCAGGTGTCCGGCCCCCCTTCCTGAGACCTCGCAAGATCCTGTGTTAACCAGGATGCTGGAGATCACGCCTTATCAAGCGCCTTCGGGAGAAGATGAAGGGGGGAACAAGGAAGCTACTGCCTCCGCGGAGGAGGTTGGCCGGAAGGGAGGAATCGAAAATTCCTCTCCTCAGGGGAAGAAGAGGACCGCCTCTGAAGACCCGGAGACAATGGTCTCAAAGCGGGGGAAGAATCTTCGCCAGAGGGTCCTGTACCGGGGGATACCCCGGCCGTACTATGCCCTCAAGGGGATCATCCCTCCACCGAGCTGTAAGTAAAAGGGTATTTAATAATGTGAAAAAACCTTGCTTTACTCCTGAGGAAAATAACCGAAGCATTTATCTTGCAGTTCGGATCTTAGCCCTTCTCAGCAGAGCTCGTCTTCGGGGGATCTTCTTCCAGAGATGACAGAGAGCGGAACGCCTCCCCCTGCCATACCGCCTCATGAGGCGGGCGACCCCGAGGTGTCGTCGCGGAGGGTTTCTCCTGATCCGGCAAGGCCAGAAGGTAGTCATATGGACACCCGAAGCCCTTAATATTCGGCTTTTGAAAAAGCAATCGAATGAGTCCGGCACCGTCTGGTGCGTGGTCGGAGGTACTGAGGGATCTGCTAGGGCGAGCGTCTATCTCAGAAGAGCACCGTACATTGATGGGTACGGTAATTGAAAGGATTTAGTCCGCGGAGAGCGGGTTGCATGAAGCTGTCATGAGTCTACTGACAGGTTTTGAGGTACGTGAAATGATGTACCTTTTTTGACAGTACCGCATACTTTAAGATGCGCCCTGTGTAGATAGTAGCCCCTGAGACTCTGGGTGCTGTCGAAGACGACGGCGTGCAGAGGATCATAGTCCCAGGTATAATTTTGCCGCCTTAATATGCAGGTGGCGAAGTGTCCGGTGGCCAGCCGGACTGATGAATTTGCCGAGTTAAAGCTGCTGCTTGACGTGGCAGATGCCGACATCGTACTTGTCAACAAGCGGCTTGACGAGGTGCAAGGTATGTAATTTCTCCAGTGACACATGATAAGAGGAGCATGATGCCAGTATGTATAACATGTGTTTTGAATGCAGATGGAGCTGCGGCCGTGGAGAACCTTCTGGCGGAACTTGCCTGAGCCAAAGAACAAGCCAAGAAAAGTGATGCAGCTGCCCTAAAGGCAATCGAGGAGCTGAAAGCCGAACATGCTGCTCACTGCCAAAGCAAGGAGAAAATAGCCAAGATGATTGTGGAGTTGAAGGATGCCACTGACCGTTACAAGCTTCTTGAAAAGGAAGATCAAGCTAAGAGGGCGGACCTTGAGAAGGCTGTGGTGACGGCCAAAGACACCCGCTCTGCCATGAGAGCAATGAAGGAGGAGCTGCGTCAGGCCGGAGATATCGCGGCTGGGAAACCCTTTATGCTGCGGATGAAGTTCGGCGATCCGAAGTATGCCCCTTTAGACCGGCTATGGAGTTCGACGGATGCATACCTTGACCTGGCAGCGAGTGCTGCCGATGCGGCCGTGTACTTCCGAGATCAAAAAGGTCATGAAGTGGAGAAGCTGTTCTGGGCACAGTTTAACGATCCAGAGCGTGCGCTTCCATTGGCTGACCGGTTGGCCGAATGGTCCGAGCTGAATAGGTTGTCCGGACTTGCCATGAGGTCTATGGTGGATCATCTGTGGCGGGAAAGGCCAAAGCCGAACAGTTATTTCAGTTTGGTGCAACAGTTTCTTGGCGCCGTGCCGCATATCATCGCGATGAAGAGGTCGGCGTGCGTAGAGGGTGCGCGGATGGCGCTTGCCCGTGTCAAGACATACTGGGCAGAGATAGAGGCCACCGCCGTTGCAGCCCAAGACTCGGACCGAAGCCGAGTACCTGCCGAGCACTACTTCCAAGAAGTTCTTGAGGGTTCTCATTCAATAGAGGCGCAGTGCTCGAAGAATATTATGTTCGAATGACATGTATTCCCATAGAAAACAATGTTTGCTTAAATGTAAAGGCTTTTTTATACTTGTGCCTGCAATCTATCTATCTATCTATCTATCTATCTATCTATACCTATACTAATTCCTGACTTCCTAGAAATTCCCACGTTAATCAGTAATTAGGAGCTGTTAATTTGGTGGGACCAAATTATTATGGTGTAGATCAATCCATATAATTATATCATTAATTCTCGGTTGTCTGTCTAAAAAAATCATTGTCGGTTGTATAGACTAGCCGCCATCAAGTTCAAAAGAAAAATAGACCAGCTGCCATGTATAGAGATCCATCTATAACCGTTGGATAAAAAATTTCTGAAGTCGTCTCTTTATATCCTTCCTTCTCTCCCGAAATCACGGTTGGCCCAGCTAAAAAAAGGGAACCGTCCTCGCTTTTATCTCCGTCCTCTCCTTATCTCTTTTTCTTCTATCTCCTTCCTTCCTCTCACGAAACCCATCTTCTCTTCCACTACCTCCTGGTAGGGTAGGAGTTTAGATCTCGCTGCCATCCCATTCTCTAACCCTCCAGTTGATCCATGTTCCCTTGGCTCAAGGAGGATTTGTTGCCTCTGTGTCCCCATGGCCTCTCCTCATTGTAGGGTCTGTGTGCCTTCGACGCAGTTGTAGCAATGGCAGATCAGATTAAGACTGGGAGCCTAGGGGAATATTGCATCAATGAACCAATGGCCATCAAACACCCATGGATGAGTGAGATGGTCAATTAAATCAACCCATGCCGCATGCCATAGCTGCAGGCCGTTGCTACTTGCTGATATGAAGACTTGGCCTGATAAAGCAACATGACCAGAGGACTAGGAGGCAGCATGGGATTGTTCAAGGCAGTGCCGTCCGACGACCAGGAAAATCTGGACCTTTTATAAACACAAGTTGAGGTATGCAACCATATGTTATACACAATATAGTAATTTCGACTATGCACTACAGATATCTGTCAGGTTGCTCCATGGAAGGTACACTATATATAGTATATATAACAGGTAAGTTTTTCTCGCCACACAGAAAGAAGGTGTTCCTGACCATGAGCAGCATGGAGGCATATATACCTCCTAATACTTCTCATGGCACCGACCAGCCTTGCTGCCTCCCAGAGTAGTATATATAGGAATTCCATTGCTACTTATATCATATTGGCCTATATATACATGTACTATATTGCAACAACCCGTCCGAAATACAGTGAAAAAGAAGGCACTAGACGTCGAATCAACCTTCATAACGTGTGTGTTTTATATGCTTGCAGCAGGCGATAATCGATTAGGACGTGACTTGAGTACAACTCGGAAGATTTGACTGTGATCATGCTCTTGGCGAAAACTAATTGTTTACGAGCAAAAATTGGGTCTACGCCAATGAATGAATTTTTATTGTTTTTGCATGCTTCAGCTTTTTTGCACAGTATATGCACGACAGTCATTAGATTTGACATTTCAAAGTCATTGTGATCAACGTATTAATAATGGACACCCACAATCATGTGCTCGACCAACTGGAGATTTCTTTTATTACACCATTCTTTTGATAATTGGAGTAAAACACATGATGTTTGCTTCAGTTCTTCTGATTCTATTTCTTGCTTATATACTAGAGTGCATGCATAAATATCATGTGCAAAAAGTTTGAATTATTTGCCTCTAGCTTGTATGTACGTAAAGCGGTTGGCTCTCTGTGAACTGTTTCACAGGGATGTGCATTGACTAATTACCACTTCAATAAGAGATGGCTCTAAACTCAATTTTGGTTGATATGTTTTCGACAGAACCACTATTAATGTCTGAATCAGGACGTGAGGAATTCAGTTTTGTTTACATCGCAGTAGGCCACACATAATTCCTTAACGAGTCCTTGGTTCCCTCCTTCATTTTCTGTTACATGACATGAATGCTGTTCAACTCGTATGAATTTATTCATTCTGGGGAAAGATATAATTGATACTATTATTTAACGTGGTTTGCCAATTCACCAGCGTGAGATCCTACATCTGAACCTATTCTTCCACTCCTTTATTCCTCAGCAACATTTCTTTGATTGAAAAGAACCATTAAAATCAAACTAGATGTATTTCCTTAATTTCCTTACATATTGCTGAGGAGCTGCTCAGCTGATATATGTCATTATTTTCCTTTAGGTCACAAATAATATTATTTTCAAGTTAGCACACATTTTTCACATTGCCAGTATTGTGTTGTATGGCTACTAATTATGACATTTCAATATAAATACCCATGCTCGATGCTTGATCATCATGGTGTGTTTTTGTAATTATTTAACAGTTAAAGTACTCATTAATTAGTCAATATGGATTGTCTATATGTAATATTTTCGCAGGGGAATATAAGCATATATGAAGTTGTGAGCTCTATACATTCTTAGGAGAAGTTCCACAAAAGGCTAATTAGTTATTGCCGAATGAAAAAAGTATTATCTTTGAAAAATATTGAAAGATATTTCGATGTACATAAGCATAACCAACAATATTTTACCTTGATATTTGATATTAAGAACATAAAGGTTCACAAAGGTTTATAAGGTTATCTGATTATGTAATTTTTAAATGAAAAATCTATAGTACGATGTACTATCCCTCCATCATTTTGAATTTATTTCTATATATTAATAACCAAAGTTGGAGAAGTGTACCTGTTATAACATGCATTTATACTACAAGACTTTGCATAATTTTTAATTGGTTTATAGTTTGAGTAATAAAACAATATTACCATATACGATTCAAGATATACTAGTGGAAATGGAAAAAAATGGCACCACTATCCTCAAGTATAAAAATAATTTCTAATTTTAAATAAAAGTACACAGTGTATTCGGCAGCTCTACATCCTTCCCAAATGAGACCAACAAACATATGATTAGGACAATTGATCACGCATGATTGTGCCTCCATGTCGTGAACTTTGACAAATACAATGCGTTGTTATGTTATAAAATATATATTAGTTTGGTGGCATAAGATGATGATTTCGTATATCTTCTGTAAGTCTTTGTATTTATAAATGCATATGTTTCACAAATATCTGAAGTATTGTGGTTCATACCAAGAAACCATATTTGCTCACAATATAGATTATATGTGAATATTAGATAACCGGCCCGTGCGAATGCACGGGTTGACGACTAGTAATTATAATACCTCCTGTGCGGCCGTTTATGTATATATGTACATAACCTGAAAGATGGCAGTCGTCGGCTTCGGCCCCCACGCATATAATGCGGGGGTGCTCGCAGAAGACGCATATTCACACTTGATGCAACGTCTTGGTCCATTAAGGAGGTGATAGTGCAGCGAACTAGGCAATCAGACTATAATGCTTTATCACTTTCACTTAGCCATAGGAGTTTGACAGCGGGGCTACTATATAGCCCCTGGTGGCTCCGCGCTCATCCGAATTCGGGGCGCGTGCGTGCCTGGCTGGGAAACGACCCTTTGTTAAGGCGGAGGAATCCCGAAGATTCCGCTGGGTCATCGAGTGGTTGACCAGTCTCACGCTATATCATGACAGTCAGTTTTCGGCTTTCTCTACTGAGGTGCTCGCTTGGCTGAATTAGGGCACAATCGCAGTAGTTCTCCTGGTGCCGCCTTAGCCGATAGAGCGGAACGTAAGGCAACAAAACACAGGAGCCGGGCAAACCCAACATTTGACCAAAGACATGATTCGGAGTTGATGCATATAAGGCCAAACTCGCGATGCCGAATACTCCCTAAGGTATTCGATCTTTATGATATAAACCGGGCGAAACGTCGCCCTTTGTAATAAGCCCCTAGTGTCCAGGTACGTGCAATAATCTGACGTGGCCACATGCCAATATGTCAGCATCCATCTCAGCTTTACTAGGAATCCGGGGGATGTTTATCAACAAGAGACAGTAAAAAAGGTTTACGCAGGGTCTTAATCTGAAGAGAATCCTTGGAACGGGTCCCTGCTGCACGTCTGCGCGTGTGTCTCCGTTGTGCCGTATCCTGGACGGGTGTAGCACGATGTTCATCTATAGAAGTTGTCGTGCAAAATGTATGTTATACTAAATAAATCAAGTATAGTTCAAGATGGGTAGAATTGAGCCTTATTGTCACTTGTTTACACGCGTGGAGCCCCTTGTATTGTTATAGGGGTATAGCCATCAAACCTTTATCAATTATATTGCTAAGCCGGACTCGTCTAGCCGCGTCCGTGGTCTTAACGACCTGTAAGATGCTCTAGTTGGTGAGGCCGTCTAGTGTGCGGCTGCCAAGGCAGCCGCACGGTCTTCCGCGCGCAAGGAGCGCTCAATATTTCCCTTTACTGTAATGATGCCACGTGGACCGGGCATCTTAAGCATGAGAGACGCGTAAAGCAGTATTGCGTTAAAGCGAGCGAAAGCTTCACGTCCCAGTAGTGCTTGATAGCCACTTTGAAATGGAGCGATGTGGAAGGTTAGCTTTTCGCTGTGGAAGTTATCGGGGAAGCCGAATATAACCTCTAGTGGCAGGGAGCCCGTGCAGTGGGCCCCTGGGCCTGGCGTTACTCCTTTAAAGGAAATATTGCTATGGCTAATTTTTGTTGGGTCTATCCTCATTTTGCGGATTGTGTCCCGATATATCAGGTTTAAACTACTGCCGCCATCCATCAGGACTCGTGTGAAGTGGTATCCGTCAATTATCGGGTCTAACACCAAGGCAGCCCATCCTGCGTGTCGGATACTTGCAGAGTAATCCTGTCGAAGTAATGGGCCACGGGTAGGCTAACCCGAGGCCCGGAACAATTCAAGACATCGGGGATGACTGTGCCCCTCAAGACGCCAAGATAAAGAGCCGCCTTCTGGATGCCGTTAATCACTAATTAGGAGCCGTTAATCTGGTGGGACCGAATTATTACGGTGTAGATCAATCCATATAATTATATCATTAATTCTCGGTTGTCTGTCTAAAAAAATCATTGTCGGTTGTATAGACTAGCCGCCATCAAGTTCAAAAGAAAAATAGACCAGCTGCCATGTATAGAGATCCATCTATAACCGTTGGATAAAAAATTTCTGAAGTCCTCTCTTTATATCCTTCCTTCTCTCCCGAAATCACGGTTGGCCAAGCTAAAAAAAGGGAACCGTCCTCGATTTTATCTCCTTCCTCTCCTTATCTATTTTTCTTCTATCTCCTTCCTTCCTCTCATGAAACCCATCTTCTCTTCCACTACCTCCTGGTAGGGTAGGAGTTTAGATCTCGCTACCATCCCATTCTCTAACCCTCCAGTTGATCCATGTTCCCTTGGCTCAAGGAGGATTTGTTGCCTCTGCGTCCCCATGGCCTCTCCTCATCGTTGGGTCTGTGTGCCTTCGACGCAGTTGTAGCAATGGCAGATCAGATTAAGACTAGGAGCCTAGGGGAATATTGCATCAATGAACCGATGGCCATCAAACACCCATGGATGAGTGAGATGGTCAATTAAATCAACCCATGCCGCATGCCCTAGCTGCAGGCCGTTGCTACTTGCTGATATGAAGACTTGGCCTGATAAAGCAACATGACCAGAGGACTAGGAGGCAGCATGGGATTGTTCAAGGCAGTGCCGTCCGACGACCAGGAAAATCTGGACCTTTTATAAACACATGTTGAGGTATGCAACCATATGTTATACACAATATAGTAATTTCGACTATGCACTACAGATATCTGTCAGGTTGCTCCATGGAAGGTACACTATATATAGTATATATAACAGGTAAGTTTTTCTCGCCACACAGAAAGAAGGTGTTCCTGACCATGAGCAGCATGGAGGCATATATACCTCCTAATCCTTCTCATGGCACCGACCAGCCTTGCTGCCTCCCAGAGTAGTATATATAGGAATTCCATTGCTACTTATGTCATATTGGCCTATATATACATGTACTATATTGCAACAACCCGTCCGAAATACAGTGAAAAAGAAGGCACTAGACGTCGAATCAACCTTCATAACGTGTGTGTTTTATATGCTTGCAGCAGGCGATAATCGATTAGGACGTGACTTGAGTACAACTCGGAAGATTTGACTGTGATCACGCTCTTGGCGAAAACTAATTGTCTACGAGCAAAAATTGGGTCTACGCCAATGAATGAATTTTTATTGTTTTTGCATGCTTCAGCTTTTTTGCACAGTATATGCACGACAGTCATTAGATTTGACATTTCAAAGTCATTGTGATCAACGTATTAATAATGGACACCCACAATCATGTGCTCGACCAACTGGAGATTTGTTTTATTACACCATTCTTTTGATAATTGGAGTAAAACACATGATGTTTGCTTCAGTTTTCTGATTCTATTTCTTGCTTATATACTAGAGTGCATGCATAAATATCATGTGCAAAAAGTTTGAATTATTTGCCTCTAGCTTGTATGTACGTAAAGCGGTTGGGTCTCTGTGAACTGTTTCACAGGGATGTGCGTTGACTAATTACCACTTCAATAAGAGATGGCTCTAAACTCAATTTTGGTTGATATGTTTTCGACAGAACCACTATTAATGTCTGAATCAGGACGTGAGGAATTCAGTTTTGTTTACATCGCAGTAGGCCACACATAATTCCTTAACGAGTGCTTGGTTCCCTCCTTCATTTTCTCTTACATGACATGAATGCTGTTCAACTCGTATGCATTTATTCATTCTGGGGAAAGATATAATTGATACTATTATTTAACGTGGTTTGCCAATTCACCAGTGTGAGATCCTACATCTGAACCTATTCTTCCACTCCTTTATTCCTCAGCAACATTTCTTTGATTGAAAAGAACCATTAAAATCAAACTAGATGTATTTCCTTAATTTCCTTACATGTTGCTGAGGAGCTGCTCAACTGATATATGTCATTATTTTCCTTTAGGTCACAAATAATATTATTTTCAAGTTAGCACACATTTTTCACATTGCCAGTATTGTGTTGTATGGCTACTAATTATGACATTTCAATATAAATACCCGTGCTCGATGCTTGATCATCATGGTGTGTTTTTGTAATTATTTAACAGTTAAAGTACTCATTAATTAGTCAATATGGATTGTCTATATGTAATATTTTCGCAGGGGAATATAAGCATATATGAAGTTGTGAGCTCTATACATTCTTAGGAGAAGTTCCACAAAAGGCTAATTAGTTATTGCCGAATGAAAAAAATATTATCTTTGAAAAATATTGAAAGATATTTCGATGTACATAAGCATAACCAACAATATTTTACCTTGATATTTGATATTAAGAACATAAAGGTTCACAAAGGTTTATAAGGTTATCTGATTATGTAATTTTTAAATGAAAAATCTACAGTACGATGTACTATCCCTCCATCATTTTGAATTTATTTCTATATATTAATAACCAAAGTTGGAGAAGTGTACCTGTTATAACATGCATTTATACTACAAGACTTTGCATAAATTTTAATTGGTTTACAGTTTGAGTAATAAAACAATATTACCATATACGATTCAAGATATACTAGCGGAAATGGAAAAAAATGGCACCGCTATCCTGAAGTATAAAAATAATTTCTAATTTTAAATAAAAGTACACAGTGTATTCGGCAGCTCTACATCCTTCCCAAATGAGACCAACAAACATATGATTAGGACAATTGATCACGCATGATTGTGCCTCCATGTCGTGAACTTTGACAAATACAATGCGTTGTTATGTTATAAAATATATATTAGTTTGGTGGCATAAGATGATGATTTCGTATATCTTCTGTAAGTCTTTGTATTTATAAATGCATATGTTTCACAAATATCTGAAGTATTGTGGTTCATACAAGGAAACCATATTTGCTCACAATATAGATTATATGTGAATATTAGATAACCGGACCGTGCGAATGCACGGGTTGCCGACTAGTAATTATAATACCTCCTGTGTGGCCGTTTATGTATATATGTACATAACCTGAAAGATGGCAGTCGTCGGCTTCGGCCCTCACACATATAATGCGGGGGTGCTCGCAGAAGACGCACATTCACACTTGATGCAATGTCTTGGTCCATTAAGGAGGTGATAGTGCAGCGAACTAGGCAATCAGACTATAATGCTTTATCACTTTCACTTAGCCATAGGAGTTTGACAGCGGGGCTACTATATAGCCCCTGGTGGCTCCGCGCTCATCCGAATTCGGGGCGCGTGCGTGCCTGGCCGGGAAACGACCCTTTGTTAAGGCGGAGGAATCCCGAAGATTCCGCTGGGTCATCGAGTGGTTGACCAGTCTCACGCTATATCATGACAGTCAGTTTTCGGCTTTCTCTACTGAGGTGCTCGCTTGGCTGAATTAGGGCACAATCGCAATAGTTCTCCTGGTGCCGCCTTAGCCGATAGAGCGGAACGTAAGGCAACAAAACACAGGAGCCGGGCAAACCCAACATTTGACCAAAGACATGATTCGGAGTTGATGCATATAAGGCCAAACTCGCGACGCCGAATACTCCCTAAGGTATTCGGTCTTTATGATATAAACTGGGCGAAACGTCGCCCTTTGTAATAAGCCCCTAGTGTCCAGGTACGTGCAATAATCTGACGTGGCCACATGCCAATATGTCAGCATCCATCTCAGCTTTACTGGGAATCCGGGGGATGTTTATCAACAAGAGACAATAAAAAAGGTTTACGCAGGGTCTTAATCTGAAGAGAATCCTTGGAACGGGTCCCTGCTGCACGTCTGCGCGTGTGTCTCCGTTGTGCCGTATCCTGGACGGGTGTAGCACGATGTTCATCTATAGAAGTTGTCGTGCAAAATGTATGTTATACTAAATAAATCAAGTATAGTTCAAGATGGGTAGAATTGTGCCTTATTGTCACTTGTTTACACGCGTGGAGCCCCTTGTATTGTTATAGGGGTATAGCCATCAAACCTTTATCAATTATATTGCTAAGCCGGACTCGTCTAGCCGCGTCCGTGGTCTTAACGACCTGTAAGATGCTCTAGTTGGTGAGGCCGTCTAGTGTGCGGCTGCCAAGGCAGCCGCACGGTCTTCCGCGCACAAGGAGCGCTCAATATTTCTCTTTACTGTAATGATGCCACGTGGACCGGGCATCTTAAGCATGAGAGACGCGTAAAGCGGTATTGCGTTAAAGCGAGCGAAAGCTTCACGTCCCAGTAGTGCTTGATAGCCACTTTGAAATGGAGCGATGTGGAAGGTTAGCTTTTCGCTGCGGAAGTTATCGGGGAAGCCGAATATAACCTCTAGTGGCAGGGAGCCCGTGCAGTGGGCCCCTGGGCCTGGCGTTACTCCTTTAAAGGAAATATTGCTATGGCTAATTTTTGTTGGGTCTATCCTCATTTTGCGGATTGTGTCCTGATATATCAGGTTTAAACTACTGCCGCCATCCATCAGGACTCGTGTGAAGTGGTATCCGTCAATTATCGGGTCTAACACCAAGGCAGCCCATCCTGCGTGCCGGATACTTGCAGAGTAATCCTGTCGGAGTAATGGGCCACGGGCAGGCTAACCCGAGGCCCAGAACAATTCAAGACATCGGGGCTGACTGTGCCCCTCAAGACGCCAAGATAAAGAGCCGCCTTCTGGATGCCGTTAATCAGTAATTAGGAGCCGTTAATCTGGTGGGACCGAATTATTATGGTGTAGATCAATCCATATAATTATATCATTAATTCTCTGTTTTCTGTCTAAAAAAATCATTGTCGGTTGTATAGACTAGCCGCCATCAAGTTCAAAAGAAAAATAGACCAGCTGCCATGTATAGAGATCCATCTATAACCGTTGGATAATTTTTTTTGAAGTCCTCTCTTTATATCCTTCCTTCTCTCCCGAAATCACGGTTGGCCCAGCTATAAAAAGGGAACCGTCCTCGCTTTTATCTCCTTCCTCTCCTTATCTCCTTTTCTTCTATCTCCTTCCTTCCTCTCACGAAACCCATCTTCTCTTCCACTACCTCCTGGTAGGGTAGGAGTTTAGATCTCGCTGCCATCCCATTCTCTAACCCTCCAGTTGATCCATGTTCCCTTGGCTCAAGGAGGATTTGTTGCCTCTGCGTCCCCATGGCCTCTCCTCATCGTTGGGTCTGTGTGCCTTTGACGCAGTTGTAGCAATGGCAGACCAGATTAAGACTGGGAGCCTAGGGGAATATTGCATCAATGAACCGATGGCCATCAAACACCCATGGATGAGTGAGATGGTCAATTAAATCAACCCATGCCGCATGCCCTAGCTGCAGGCCGTTGCTACTTGCTGATATGAAGACTTGGCCTGATAAAGCAACATGACCAGAGGACTAGGAGGCAGCATGGGATTGTTCAAGGCAGTGCCGTCTGACGACCAGGAAAATCTGGACCTTTTATAAACACATGTTGAGGTATGCAACCATATGTTATACACAATATAGTAATTTCGACTATGCACTACAGATATCTGTCAGGTTGCTCCATGGAAGGTACACTATATATAGTATATATAACAGGTAAGTTTTTCTCGCCACACAGAAAGAAGGTGTTCCTGACCATGAGCAGCATGGAGGCATATATACCTCCTAATCCTTCTCATGGCACCGACCAGCCTTGCTGCCTCCCAGAGTAGTATATATAGGAATTCCATTGCTACTTATGTCATATTGGCCTATATATACATGTACTATATTGCAACAACCCATCCGAAATACAGTGAAAAAGAAGGCACTAGACGTCGAATCAACCTTCATAACGTGTGTGTTTTATATGCTTGCAGCAGGCGATAATCGATTAGGACGTGACTTGAGTACAACTCGGAAGATTTGACTGTGATCATGCTCTTGGCGAAAACTAATTGTCTACGAGCAAAAATTGGGTCTACGCCAATGAATGAATTTTTATTGTTTTTGCATGCTTCAGCTTTTTTGCACAGTATATGCACGACAGTCATTAGATTTGACATTTCAAAGTCATTGTGATCAACGTATTAATAATGGACACCCACAATCATGTGCTCGACCAATTGGAGATTTGTTTTATTACACCATCCTTTTGATAATTGGAGTAAAACACATGATGTTTGCTTCAGTTTTCTGATTCTATTTCTTGCTTATATACTAGAGTGCATGCGTAAATATCATGTGCAAAAAGTTTGAATTATTTGCCTCTAGCTTGTATGTACGTAAAGCGGTTGGCTCTCTGTGAACTGTTTCACAGGGATGTGCATTGACTAATTACCACTTCAATAAGAGATGGCTCTAAACTCAATTTTGGTTGATATGTTTTCGACAGAACCACTATTAATGTCTGAATCAGGACGCGAGGAATTCAGTTTTGTTTACATCGCAGTAGGCCACACATAATTCCTTAACGAGTCCTTGGTTCCCTCCTTCATTTTCTCTTACATGACATGAATGCTATTCAACTCGTATGAATTTATTCATTCTGGGGAAAGATATAATTGATACTATTATTTAACGTGGTTTGCCAATTCGCCAGTGTGAGATCCTACATCTGAACCTATTCTTCCACTCCTTTATTCCTCAGCAACATTTCTTTGATTGAAAAGAACCATTAAAATCAAACTAGATGTATTTCCTTAATTTCCTTACATGTTGCTGAGGAGCTGCTCAGCTGATATATGTCATTATTTTCCTTTAGGTCACAAATAATATTATTTTCAAGTTAGCACACATTTTTCACATTGCCAGTATTGTGTTGTATGGCTACTAATTATGACATTTCAATATAAATGCCCGTGCTCGATGCTTGATCATCATGGTGTGTTTTTGTAATTATTTAACAGTTAAAGTACTCATTAATTAGTCAATATGGATTGTCTATATGTAATATTTTCGCAGGGGAATATAAGCATATATGAAGTTGTGAGCTCTATACATTCTTAGGAGAAGTTCCACAAAAGGCTAATTAGTTATTGCCGAATGAAAAAAATAATATCTTTGAAAAATATTGAAAGATATTTCGATGTACATAAGCATAACCAACAATATTTTACCTTGATATTTGATATTAAGAACATAAAGGTTCACCAAGGTTTATAAGGTTATCTGATTATGTAATTTTTAAATGAAAAATCTACAGTACAATGTACTATCCCTCCATCATTTTGAATTTTTTTCTATATATTAATAACCAAAGTTGGAGAAGTGTACCTGTTATAACATGCATTTATACTACAAGACTTTGCATAAATTTTAATTGGTTTGCAGTTCGAGTAATAAAACAATATTACCATATACGATTCAAGATATACTAGCGGAAATGGAAAAAATGGCACCGCTATCCTCAAGTATAAAAATAATTTCTAATTTTAAATAAAAGTACACAGTGTATTCGGCAGCTCTACATCCTTCCCAAATGAGACCAACAAACATATGATTAGGACAATTGATCACGCATGATTGTGCCTCCATGTCGGGAACTTTGAAAAATACAATGCGTTGTTATGTTATAAAATATATATTAGTTTGGTGGCATAAGATGATGATTTCGTATATCTTTTGTAAGTCTTTGTATTTATAAATGCATATGTTTCACAAATATCTGAAGTATTGTGGTTCATACCAAGAAACCATATTTGCTCACAATATAGATTATATGTGAATATTAGATAACCGGCCCGTGCGAATGCACGGGTTGACGACTAGTAATTATAATACCTCCTGTGCGGCCGTTTATGTATATATGTATATAATCTGAAAGATGGCAGTCGTCGGCTTCGGCCCCCACGCATATAATGCGAGGGTGCTCGCAGAAGACGCATATTCACACTTCATCTAACGTCTTGGTCCAATAAGGAGGTGATAGCGCAGCGAACTAGGCAATCAGACTATAATGCTTTATCACTTTCACTTAGCCATAGGAGTTTGACAGTGGGGCTACTATATAGCCCCTGGTGGCTCCGCGCTCATCCGAATTCGGGGCGCGTGCGTGCCTGGCCGGGAAACGACCCTTTGTTAACGCGGAGGAATCCCGAAGATTCCGCTGGGTCATCGAGTGGTTGACTAGTCTCACGCTATACCATGACAGTCAGTTTTCGGCTTTCTCTACTGAGGTGCTCGCTTGGCTGAATTAGGGCACAATCGCAGTAGTTCTCCTGGTGCCGCCTTAGCCGATAGAGCGGAACGTAAGGCAGCAAAACATAGGAGCCGGGCAAACCCAACATTTGACCAAAGACATGATTCGGAGCTGATGCATATAAGGCCAAACTCGCGACGCCAAATACTCCCTAAGGTATTCGGTCTTTATGATATAAACCGGGCGAAACGTCGCCCTTTGTAATAAGCCCCTGGTGTCCAGGTACGTGCAATAATCTGACGTGGCCACATGCCAATACGTCAGCATCCATCTCAGCTTTACTGGGAATCCGGGGGATGTTTATCAACAAGAGACAGTAAAAAAGGTTTACGCAGGGTCTTAATCTGAAGAGAATCCTTGGAACGTGTCCCTGCTGCACGTCTGCGCGTGTGTCTCCATTGTGCCGTATCCTGGACGGGTGTAGCACGATGTTCATCTATAGAAGTTGTCGTGCAAAATGTATGTTATACTAAATAAATCAAGTATAGTTCAAGATGGGTAGAATTGAGCCTTATTGTCACTTGTTTACACGCGAGGAGCCCCTTGTATTGTTATAGGGGTATAGCCATCAAACCTTTATCAATTATATTGCTAAGCCGGACTCGTCTAGCCGCGTCCGTGGTCTTAACGACCTGTAAGATGCTCTAGTTGGTGAGGCCGTCTAGTGTGCGGCTGCCAAGGCAGCCGCACGGTCTTCCGCACGCAAGGAGCGCTCAATATTTCCCTTTACTGTAATGATGCCGCGTGGACCGGGCATCTTAAGCATGAGAGACGCGTAAAGCGGTATTGCGTTAAAGCGAGCGAAAGCTTCACGTCCTAGTAGTGCTTGATAGCCACTTTGAAATGGAGCGATGTGGAAGGTTAGCTTTTCGCTGCGGAAGTTATCGAGGAAGCCGAATATAACCTCTAGTGGCAGGGAGCCTGTGCAGTGGGCCCCTGGGCCTGGCGTTACTCCTTTAAAGGAAATATTGCTATGGCTAATTTTTGTTTGGTCTATCCTCATTTTACGGATTGTGTCCTGATATATCAGGTTTAAACTACTGCCGCCATCCATCAGGACTCGTGTGAAGTGGTATCCGTTAATTATCGGGTCTAACACCAAGGCAGCCCATCCTACGTGCCGGATACTTGCAGAGTAATCCTGTCGGAGTAATGGGCCACAGGTAGGCTAACCCGAGGCCCAGAACAATTCAAGACATCGGGGCTGACTGCGCCCCTCAAGACGCCAAGATAAAGAGCCGCCTTCTGGATGCCGGTTGAAGGAACAACCGACTGCCCACATGCGGTCGAGTCCAGGAGGCGAGGTAAAGACAAGCCGACTCCTGCCAGACGGCTTCTAGAGAAGCCGGCCGCGGGGAGTCGGTCTGCGGCACCAACAGATGCCCATGCCCTCGTCAAGGGGGATGGGATGGGGAGTGGCCATAGTAAAGCCCACTCCCTCCCATTTTTCGTGGATGCTAGCGTGGCCACAGTGCGCCGTACCCATGAAGATCTCCGTCCGGTGCAACACTGTTGCCGTGCCAGCCCTGACATCAGCACCTGTGGGCAGAGTCCCACGCCCACGATGGCCTGTTTGTACGACCTAGGGACGACGGGTCCCACCAGTCAGCGAGAGTCCAGAAGACGGCGAGAGCACCACCAGTCGGACCCGTTGGGAGTTGGCCCCCCCGGAGTCAGCTCGCCCTTCCCACGGGTCCCACGCGCCATTAACCAGACGAGACGGGAAGTGGCTACAGTAAACGCCCGACAGGTGGCGGAGCTGTAGCCACGACCCCGTGGCCAAGCCAGCGTCATTAGAGACACGACCATAGTAATCAGCAGCCGGCAAGACCCGCGAGCGGTGGATGCGGCCAGTCGGCGGGCCCACCAGTCGGCGGGCCCCGGCAGTCGGCGGAGAAGCCGACGACCAAAGAGACTGACGGCTGGGCCCCGCGCCCAGCCGGATTACCATTGTACCCCTGGGGGGTAGGCCTATATAAACCCCCAGGGCACCCATGCAAAGGGTTCGAATCCATTAGCACTAGACCAGATCTTATAGGAAGGAGAAAACTAGCCTTGCCTTCTCCTACCTCCAGAAAATAGCTCAAGGAGCAACCTTGTATTCACCTTGCCTTAGTGATCACGCGGAGACCCCACAGAGCAGGACTAGGGGTGTTATCTCCTAGGAGAGCGCCGAACCTGGGTAAAGTTCACCGGCATTCGTGTCTACGCCCCATCCCGCTTCCAGGCACCGGCGACGTTCTACTCGCTCCCACCATGATAAGCCATCCTTTGGCATATGTCGCACCCAACCCCCGACATTTGGCGCCCACCGTGGGGCGAGGTGCACCGTCGTCCGGAGAACTTCTCTGGACGGGAACCCTTTTCCTCCCTGGCGAGCTCAGCCAGCCCGGCACGCCAGACGGAGTCTGCGCCGATGCGCTGCACGGTGCTGAGATCGCCTGCACAGCCAGCTGCCTCGCCGATCTTGTCGACGAGGTTCGCCTCTCCGACGAGCCCGCATCCGACGCGGGCACGGGCGGCCCCGAGAGCCTCCTCGTGGGCCTCCTCGATCAACTCCATGTCGCCAGCGAGCCAGCTGTGGACTTGGAGTCCGTAGGCTCCAGCGATCCGATGTTGGTTGATTCCAACACCGCGTCGCTCGACACGTTCCCCACCAACGTGGTGGTCTACGACGAGCCGCTCCCTCGTGTGGAGTGCGGCGAAGCACCATCACGGAGGTACTTGTCATCGGTCATGGCGAGCACTCCGGCGGAGGAGCTCATGACCCGCTTGACGCGGCGCTACAAGACCTGACCGCGCCCATTCCCCAAGACGCCGACGCCGAGACGTTGGAGGCACGCCGCCTTCAGCCCATCGAAGGCGCGAAGAAGCTGGCCAGCATGAGACGCCTGTCAGAGGCCTACCAGCGCGAGATGGATCGCGCTGTGGGTGGCTCGCCGGCTCCAACTGGGCCTAGCCGCCTTGGCGCGGTCAAGCAGCGCGGCGTGGCCATCGCCAACCTGTTCGGGGAGAATCGCCCCGTTTATGCCACGCCTGCGGAGAACATCCGAGCCGCTCAGGCGGCGGCTGACGAGCTATACAATTTCGAGGGCAAAGAGCGTCGCCTGATGACGGAGCGTGTCCAGCGACTCCATGACGCGGCTGCCGAGCAGAACGAGGCCGGCTGCCACACTAATGCGCCACGACGGCAAAATGAGGACCCGCCTCCTCACCGAGACCAAGGCGCGACATCTCGGATGCCGACTGGCAGTGTCCGCCGAAGAAAAGACAAGGAGCCGGCTGCCGACCGCAGTCGGACTCGCGTCACCATCGAGCGCGACCAAGATGGCCGCCCAAGAGCAGTTGAACAACGGGACGAATGTCCGCTTCCTCCCCCTCGTAGGGAAAGGCGAGTCTCCCCACCACCTGTTGATCACCCGACACTCGGCGGCCGCCTTGGCCGCTGAGAAGGAGTCAGAGAGAACGACGCCCGCCACCGGATCGATAGACTCCAACAATCCCTGGCGCTGGAAGAGGAAGACGAGCTGGGTCCGCCGTGTTTCGGCCCCCGCATTCGAGACGAGCCCTTTCCTAAAGGGTTCACACTCCCAAGAGACACGCCCAAGTACACCGGCTCCGTGAAGCCGAAAGATTGGCTAGTTGACTACTCCACAACCGTCAACATAGCAAACGGCAACAAGCGCGTTGCCATGAAATACGTTCCGCTCATGCTCCAGGGCACGACCCGGACATGGCTGAACAGCCTGAAGCCCCGCAGCATCAACAGCCGGGTCGACTTCACCGACGCATTCGTCCGCAACTTCACCAACACGTACAAGAGGCCTCCCAAGCCTCGCCAGCTTTCCTTGTGCGTGCAAGGCCCCGACGAGTCAACTCGCGACTACCTCACATGTTGGGCCGAGCTTCGGAACTCCTGTGAGGGCATGCACGAGGTGCAGGCTATCGAGTACTTCACCGTCGAGTGCAGAGAAGGCACCCTCCTCAAGCACAAGCTCCTCTGTGACAAACCAGAGACCCTCGATGAGCTGCTGATCATAGCAGACAAGTATGCCACGGCCGACTCCTCCATGAAGGCGGAGATTCAAGTTAGTGCGACTGGCAAGGTGGCTCCTCAGGCTCCTAGAACCCCGGCTGGAGAGGCCAGTCGGCGACAGCAGCAGAGTGACCACAAGCGCAAGGCCCCACAGCCGGCTTCCAGCAGCCGGCAGGTGGCAACGGTCGAAGACCAGCAGCCAGAGGGGTAGCCTCCGGCCAAAAGACAGAAGGGCGGCAAGCCAAACTGGTTGCCGGCTTTCTCCTATGAGCAGACTTTGGATGGTCCCTGCTAGTTCCACAGTGGTGCGAAGCCGTCCAACCACACCACTCGGAAATGCCACTGGCTCACCAGGATCGCCAAGGGAGACGACCTCTTGCCTCCCCCGCCTGCTGGGCAGCCTCCTCCTCCTCCGCCCCAGCAGCCGGCGGTCAGACCGGTCGGCGCCGTACAAGACGAGTACCCAGAAGAGCACGGAGCCTATGTCATATTCACTAGTATGGCCGATGATCGACACAGCAGGCGGCTGCAGCAACAAGAGGTGAATGCAGTAGCATCAGAAACACCAGAGTTCATGCATTGGTCTGAAAACCCCGTCGGCTGGAGCAGAGCTGACCACCCAGAGGTGATGTCGAGTCAAGGCTCCTACGCCTTGGTATTGGATGCCACCTTTGCCATAGACAAGCGAGCTGCTCGTTTCTCCCGAGTCCTGATAGATGGCGGCAACATCATTAACATCCTGTACAAGGACACCATGGAGAAGTTGGGAATCAAGCAAAGACAGCTTCAAAACAGCCGGACTGTATTCCATGGCATAGTTCCTGCCTTTCCTGCTCACCAATCGGCAAGATCCTCATAGATGTCCTCTTCGGAGACAAAGATCATTTTCGCCGAGAGTCAGTGTGGTTTGAAGTGGTGGACCTCGAAAGCCCATAGCACGCGTTGCTTGGCCAGCCTGCCCTAGCCAAGTTCGTGGCCGTCCCCCACTACGCCTACCTCAAGATGAAGATGCCAAGTTACAAGGGGATTCTAACCATAGCCGGCGACTACAGAAAGTCGTCCGCCTGCGCAGCTGAGAGCACCTGGCTGGCCGAGTCCCTGGTGATTGCGGCTGAGAGGTGGCTCCTTGACCGGGTTGTGGCGATGGCCAGCAAGCAGCTGGAGATGTCGCCAAACCCCAAGGAGTCAGAAGCTGAGGGTTCGTTCAAGCCGGCCAAAGAGACGAAGAAGATACCCTTGGACCCGGAGCACCCAGAGAGGTACGCTGTCGTAGGTGCGAACCTCGACAGCAAATAGGAAGGCGAGCTCGTCGATTTCCTCCATGAGAATCGGGACATCTTCGCATGGTCCCCCAAAGACATGCCAGGTGTTCTGACGGAATTCGCCGAGCACAAGTTACATGTCTGATCTGACGTGAAGCCAGTCAGGTAGCCCTTGCGCCGTCTGTCAGAAGAAAAGAGAAGAGTTGTCGGAGAAGAGATAGCCTGACTTCTAGCAGCCGGCTTCATCATGGAGGTATTCTTTCCAGAGTGGCTAGCCAACCCGGTCCTGGTGCGGAAGAAGAACAAGCAGTGGAGAATGTGTATTGATTACACCAGCCTCAACAAAGCTTGCCCCAAGGACCCATTCGCTTTTCCAAGGATTGATCAGGTGATAGACTCCACAGCCGGATGCAAGCTGCTGAGTTTCTTAGATGCATATTCGGGATATCACCAAATCAAGCTGAACCCGGCTGACAGACTGAAGACCGCCTTCATCACGCCATTTGGAGCCTTCTGCTACTTGACCATGACGTTCGGCTTGAGGAATGCCGGCGCCACCTTTCAACGTTGCATGCAGAAGTGCCTCCTCAAGCAACTCGGCAGAAACGCCCACGTTTACGTGAACGATGTGGTGGTGAATACGGAGAAGCGTGGAACACTGCTGGAAGACCTCAAGGAGACCTTTGAGAACTTGTGCCGATTTCAGATCAAGCTCAACCCAGAGAAGTGCGTCTTCGGAGTACCAGCCGGCCAACTTCTTGGCTTCCTGGTCTCTGAACGCGACATAGAGTGCAACCCTGTGAAGATCAAGGCCATCGAGAGGATGGAAGTGCCCACCCGACTGCTGGATGTGCAAAAATTCACTGGCTGTTTGGCATCCATCAGCCGCTTCATCAGCCGGCTGGGCGAGAAGGCTCTCCCCCTGTACCAACTGATGAAGAAGACCACTTTTTTTGAGTGGAACCACAAGGCGGACGAAGCTTTTCTCTAGTTGAAAAAGATGTTGACTACTCCGCCTGTTCTGGCGGCTCCGACTCCTAAGGAGCCCATGCTCCTATACATCGCCGCCACCAGCCGAGTAGTCAGCACAGTTATTGTGGTAGAACGCAAGGAGGAAGGCAAGGCACTACCAGTCCAAAGACCGGTGTATTACTTGAGTGAAGTATTGTCGACCTCCAAGCAAAACTACCCCCACTACCATAAGATGCGCTACGGCGTGCACTTTGCTGCCAAGAAGTTGAAGCCTTACTTTCAAGAGCATCCAATCACTATGGTCTGCACGGATCCACTAGCTGAAATCATCGGAAGCCGAGATGCTTCAAGCCGAGTGGCCAAATGGGCCATAGAGTTGGCCCCCTACACCATCTACTACCAGCCTCGCACCGCCATCAAGTCACAAGCACTGGCCGACTTCCTCGTCGACTGGGCCGAGACCCAGTACCTGCCGCCAACGCCTGACTCCACCCATTGGCGGATGCATTTCGATGGCTCCAAGATGCACACCGGCTTGGGAACCGGCATTGTCCTCACCTCTCCCAAAGGCGACGAGCTCAAATATGTGCGGCAAATCCATTTTGCCGCCTCCAACAATGTCGCCGAGTACGAGGCACTAATTCACGGTCTCCAGCTTGCCAAAGAGCTCGGCATTTTCCGGATCCTGTGCTATGGTGACTCCGACTTGGTGGTCCAGCAATCGTCAGGCGACTGGGACGCCAAAGACGCAAACATGGTGAGCTACCGCTTCTTTGTACAGCAACTCATTGGATATTTTGAGGGGTGCGAGTTTCTCCATGTGCCGAGAAACGACAACGACCAAGTAGACGCCCTGGCAAGAATCGGCTCTATCCGTCAAGCAATACCATCCGGCGTCGCCCTTCAGTGCCTCCTGAAGCCGTCTGTCAAGCCTTCACCAGAATCAGGCTCTATCTTTGTGTCGGCTCCACCTGAAGTAGTCAGATCCGACTCGAGAGCTCTAGAAGACGGCACAAGAGTCCTGACAGGCGGCTCCGAGACCGCAGCAGTCGAAGCCGGCCCGGGGACTTCAGAGGCCGGCCCCGGGACTGCGGCGGCTGGCCCGAAGACTTCAGAACTCGGCCCGGGGACTGCACCAATCAGCCCGGGGACTTCATCGATCCAACAAACGGCTGCCGACTCCAACCCGCCGCCTCCCAGCCCAGCCACCCCGTCTAGGTCGCAGTTCTGATAGTCGAAGAAATCGCAGCATCCTCATGGGCCCAGCCCATCCTCAAGTTCTTGGTGAGCAAAGAGCTGCCAACTGACGAGATCCTAGCTCGGCAAGTGCAGCGCCGAGCAGCAACCTACACCATAGTCAACAGAGAGCTTGTAAGGCGCAGTGTCACTGGCGTCTACCAGCGCTGCGTGGAGCCGGACCAATGCCAGGCAATTCTCAAAGATATCCAGCAAGGCGAGTGTGGCCACCACGCGGCTTCAAGAGCAATCATCGCCAAAGCCTTCCGCCATGATTTCTTCTGGCCGACTGCTTTGGAAGACGCCAAGGACTTGGTCCAAAAATGCAAAGGGTGCCAGAAGTTCCGCTCCAAGCCGCATCAGCTGGCTTCTGCACTCAAGACTATTCCCATTGCCTGGCCCTTCGCTGTTTGGGGCCTGGACATGGTGGGACCATTCAAGACAGCACGAGGTGGCCTAACTCACTTACTTGTTACGGTGGACAAGTTCACCAAGTGGATAGAAGCAAAGCCAATCAAGAAGCTGAATGGTCCGACTGCCGTGACTTTCATCTCCAACATCACAATTCGATATGGCATACCACACAGCATCAGCACCGACAACGGCACAAATTTTGCCAAAGGAGCCTTGGCCTGTTTCTGTGCAACGCAGGGTATCTGACTAGACTTAGCGTCCGTTGCCCATCCGCAGTCAAACGGCCAGGTAGAGTGAGCAAACGGCCTCATCCTATCCGGCATCAAGCCTCGACTGGTCAAGCCTCTGGAGCGCTCGACTGGCTGCTGGCTCGACAAGCTGCTAGCCATCCTCTGGAGTCTGCGCACAACTCCAAACAAGTCAACCGGCTTCACGCCTTTCTTCCTCGTCTACGGTGCCGAAGCCGTCATCCCAACGGACATAGAGTTCGACTCCCCACGAGTCACCATGTACACCGAGGAGGAAGCAGAAGAAGCACGTCAAGACGATGTCGATCTGCTGGAAGAGGGCCAGCTATTGGCACTCAGCCGGTCTAGCATCTACCAGCAGAGCCTGCGTCGGTACTACAACCGGAAGGTCAGGTCGAGATCCTTCCAAGAGGGAGACCTTATGCTCCGGCTGATCCAGCGAATAGCCAGCCAACACAAGCTCTCGGCACCTTGGGAAGGCCCTTTCATCATCAACAAAGTGTTGGGCAATGACTCCTACTACATGATCAACGCTCGGAAGCCCTGAGCACGCAAGAGGGATGACTCCGGCAAAGAGACGGAGCGGCCATGGAATGCAAATCTCCTCCGAAGATTTTATAGTTGATGCAGTATGTACCATGCTAGTTTTTGTATTAAAGTACCAAGACTTCGGGCCCCTCGAGAAGAGCTCGAGGACTGCCCTCTTTTATCTATATGATAGGAGTTATGCCTACGAGTATGTCATTCGTTGTTATGCCGCTTGGCACCGGGTTTGACTAGTCGGCCCGGGGACTTACCGACTTGCGCTATGAAATGCTTCCTACAGCCAGACAAGTACTGTGCGGCACTTAAGCCGTCTCCTGTCAGAAGCCGCAGCTCGCAGAGCGACTGACTGGTGGGAAGGAGTAAGGTAGAATGGGTGTCCACACGAAAAATGGCCAAGGACTCAAAGCATGAACATAGTTTAAGACGGCTTCCAGCCCTTTGCAACCGACTCTCGAGCAGCCGGCTTGCCATTTCTATACAACTTGCTAGAAAACTCTAAACGGCTAAGTACTTGCCTTCCCAAAGTAGCCAGGTACTTGATCCAGCAACAGTCCACAGAGCGACTATCCGGCTGGCAAGACGGCAACTAAGGGAAGGCGGCAAAGGAAAAAGCCAAAGGAGCAATAAATAAAAGAGATAGAACTCGGATGAATATTTACATAGCAGAGGCCCTTAGCCGAATCTTCGAACAGAAGTTCAAAATACACCCCACGGGTGGAATTGTGCGAATTAACAAGTTCTTCGAGACTGTTAAGCAGGAAAAACAAAAGATAAAGTGGCAGCCTAGGAAGCGGCAGATGGGTTCGGAGATTCAGAGGAGTCGGCAGCACCAGTTGTTAGGACGGCCGACTGGTCGGTCTCGGCTTGATCACCTCCGACGGCAGCCGGCTCGGTCGGGCGCGGCTCGTTGCTAGAGGCGCGGTCGAGCTGAGGCTGGCCGTCTGCTCCGTCTTCTAGTGCCTCCATCTCGCCTCCGTCCTCCGCCTAGCCTTCCTCCTCGACACTGGAGCCGATCACCTCCGCCGAGTCCTCGCCGTAGTCTGGGCTCATCCTGAACCACTCCGGCGGTGCCTCCTCGCCGTCTTTAGCCCGCTCGGGGATGAAGATGCTGGTGTCGGTGTACTCGGCGATCGATGTCGCGCGCTTGACGAGGGTGTCTTCCACAGCTACCAGCTCCGCCTGGGCGTCTAGCCGGAGTGTGGCTAGCCGGTCTAGATCCAGCCCAGGATACCACGCCTTGACAAACTCCAAGGCCCGGCGCACTCCAGCCCGGGCCGAGGAGCCCTTCCAGGCCTCAAGACGGCCAGCGGCGACCTCCAGCCAGTCGGCAGTCCCACTAGGAGTGCGCGGAGCCTGCATGTCCGGCCACAGGGCAGCGATCGCCTGGGCGTCGACACACTGAAGCCGAAGCAGCATCCGGTGGGCCGGCTGCAGGCGAGCCTCAATGCTCAGGATCTGCTCATCAAGGGTTCGGGGGGATCGGCGGCGATTTCCGCACCATCTGCCCTCCGCCCCTCGCGATCAGCCTCGATGGCTTGATTAGCGGCCTACGAGTGGCCAGGGAAGAAGTCTGCCAAGACGAAACAATGAAGAACAAGTCAAAAACTAGAAATCGGTTCGACCTATAGTCGGCAACTCAAAGAAGAAAAATGAGGAAGCTTACCATCGACGAGATCCTCGATCTCATGGAAGCCGGAGGTCAGCAGCGCCTCCTTGTCAGTCTAGGAGGAGTGTTCGCTTGTGAACTCTTCCAGGAGCGCGGTCTCCTTTTCTTCCGCCTCCTCCTGGGTCTTCTTGAGCAGCTCCTTCTGATCTACCAGTTGCGCGACCAGCAGGTCGCGCTCTGCGGCCAGCTTGTTGCACTCCTCCTCCTTGGCACGCAGCATGGTGTTGGCCTCGCCCAGCTGCTACTGCAGGGTGGCGTTGTCCTCTAAAGAAAAAGTAGAAAGAAGGCATTAGTCGTCAACAAAAAGAAGGTCGCCGGGGAGATCCGGCCCGACTGCTCAGCAGTCGGCCCGAACCTCGGGGACTACAGCCCGCGGGTGCACTAGCGCGCCCCCGCAGAGAAGAAAGAGGACTCACTCCGGCTCTCCGACAAGTCGGCGGTCCGCTTGCTCAGCTCTTCGACGTTGCGATTGAAGGCGGTCGCACGAAGATTGTGATAGTCCTGTGACAAACATTTCAGACAAACGTTAGTACTTGGAACTTGCCGGTTAGAGTTCCAAGCCGCCTGCTCAGCAGCCGGCCCGAAACTCGGGGACTACACCCAATGGGTGCGCTGGCGCGCCCCCACATAGAGGAAAAGGAAAAACAAACAAAACAAGAAGGAGGAGACGTACCCGGATGGCTATCCGCGACGCCAGATGCGCCTTGGTGCAGTTCTGGATGGCGTCGCCCTTAGCTTGGAGCTTGGCCTGGACGTCCAGAAGCACCTGGTTCAACGAGCCCGTCCCGCCTCCCTGCACCCACCCAGTTGGTGCGGCGCTCGTCGCCTCGGCGTCTGGGATCATGGAGCTCGCGGCGCCGATTTCCAAAGGGCGCGGCGCGGAAGTCGCCTTCGCGAGGCGGCGACGCATTGGCATGCCGACTTGAAGAAGTAGGCCCGCCTCGACCTCGTCTTTAGTCGGCGGCGCCGGCGGGTCCGCCGGCTGCTTGCCTTGCGTGATTCCAGACGGCGGCGGCGGCACAACCACGTCCGGCATGGAGGCGTCGCCGCCTTCCCTCTCCATGATCGGGTTCTCGCCGCCGACTTCCCCAGTATGCCCCGTGAACCCCGGTCGCGACGGTGTAGAGTTCAGCGGGGTGACAAACACTATCAATTGGTGGCGCGCGACTTCCTCCGCCTGCCTCCCCGCTGCGACGGCGGCCTCGGCCTCTGCGAGCTTTTTCTTGGTGGAGGCCTCCGCCTTCTCCAGGCGAGCGGCCTCTTCCTCCTCGCCCTTCTCTCGCGCATTCCGCTCCGTCGCCTCCCAGACCTCGGTGGCGGGGTCAACCCGCTGGGTGGTGGTGGATGTCTCCGCCGACCCCATGACGGAGGCGGCGGTGACCGTCTCAAGAGTGAGGGGAGCCTTGGACCAAGGGAAACAAGTGGAGACTCAGACAAAATCTACAAAGAAAGAACTAAGGCGAAAAGTGGGAGCACTCACGCGGAGACCAGCGGCGGTTTCTTCACCTCCTTGCGGAAGCGGATGGCCTTATCGACCGCCTCGTTCCGCTTGGTCGCCACGGCCGAACTCTTGGACTTCTTCGGCCGGCTGCCGAACTTACTCGGCACGGCCCTGCGCTTCTTCGCGCCGCCTTGAGCGTCCGGCACGGCGGAAGAGCTCGCGCCGGGCTGGCTGACTCCTGGTTGATGGCGGGGGGCGACCTCCTCATCATCGTCAGGCCAGTCCTCGAGACTGGCCCCAAGCCGTGGGCCACCTCCTCCCTCGGCGTCGTCTTCCAAGGCCGCCGCCCCCAGATCGGGGTCGTCGACGTCGCTCTCCGCCCGGTCGGCGAGGAATTCACGGGCCGGCCCCGCAGTGCCGGCTACTGGATGGAGGAGGGGATTCTGACCAACGCCGACTGGTCAGATCAGACAAGACGGACTCGGCAGCAAAAAGTCAAGAAAGATAAAGAAAAAGAGAAAGAAAACAACTCACCATGGGCGGAGGGATGGCTCGCGAGTATGGCTCCTTGCCGAACTGCCACTCCTCTAGGAGCTTGCAGTCCGCAAGGTAGTTCACCATGTAGGCCACCTCCTCGTGAGACATCTCCTTGGTGCACATCCGATTCGGGTCCCGATGCCCGCTCATCTGGCATATCATGTGGGGGCGACCTTGGAGCGGGAGAACTCGGCGCGCCACGAAGGCGGCCAGCAAGTCCGGCCCAGTCAGGCCCTCCGCCTGCGTCAACACTCAGAGTCGTGAGACGGCGCCGGCTCCTGCGGGCATCAGCGTCCTGGCCCGATACGACCAGTTGGGCTGCCTCCCAGCCAGCGGGCCGGCTACGTAGGGTGGCAGGTTGACCCAGTCGCCCTCCACGAAGATGCTCTTCACGTAAAAGTACGACCGCTGCCACATCTTCACCGATTTTATTAGCTTGATGAGGGGGAACGGGTTGTCGGCCCCCGACCTCCGCACGGTGATGAACGCACCGCATTGAGCCAGCATGCCTGCGGCCTGGGTGCCATGCTTGGAGAAGACGAACCCCCCCCCCCCCCAGAGCTCGACGGTGGAGAGGACGCCAAGGTAGCCTTCGCATAAGGTGACGAAGGCGGACAACACCACCACCGTGTTGGGCGTAAGGTGGTGCGGCTGGAGGACGTAGAACTCGAGGAAGTAGCAGAAGAAGCCGCTCACCGGCAGGCCTAGGCCGCGCAGGCAGTGCGAGCGGAAGATGACCCGCTTGCCCTCCTGCGGCACCGGCGAGATTTCCTCCCGTGGCGCAAGGAGGACCCGCACATTGTCCTTGCCAGGGAGCCGACGCGTCTTGCGGAGGAACTCGATGTGGTCATCGTGGACCTCTAAGCCATCCCAGGTGCTGGAGTGCACCGAGGGGGCGCGGCGGCGGAAGAAGAGCTCATCATGAGCGGATCGCCGCAGCGCTCGGTGAAGCTTGGGGCGCGGCGGTACAAGGAAGAAGAAGAAGAAGGAGTAGCATGGAGGAGGGGTGCGCGTGCTCTGCCGCTCCCCCCTCCCCCCTAATTATAGACTCATGGCTGCGAAGCCGAGGGGGCGGTCGTGGGATTTACTACGCCACGAGCCCACGACCCCCACGTTTATCGCACGGAGTTACTGCGCGCAGTAACTCCGCAGGAACCCCAACCGTCTGCCATGGCCGCAGCAGATCTGCTCGCGCGCCGAGGCACGGTAGTGGCGGGCCCCGCCTGAAGGCATGTCCCGTCACGCGTGTGGGTGAGCAGACTGGCCCGGCCGCGCGTTGCCACGTGACAGGCCCGAAACGGGCGGTGGCCTGGAAGCTTAGCTAGCACGCCACTTGGATCATGGCGAGGCATTCAAAAATTTTGGACAAGTCAAATCGGGCGAGTTCGACTCCTACCAGTCGGCCCGGAAAAAGTCGAACGAGGTTTCACCTCAAGCACTTGGAGAAGGAAACTGCTGAGGCCCTCGGCTGATCATCCGCGGCGCCTCACCAGCTTCGGGGACTACTGTTGGAGTAATGGGCCACGGGTAGGCTATTCCGAGGCCCAGAACCATTCAAGACATCGGGGCTGACTGCGCTCCTCAAGACGCCAAGATAAAGAGCCGCCTTCTGGATGCCGGCTGAAGGAACAGCCGACTGCCCGCATGCGGCCGAGTCCATGAGGCGAGGTCTAGACAAGACGACTCCTGCCAGGCGGCTTCCAGAGAAGCCGACCGCGGGGAGTCGGCCCGTGGCACCAACGGATGCCGATGCCCTCGTCAAGGGGGATCTGTCACGGCCGGTTTTCCAATAAAAATATTTATTGATAAACCAGTCTTTTGAGTCCAGTATGAGAGAAATCCTCCTCACTGGTAGACAATTTCTTGATACAATAAGCCAGTAGCATAAAATATATTACAGGGTTGAACTGCGGTCGCTCAACCAAATTATTACAAGCACGCCAATAATCATACATAATGGCGGACAGGACACAGTGGTGTGGAGACATACTACTGGCTCATGGATAGGTTGGTGGTGGAAAAGCACATCGGGAAGGGAAATACAAGACTCTAAGAATATCATTTCATCGAACGTCGAGGTGAGGCTCGATAAATTTATTTGGTAGCGGAAGCGGATATAAAACAGTGGCCAAATCCAGGGTCGCACGAGACTGACTGGGACTCCCCTAAGTGTCGGACTCGCTATCGAACTCTTCATCCATGAGATCGCCTTTGTCAGCATCTGGCCAAATCAACAAGCCAGTGAGTACTTTGAAAGTACTCGCAAGACAGTTCAGACGTAAGATATAACAAATGCGTGCATGGATGCAACATGATTAATTCCTTAAATGCACAATAAATAAAATTGGCATAACGGGTAAGTAAAAAGGGAAACGGCGGTAGTCCGCCTGAAATTCCACAGAACATAAATAAGGACCGATCGGGTGTCTGAAGCAACGCCTCGAAAGGTGAACAACTAAAAATAAGAAAATGATGCCACAGTCGGGCATCTTAGCGACACCACATAAAGGGCTTTGAAAGTAATGCCACAGTCGGACGTCTGAGCGACATCGCAGAAAGGGCTTTAAAAGTAATGCCACAGTCGGACGTCTGAGCGACATCGCAGAAAGGGCTTTAAAAGAAATGCCACAGTCGGACGTCTGAGCGACATCGCAGAAAGGGCTTTGAATGAAATGCCACAGTCGGATGTCTGAGCGACATCACAGAAAGGGCTTTAAAAGAAATGCCACAGTCGGACGTCTGAGCGACATCGCAGAAAGGGCTTTAAATTCACTAGTAAACAATACTCATAATAAACATTCAATCCATGAGAATAAACGGGTTAGTCCATCCACGGGGATAATCATTCAATCGGACTTAGCACTCATGCGATTCACCGGAGTCTCTGTCATCAAAGCTGACAATTGATTAGGATAAGATGGAACGAAACTTGACATGGAAGAGATGATTTGGAGGAATATATGACTCTGCAGAGTTTGTACAAAATTTTTCCCACAGTCAACGGATTTCCGTAGTCACGAAGGACTAGTTCCGTTTATGGTATTTCGGAAGAAAACACAGCTAACCGGTACACACCCATCCTACCTCTCGATGCTAGGAATCACCCTAGTCATCGTCCAAGAAAAACTTTTGAGACGGGGAGATCACAATCTCGAATAGCATGGGATCAAATTTATATACGCGCGCTCTAAGGGGTGCCCCCCTCTCGGTCCCAACCGGAAACACCCATGCCCCCTGACCGGATGACTGGCTTTAATCCAGGGCCATGGAACCATCATCACGGCCTCTCCTCTTTGGTGTGTACCATGAAAGTGGTTTGCAACTTACTAAACCATATTCCTTGCGGAAAACATGTGGTAGTACAAGGAAGGAAATGATAGGTACTGGACCGATATGGTTTGACACTGAAGTCACATAGTCTGGCGTAAGACTGGCATGCTACAACACTGCCATCGTACCCATCCTCATGCCAACACATGGCCATTCATATTCACATTCATCCACGTATGGATCATTGAACTCACTCACCTTATTATCACATAAAATAACGTTCATCGGTATGCTTACCAACATGCCATGAAACTAACTAAATGCAAAACATGCCGAGACACTCATCATATCAAAAGTTCAAACATGCTTGCCTGGTTCAGAGTAGTCGGAGCCTAGCTCGGTGAAGTTCGCGGCTCCGTCACCTCCTTCGGTATCTACGGTTTAAAGAAAATATATGCGCTAACGTAAATACCAAGGAGAGCACAGAAGGTAAACCAAATATTTTTCAAATAAATCTGATAAAAAACTAGACAAAATTTTAAAGAGAACAGAAAAAGAATCAATCAAAAATACTTTTCTGATTAAAAGTTATAAGGGTTTTTGTCCAGGGACTTATCTGTAATGAAACAGAAGATTTCCAGGGGCTAGTTTATAAAAACAGAAAACGCTTCGGTAGCGACTACGCCAGCCCGAAGAGAAAACGCATTTGGCAGTAGGCGTTTTCAGATAACGCTTCGTTTAGAAAGGACAGAGAGGCTGACAGCGGGTCCCACTTGTCATGTTTAAATTTTCAAATGGGAGGGACGAGGCTCGTCGGCGCCCGAGAGCTGCTGTGGTCGCCGGCGGCGATCCACGGCGAGGCATGGGGATCAGAGGTTACCAATGTGCTCACCGTGTCCTTCCGCAACGGTGGGTGGTGGTGTTGGTCGCCGGTGAGCACCACGTCGACGGCGGTCTCAACTCCGGCGGACGGTGGTTCGGGCGTGGATGGAGCTCGTCGGAGAGGGCTGCAAAGATTAAATTGAGGTGGGGGTTAGACTACTGGGTGCAAGAGAGGGCTACGGACGAGGTTTGGGCGCCGGAGGTGGCCTCACCGAAGTGAATCGAGCTGGAGGCCGAGGCGGATCGGGGCGGCCGGAGCTGGGGAAGGAGACCTCCTCGAGGTCCCCCTAGTGGCCTGGCGGGGCTTTGGTGAGGAGTGGTGATGCTGCGTGCACGAGGGTGAGCTCGGGGCCCTTTTTATAGGCGGCCCGAGGCGGTTGCCGTGAACGGAGATTTCCGGCGAGCGATTACGGTGGCGCAGTGCTCGGTCGGGGTGGTTAGGGAGTCGAGCGTCATCACGGAGGTTCAATGGGTCCGTTTTAGTGCTAAACTGGCCGGGGTTTGGGTGTTTGGGTCGAGCTCGACGGAACGGGGTGGCGCGGGCCCGTCGGCGGCAGAGAGCGCGCTCCGTGCGTGCTGCGCCACGGCGACGGTGCCGCATGCGTGCGCTGGCACGGAGAAGGCCACGCGGAGCCACCAGAGGATTTGGGCGGTGCCGAACGGCGTTGCGCCGCCGTTCTCCTCCCTGTCGGCCGTTACGGGGAGCCGGCCGCCGCAAGACACGCCGGCGCAGGCGGGCCAGGGCGCCACCGACGCCAGGGTCGCGCCAAGTGCGCGTGTGAAGCTTCGGACAAGCAAGCGAGGCCGCGAGCAACGTGCCAAGTGCACTGTGGCCGCGTGACTGAAACTGTCGAAACTGAAAACTGAATTTCTGAAAGTGTAAGGAAAACAGTGCATGCAAGGTGTTCGACAGAATGATCCAGGCATGTAGGGATTTTTCCTTGAGCTGATTTTTGGTGGAGTGGCTTCTCATTGCTCAAATAGGCTGCCTGAATTTTGGTGGAATTTTTGGAGGAGTGTAGATATGAATTTCACCAAATTTGGCAAATCTGGTCCAAACTTGCAGAGACTGAATTTTGAAAATTTTGAAAAGAGGAGGAGTGGATCAAGATGGTTCTGGGTTATGGATGCTAAGGACAATCCAGGAGAATTGGTTTGAGGTCAAAACTCAAATGCAATAGGGCACTTGCTTTGAAAATCTCTCAGGCTCCAAATAATTTTCAGAATTGAATTGAGGGGAAAAATAATTAGAATAAAAATCCAAAACCAGTTTGGATTAGTTGGGACAGAGAATTTAGGTTGATCACAAGTTGTAGGGGAGGTTTTGGAGGGGTTTTACCACATGGGAAAAAATGCCAAGTCATGGTGGTTCCAAGATATGAAAATCCCAAATTTTCATAGAGCTTCACCTAAAAAAAAATCTCTCCTCAAAACCACAAAGTTTTCGATAAAAACCAAATAAAAATTTTGGAGTGTCACAGGATCGGACGGGGAGTGGCCACAGTAAAGCCCACTCCCTCCCCATTTTCGAGGAGGCTAGCGTGGCCACAGTGCGCCGTACCCATGATGATCTCCGTCCGGCGCGGCACTGTTGCCATGCCAGCCCTGGCATCAGCACCTGTGGGAAGAGTCCCGCGCCCACGACGGCCTGTCTGTACGACCTAGGGACGACGGGTCCCACCAGTCAGCGAGAGTCTAGAAGATGGCAAGAGCGCCATCAGTCGGACCCGTTGGGAGTCGGCCCCCCGGAGCCGGCTCGCCCCTCCCACGGGTCCCACGCGCCATTAACCAGACAAGACGGGAAGTGGCTACAGTAAACGCCCACCAGGCGGCGGAGCTGTAGCCACGACCCCGTGACCAAGCCAGCGTCATTAGAGACACGGCTACAGTAATCAGCAGCCGGCAAGACCCGCGAGCGGCGGACGCGGCCGATCAGCGGGCCCACCAGTCGGCGGAGAAGCCGACGACCAAAGAGACTGATGGCTGGGCCCCGCGCCCAGCCGGATTACCATTGTACCCCTGGGGGGTAGGCCTATATAAACCCCCAGGGCACCCATGCAAAGGGTTCGAATCCATTAGCACTAGACCAGATCCTATAGGAAGGAGAAAACTAGCCTTGCCTTCTCCTACCTCCAGAAAACAGCTCAAGGAGCAACCTTGTATTCACCTTGCCTTAGTATCGCGCGGAGACCCCGCAGAGCAGGACTAGGGGTGTTATCTCCTAGGAGATCCCCGAAGCTGGGTAAAGTTCGCCGGCGTTCGTGTCTACGCCTCATCCCGCTTCCATGCACCGGCGACGTTCTACTCGCTCCCACCATGATAAGCCATCCTTTGGCATATGTCGCACCCAACCCCCGACAAATCCCGATGGTCGAAGGTGATCGGTTCGGCCGACCAGTGGCAGAACTCCACGGTGATAGGCCCTGGGGCACGTATCTCAGTGAGTGCCGCATTGTTTTTATTTATCACGTGTAACGCATTTACTGTTTTGACTTCTGGTGGGAATTTCTTCTGTTTCCCATTGCTTTGCTTGCGAGGCTCGTCCTCGTCTTCGCTTGGTGTATCCAGCCCCTTGTGTTCGGCGTTGAGCTTGCCAGACTGCTTGAAGACCCAACATTCTCTATGCGTATGATTTGCAGGTTTATCGGGGGTGCTGTGGATTTGACATAGTTTGTCCAGAATTTTGTTTAGGCTAGATAGTTCGTCTATGTTGCCTTTGGAGGGCAGCTTTTGCTGACCTGGCTGAGAGCTTTTGAATCCGGCGTTTACCGCCGTGCTCTTCGGGCTGTTTTCTTTATTCCGGCGCTGGTTTTAGCTGCGTCGTGGCTTCCTGTTCCCATCCTTGACTTCAGATGTACTTGGGTCGCTGGTGCTGCATCGTGCTAACCAGCTGTCCTCGCCCGTGCAAAAGCGCGTCATGAGGCTTGTTAATGCAGCCATTGTTCTTGGCTTTTCTTGGCCGAGGTGTCTGGCGAGCCATTCATCTCGGACGCTATGTTTGAAAGCTGCTAAGGCTTCGGCGTCCGGACAGTCGACTATTTGGTTCTTTTTAGGAAGAAATCTGTTCCAAAGCTTTCAGGCTGACTCTCCGGGCTATTGAGTTATATGACTTAAATCGTCTGCATCCGGTGGTCGGACATAGGTCCCTTGAAAATTTGCCCGAAAGGCGTCCTTGAGCTCTTCCCAACTTCCAATGGTGTTTTCGGGGAGGCTTTTAAGCCAGTGCCTGGATGGCCCTTTGAGCTTGAGGGGTAGGTACTTGATGGCATGGAGATCATCTCCTCGAGCCATGTGGATATGGAGGATGTAGTCCTCAATCCAGACCCCAGGGTCTATCGTTCCGTCGTACGCCTCTATGTTTACGGGTTTGAATCCCTCTGGAAGTTCATGGTCCAGCATCTCATCGGTGAAACATAGGGGGTGTGCGGCACCCCTGTATTTGGGTGTACCATGGTGTTTTGATTTTTGTTGTGTTGCATTGCGTGCTGGAGCGTGCTTTCTTGGCCCATAGATAGATCTAGTTGGGCCATCCTTTTGATTGGAGTCCTCATGTGGATCGCGTGCTGGCTTGTGTGTGGCATCGTTTGCCGCTCTATGTTGGCCATGAGGTCATCCATCCGACCAGATGGCTGCTTTGTTTTGTGATTACGGGGGCTCTAAGGCCTCCTCATCAAATTCAGGCAGTAGCTTTCGCTTCGGGTAGCTCTTTGTGTGGCGACTGCCGCCATATTTGTCTGCGGTGTTGAGTACTTTGCTCCATCTGATTCTAAGTGTATCTTCCACAGCCTTGAGTTTTTGCTTCTGCTTTTTCAGGCTCCGCGAAGTGGCGACCAGTCTTTTATGGAGGTTCTTCTGGTCCAGGAACTTATCTGGCGTGATGTCATCCGGACTATTATCTTCGCCGGAGACGGGTTGTGCGGATTGGTTCTCCGTGTTACCACCGTCCGATGGTTGTTCAATGCCATGTTCGTCGTCCGCTGGCTCACCCTGCTCTATCGCTGGGTTGTTTCTACCGAGGCGGGATTTGGAGCGGCTCTTACACTGTCGCTTTGACTGCTTCTCGAGGGAACGATCCTTTGCTTCGTCCTTCCGTTCCTCGTCGTCGTTTTCTTTTGGTGTGTCCACCATGTATACATCATGGCATGAGGTGGCTGTCCAGTGCCCTGTGGGCAGTAGTTCCTGTTCATCTCCTGCATCGTCATCCATACCATCGATGTCTTCAGAGTCAAAGTCTAGCATGTCGGTTAAATCACCGACAATGTCTACTAAGTGGGTGGTGGGTGGGCGGCAGATTTCTTCGTCATCCACGTCCCAATCCTGCCGGTCATATTCCGCCCAGGACTCTCCTGACAAGGAGAGAGATCTTAGAGAGTTCAGTATGTCACCGAAGGGCGAGTGTTGAAAGATATCCGCGGAGGTGAACTCCATGATCGGCGCCCAGTCGGATTCAATTGGCAAGGGCGCAGGCAGTTCGGAGTCCGTGGCCGGAGAAGAATCCGGCAACTTGGAGTCACGACTTTCGTGATGGCTAAGGTTGGTATTCGGCTCGATCGCCGCTGAGACTGCAGCCTCCGGTGCACGGTCTAGCCACCCATCCACGGATGGCGCGGCTGGCTCCGAATTGAAGGTCGGAGCGGTTGCAGGTGCGATCTCCGGAACACTATCCGACGGCAGAGCTAAATCATGCTCATCGTGACGGTGCGACGCACTCGGCAGGGGCTCGAATTCGTTGAAGATCAAGTCTCCGCGGATTTCGGCCGTGTAGTTTCAGCTTCCAAACCTGACCTGGTGGCCAGGAGCGTAACTTTCGATCTGCTCCAGATGGCCAAGCGAGTTGGACCGCAGTACGAAGCCGCCGAATACGAAGATCTGTCCTGGGAGAAAAGTCTCACCCCGGACTGTATCGCTATCGATGATTGAAGGAGCCATCAAGCCTAACGATGACGACACAGAGGAACTCTCAATGAAAACACCAATGTCGGTGTCAAAACCGGCGGATCTCGGGTAGGGGGTCCCGAACTGTGCGTCTAGGCGGATGGTAACAGGAAACAAGGGACACGATGTTTTTACCCAGGTTCGGGCCCTCTCGATGGAGGTAATACCCTACTCCTGCTTGATTGATATTGATGATATGGGTAGTACAAGAGTTGATCTACCATGAGATCAGAGAGGCTAAACCCTAGAAGCTAGCCTATGGTATGATTGTTGTTCTGTCCTACGGACTAAACCCTCTAGTTTATATAGACACCGGAGGGGGCTAGGGTTACATAGAGTCGGTTACAAGGAAGGAGATCTACATATCCGTATTGCCAAGCTTGCCTTCCACGCCAAGGAGAGTTCCATCTGGACACAGGACGAAGTCTTCAATCTTGTATCTTCATAGTCCAATAGTCCGGCCAAAGGTTGTAGTCCGGCTGTCCGGATACCCCCTAATCCAGGACTCCCTCAGGCGCATTTGTGAGAATCTGGTCTGGTAGTTAGCCTAGCGGTTCTTCGTTGCCATGGCCCCTAAGAAGAAGACGGCCATGGCGATCGGCTCGTTGGGGGCCGAACGGCCTGTGGCGGTGTGGACGAGCAGCAGACCAGTCGCGGACAGGAGTCGGGCCGCGGCCCGCGAACACCAGCACCACCCAGGCAGTCGGAGCATGGCGAGCGGCGTCGTTCGTGTACCAGACAATCGTCCCCACGCCGCCGGACTCGAAGACGGAGATGGGCCCCCTGCCAGCGGCGCGGGGCCCTCCGGGGGTGTCGTTGCGCCTACTCCGGGCGGCGCAACGACCTCGAGGATGCATACACCGGCGACCACCGCGCGTTCTTCCCATCGTGTGCGCGTCGAACAGCGTCACCATGTTGGTGACCCTGGGCACCGCCGTGGGAAGAGCCCTATGCGTCGTCAGCAAGACGGAGGAGTTCAAGACGCTCGCCGAAGCACTGGTGAAAATGGCACGCAGCCGCTGGGTCGTGACAGAGCTCCTTCTAACATAGTTAGAAGTCGAAGTGCACCGTGATCCACTCAGCTGTCACCGCCACCCATGCCAGCAGAAGCCTTGGCGCGTGCACAACTGCTCCTCGACTTCCCTCCTGCCGCGGAGAAGCTCGATGAGTGGAGGGCCACCATCCGGAGCCTCGTTGCCATCACGAACAAAGACGATCCGTGACCGGCGGGGCCCTCGGGTCGGCACTCCACCGAACAACCACATGCTAGCGCTGGGAGGACCGGGGGAGCTGCGCCACGGTGCACTCTCCTCCTCCTTGCCATCCGCCACGGGCGTCGGCCCGTCGTGACGACGCTGGTGATAACATCTCCAAAGCGCCGTCCGATTCGCGGACCCTCCGCGACCAGCGCCAGGTCCTTCGGGAGCAAGCTCATGAAGACGCTTGAACCATCGTCGAGCGTCGACACGAAACGCGCCGCCAGTCGGACAGCGGGCGGGACTCGCTACGGACTACCCAGCACTGGGGGCCCCGGCGGCCTACCTTACGAGGTGGGCTGCCCGGCTTTTACCCGTGAGCTGAGGCAGTTCCAGTGGCCGTCCCACCGCACATTCAAGCCCGACGTCAGCAAAGTACACCGGCAAGACCCATCCTTCCGAGTTCCTCAGCATTTACACCATCGCGATGCAGGCCGTTGGGGCTCGCGGCGACACGGTGCTTGCCAACTACTTCCTGCTGGCGCTCAAGCCCAATGTAATGTCTTGGTTGATGCACTTGCCGGCAGACTCCATCTCTTCCTGGTCAGATCTATGCCATGAGTTCGTTGGCGCCTTCACAGGAGGCCACCAAGCTCATGGCCAGGCCGGTGATCTACATATCATTCCTCAGAAGGAAGGGGAGACCCTGCGCAAGTACATCCAGAGATTCAGCCGGGTGCAGTATAACATCCCTGATGTTCATCCCACCGCTGTGATTAGCGCGTTCCATCAGAGCATGCGCAATCGCAAGATGCGCAAGGAGCTGGCGATGACCTAGGTTATGGATGTGGCCGAGCTCTACGTTCTAGCCGACAGGTGCGCCTGGGCTGAAGAGGGAAGGAAGTACCCCGGCGAAGACGCCAGCACGGAAACTGACTCTACCAATGAGGACGCCGCCGCCCTAACGAAGAAGGGCCGGTGTCACAACAGGAAATGCAAAGGCAAGGTCGTGCTTACCGTTGAGGGATCTGATGATACTGATGCCGGCAAGAAGGTCAAGGCAGACACCCCCAGCAAGGAGATTGCCAGGTGCGCCGCCTGCCGGGCCTTGGCAGCTACCGACAAGCCAGGAAGCTGCGGCAAGCAATACTGCAAGATCCACCGCACCAAGGGCCACGATCTCCAGAACTGCTGACAAGTCGAGCTGCTTGCTGAGAAGCAAAAGGCTGAGTATGAAAGGCGGGACAAGGAGATGGACTAGGATGGTGCTGGGGGATTCAGCAAGAAGCGTGGCGGCCAAGGAGGCCCCCCCGGCAAGGACAACCAGCAAGAGAGGCCCGCCCGGGGCCGCGGCAAGAAACAAGAAGACGACGATCATGACGAGGACGACGAGTCCGGTGAGCAAGGGTTCCAGAAGGCTACGGAGGCCATGCGCGTCGATGGCGGCGCCTCGCTGGATGCCTCTCACCGCCAGCTCAAGCAGTGGGCACGAGAGGTTACAGCAGCAGAGCCATCGTTCGATGCTCAGAAGCCACTAAAGTGGTCTAGCACGCCCCTCATCTTTGATGCCGAGGACCACCCTGGTCACACTACCGCGGTCGGGTGTTTGCCGTTGTTGGTTTCGCCAACAATACGCAACCTCAATGTGAACAAGATGTTGGTTGACGACGGGGCCGGCCTGAACCTGATCTCGCCTGTCGTGATCAAAAGGTTGCAAATCCCCGACGGAGACCTCAAGGGAACGGGCACGTTTCAGGGGGTTAATCTGGGGAGAAGTCAGCCAAAGGGAAAGGTCACACTGCCCGTGACATTTGGAGGAGAGTTGAACTACTGGACGGAGAGGATCGTCTTCGACGTGGCTGATATCCCCTTGCCCTACAACGGGATCCTCGGCCGCCCGGCACTAGCCAAGTTCATGGCGGCATCACACTACGCCTACAACATGCTAAAGATGCCCGGGCCGTTGACCATCATCGCCGTTCCCTCCGACAAGAAGGCCGCGCTGATCTGCACCGACCAACTCTACCAGGAAGCAGTTGCAGCAGCTGCCGTCAAGGCACCTGCTCCTGCCGCCGAAGGCCTGGGAGGAAAGAAGGAGCCCGGCAAGACATCTCGCACCCACTCCGGCAAGCACACCTCCTCGGGGTGTTGTGCTACCGTTGAGGACGTGCCAGAGAGCTTTGCCGACAAGGGCAAGAGGTCCAGAGCCGAGCGGCCGCAGACCAAGAAGGTGCCCGTCACGGAGGACGGCACGGGAGGGGCCTTCATCATAGGCTCTGCCCTCAACATCAAATAGGAAGGCGAGCTCGTCACCTTCCTGTGGGCAAATGTTGACGTGTTTGGATGGCAAGCGTCTGACATCCCCGGTGTTCCCAGGGAGGTGATTGAGCACCACCTAGCTGTCTGCCCCCACGCGCGGCCCGTCAAGCAGAAGGTCAGAAAGCAGGCTCTAGAGAGGCGGGAGTTCATCATAGAGGCGATCAGGAAGTTAGAAGCGGCAGGTTTGGTGAGAGGGGTGCTCCATCCGACATGGTTGGCCAATCCAGTAGTGGTGCGCAAGGCGAATGGGAAGTGGAGGCTATGTATTGATTACACAGATATCAATAAGGCTTGTCCTAAGGACCCCTTCACATTGCCGTGCATCGACCAGATTGTTGACTCCACGGCCGGGTGTGATCTGTTATCATTCCTCGATGCCTACTCAGGCTACCACCAAATCTTCATGACAAGAGAGGATGAAGAGAAGACATCATTCATCACCCCATGTGGTACGTATTGCTTTTTACGGATGCCTTTCGGGTTGAAGAGTGCTGGCTCAACGTTTGCAAGAGCGGTCCAAATTGGTTTTGAACCTCAGCTCCATAGAAATATGGAAGCATACATGGATGACATAGTGGTCAAAACCAAGGATGGGCCGACTCTTGTGCAAGATCTAGAAGAGACATTTACCAACCTGCACAAGATCAACCTCAAGTTGAACCCTGAGAAGTGCGTCTTCAGCGTCCGTCCGGCAAGCTTCTCGGGTCCTTCGTGTCACAACGCGGGATCGAGGCAAACCCAGACAAGATCAAGGCTATTGAGCAGATCAAGGCACCCAAGCGGATCAAGGATGTGCGTCGGCTCATCGGCTACGTTGCCGCCATGAGCCGGTTCATCTCCAAGTCCGCCGAGCGCGCCCTTCCTTTTTTCAAGATCTTGAAAAAGGCGGTCCCAATAGAGTGGACCCCGGAAGCCAAGGCTGCACTGTAGGACCTGAAGAAATACCTTTCCTCCACGCCAATACTAGTTGTGCCTAAACCACAAGAGCCGTTACTGCTGTATCTGGCGGCGACGAATCAAGTGGTCAGCACCGCACTAGTGGCACAGAGGGAGGTCGATGAGGAGGCAGCAATGGCAGCAGGACCAGTGGATGGCAAGCCGAAGATTCCCCCGGCAGAGTCTGGTACCGCCAAGGCGATGCCCGCGCGGTCAAGTGAAGTGGTGCCCACGAAAAAGATGATGTAGCACCCGGTTTACTTCGTCAGCTCCCTCTTGCAGGGGGCTAGGTAAAGGTATTCCGGTGTGCAAAAATTGCTCTTTGGCCTCCTTATGACCTCGAGGAAGCTGCGTCACTACTTCTAGGCCCACGAGATCACTGTCGTCACCCGCCTCCCGTTGCAATGGATACTGCGCACCCCAGACGCAACCGGAAGGATTGTGGAATGGGCCTTGGAGTTGTCAAGCTTCGGCTTAAAGTTTGAGAGTACATGGACAATTCAGAGCAGAACCTTGGCGGAGTTCATCGCGGTGTGCAGAAATCCAGGAGACTACTCTCCCCGACAAGGAAGCAGACCGCAACTGGATCATGTACTTTGATGGAGCCTTCTCGCTGCAAGGCGCCGGTGCCGGTGTGCTGCTTGTCGCACCCACCGGAGAACACCTCAAGTACGTGATCTAGATGCACTTCCCCAGGGAGATGTCCACCAGTAACACCGCCGAGTACGATGGATTGCTTGCCGGTCTCAGGATCGCGGCAGACCTCGGGGTCAAGAAGCTCATCATCAGGGGTGACTCGCAGCTCGTTGTCAGGCAAGTCAACAAAGATTATCAGAGCCCGTTGATGGAAGCATACGTATATGTGGTGAGGAAGCTGGAGGAACACTTTGACGGTATCCAGGCGGAGCACGTCCCCTGAGCGGAGAACGACATCGCCGATTACCTATCAAAGCGTGCCGCATTCAAGCTACCTGTGGAACCAGGTACCTTTTTGCTCTGATTAACTCAACCATCCGTCGATCCATCAGCAGGGTAGAGCAAGCGGAGAAAATCAGGTCCCGACAAGTACTTTCCTACCGAGCCCCCCGGGGCTGCCGGCAAGGGTACTGCCGCGGACGCTGAGCCTGCCCGAGAGCAACTGGCTCCGGCGGGGCGTCAGGCCCTGGCCGTAGAGGCAACCACTCCCATGGCGGAAGAGATGCCTTTGGTCCTTGCCGTCGAGCCTCAGGCTCCGGCACGGGCGCATCATACTATCCAATTCCTCCAAACAGGGGAGCTTCCTGAGGAGCAGGAAGAAGCGGAGAAGGTAGCCTGTCGATCCACCCTGTACCAGTTCGATGATGACGTCCTATAGCGGAGAAGGCCGAACGGTGTGAAACTCAAGTGCATCCCTCGGGAGGCAGGACTAGAGTTGTTGGCAGAGATACAAGGAGGCATATGTGGCTCCCACATAGGGTCAAGGGCCCTTGCCAGGAAGGCGTTCTGGCAAGGTTTCTTCTGGCCCACCGTCCTCCAGGATGCGACGGCACTAGTCACCAATTGTGAAGCGTGCCAGTTCCATTCAATGAAGCTTCATCAACCAGCTCAAGCCCTTCAAACAATCCCTCTCTCCTGGCCATTCTCGGTGTGGGGGATCGATATACTGGGCCCTTTCCCCCGTGCCGTCGGGGGCTTTGAGTACTTGTACGTTGCAATCGACAAGTTCACAAAGTGGCCAGAGGTGGAAGCAGTGAGGAAGGTTACTGCTCAGTCAGCCTTCAAATTCTTCAAAGGACTGGTTTGCCGTTTTGCTGTGCCAAACAGAGTCATCACCGACAATGGCATGCAGTTCACAAGCCACACCTTCATGCAGTACATCCGAGACCTCGGCATCAAGGTCTGTTTTGCTTCCGTGGCACATCCACAGAGCAACGGCCAAGCGGAGAGGGCAAAAGCTGAAGTGTTGCGAGGCTTGAGAATGAAGACCTGTGACAAGCTGCACAAGAGTGGAAGGCGCTAGATTGATGAGTTGCTGACGGTTCTTTGGTTGATCAGGACGACGCCAAATTGAGCCACCGGCCAGACACCTTTTGCCCTGGTATACGGGGTAGAAGCAGTTCTCCCCACGGAACTCATATACGGGTTAGCTCGAGTGCTCTCTTATGATGAGCTTGAGCAAGAGCCGTTGCGCCAAGATGACGTGACGCTCCTTGAGGAAGATCGTCTTCGGGCGGATATGAGAGCGGCACGCTACTAGCAAGCCTTGCACCGCTACCATAGCCGCAAGGTTCATGCCCGAAGCTTTGAGGAAGGTGACCTTGTTCTTCAGCGCGTTCAGTCGACCAAGAATACCAACAAGTTAACGCCGAAGTGGGAAGGCCCTTATCGGGTAATATGAGTCACCAGGCCTGGCGCAGTCCGCCTGGAGACCGAGGATGCCGTATGAGTGAGCAACTCCTGGAACATCGAGCATCTTCGCAAGTTTTACCAATAAGGCGCGGCTTGCCGGGCCTCTCGGCAAGCCACCTTCTGTACGAGCTTTGCCGGCAAGGCATGTGATCCTTTGTACAAAGCCAGGCATAGACCCTGAGCATAAATAAATGAAGCGCTAGCGCCCTAAGTTATAGCATGCATGCTAGGTCGAGTCTCGTCCTTGGTTAGGGTTGATGGTGCTTAGCGGCGACTAACCCCTAGCTTAGAGGTCGAGTGCGCGTCTCTCTGTTCTTCTCTGTCTTCTTTGGTTCGCAGGACACAGGAATATCCTTGTCGAGTTGCTCTGGAAGAAAGGGGACGGACCGGCATCCGGGCCCCGACAAGCCAATATTGCCGGGGGCTACAAGAGCAAAGATCCACCCGCGGCAAACCAAGGTTGCTGGGGCTGCAGACTCAGATAAGTTCGCTATCCCTTATCATGCGTTTCGTTATGGACTGAGGTATTTGAAACCTCGTTTTATCCTTAGTCTACCGTGCTCCCCTCATTCCGGACCCTAGGACTCGTTTCCTGGGACCGAGTTTGGTCGTAGTCACGGCAGCAAGGAAATGAAACGAGGAGCCTAAGCCCACCTCATCCCTGCCTCCGCCATGGGCGGGAGAATGGTTGAGCGAAGTGGGGGGACGGCAAGGTGATGAGGACATCAATACCATTGTTACACCCACAGCCCCTGCTGCTATACATTCTGGACCAATTACTAGAGCTCGCGCACGCCAATTGAATTATCAGGTACTTTTGTTTCTTGGTAACGATTCCAATGTTCATGAGAATATGATGCTGCCTAAATTGGATACATTTGTTTTTCTTACAAATGAAGGGCCTACCATGGACAAGAAAGATGAACCTTGGAGCAAGTTCAAGCATGGAGATGTTGGCATGCGCAAGGGGAACAAGAACGGAGTTACAAGTGATGATTCCAGGACTTTGAAGCCACCATAATGAGTGCATGAAGCCTTGGACGAAATATACAAGATGCGACTTCATAATATTCATCCATAGGCTATTCTAGGTGCTGCGTCACCTTATTATTGGGCTAAGCCCATGTAATTTCGAAATACTTAAGTATAGGCTGTTTTTAGAGTCCGTATGTGTGGGGAAACAAGAGTTAGGGTTCATTTCGGACGCCTCCCTCAAGGGCACAAAATTCCCTCCTCTTCCTCCACATATACAGCCCTTAGGGTGTCATTTAGACTTTGGGTTTTGTTTAGATCAAAAGTTCGCCATAGCTGCAACTTCGCGTACTTCGTTTGTGTTCAACGACCAGACCAAGGCGTCACAGAACCCCACTGTCGGTGTCAAAACCGGCGGATCTCGGGTAGGGGGTCCCGAACTGTGCGTCTAGGCGGATGGTAACAGGAGACAAGGGACACGATGTTTTTACCCAGGTTCGGGCCCTCTCGATGGAGGTAAAACCCTACTCCTGCTTGATTAATATTGATGTTATGGGTAGTACAAGAGTAGATCTACCATGAGATCAGAGAGGCCACACCCTAGAAGCTAGCCTATGGTATGATTGTTGTTCGTCCTATGGACTAAAACCCTCTAGTTTATATAGACACCGGAGAGGGCTAGGGTTACACAGAGTCATTTACAATGGGAGGAGATCTACATATCCGTATTGCCAAGCTTGCCTTCCACGCCAAGGAAAGTCCCATCCGGACACGGGACAAAGTCTTCAATCTTGTATCTTCATAGTCCAACAGTCCGGCCAAAGGTTATAGTCCGGCTATCCGGACACCCCCTAATCCAGAACTCCCTCAGTAGCCCCCGAACCAGGCTTCAATGACGATGAGTCCTGCGCGCAGATTGTCTTCGGCATTGCAAGGCAGGTTCTCCAAATTCCGTGTACCTGTTAAATAGTGTTCGTCTTCTCTTGAATGTTGCGCTCGTTGGCTTCTACGCCCAGTAATGGCCACCTTCCACGCGTCAGGAGAATGTGAAGAGCCAGGGTATTTTTACATTTACCCCCCTAGCTATGTGAATGAGCTGCCTATTAAAGAGACGGGCATTTAGATCCAAATCACACCATTCTCCCTTAGTGAGTATTCATCAGAGCGCATCCGACAGAGATCCATTCCTTCATGGCCAGTCGATGCAACTCCTCCTCTCACTCCCCCTGCCCCAAGCCTGGAGATTGGGAGAGATGTTCCGTCCCGCACAGCAAACTAGTGACACTTCAGACCAAGGGGTTTCTTCCCCCAGCATACATGGTCCCGGTTCGAGTCGGGCTCGCCACCTATAATGGCGGAGAGCAAGCGGAGAGCCTTCCCAATCCCTCCAAGGGGGAGCGGGTATGCCTTGTCCCTCATTTGATGAGAGGGCTCAGATTTCCAATTCATCCGTTTCTCCGGGGGCTCCTGGAGTTCTACGGCCTCCAGTTGCACAGCCTCACGCCTGCCTCCATACTGCATATCGCGGGCTTCGTAGCCCTTTGCGAGCTGTTTTTGAGCTGCAAGGCTCATTTCGCGCTGTGGAAGAAGTTGTTCTGCCTTGTGCCCCGTTCTCAGAAGGGGTCAGTATATCAAGTGGGCGGAGCCGAAGTGTGGCGCATCGCCGGGACTGGATACCTATCCGGAACCCCAAAGAAGACGTCTGAAGACTGGCCTTCCGAATGGTTTTATGTAGAAGACGTCCCCCTCCCGGACCCTATTCGGACCTGCCTTCCTGAGTTCGTCAATGCTCCTTTGAAGAAGCGCCTGAGCTGGTGTCCACGGAGCCCTCAGGAGGAAGATGACAAGGACGTTCTTTACCTGATGAGCCGGATAAGATCGCTGGCTCAATCCGGATTGACCATGATCGAGGTCATGGCCATATGCATTATGCGGGGGGTGCAGCCGCTCCAATATAGAGGCCACCCCATGTGGGATTTCAACGGGGAGGATGACGCCACCCGCTGCGGCCATAAGGGGCTGGAATCGGTTGCTGCTCTAGCAAAGATCTTGTCCACTTTGTACAAAGGAGAAGAGGAGGAATTCCTCCGCGTCAATCCATAGGGCGGATTTTCTATGTACAATCCGCCGAGCTAGGTAAGTTGATACTTTTTATTGCCCATCCGCTCCATATTCCCGTAGTTAAGTATTTCATCTTGCGATTTTAATGCAGGAGCTGCGTAAGGTCGTGAGGGAAATAAACAGCCCTCCTCGACAACCCGAGGATCCGGAACGGTCCCTCGACCCGTCCTCCCAAGAGGATCCGGACATATCTGTGGAGCTGATCGATGGGGTATTTTACCAATTGGGCAATGACAATGCCTTGGTGGCCATTACGGCCGATTATCCTGGGCTACTTGCAGCCTCGCAGGTAACTGAGACCAAAGTCCCAACACTTCGAAAAGGATCCGTCCTCGCGTATTTTTGATTACCGTATACCAACGGTGTTTTGCGGGGGAGGACCTCGAGGCGGAATACCGAGCCTGCGACGACTAGCCAACAAGGGGCCGCGAGGGCAGGCAGGCTGAAAAGACATGCAGTTCGGATTGAGACACCGGCGCAGCGGTAAGGCGTGCCATATCATTCCGAGATATTATTCTCAGAGGCATACTAACGCTCGTGCTTTCTTTAGGAAAAAGTGCGCTCGCCAGACTATATCCGGAGAGGATGCCAGTCGTGCCTCCACCAGCCAGTCCCCAAGGCCGGAAGCGGAGGCGAATACGAGGCGCGCGCCGGACGCTCCTCCGACAGAGGATGCGAACAGACTATCCGCCACCAATTCCGAGGTGGAGAGTGCCATGAACCACAGGCATCGCCGGACAGTTCTTCACGACGCTTGTTTCTCCCAAGAGGCACTGGATGCCTTCAACTCGGGAGATGCGTACCTTCGTGCCACTCAAAATGGTCTAGCCAGAGCCACGGAGCAGTATGTAAAGGACATACAGGTGAGAAAATTTGGTGATTATATATACCAGTAGCCCCTGAGACTTGAAACAGTTAGAATAACTGATTTAAGGATCATTTGTTATGCAGGTTCTTACAGAAAAGAATACCCAACTGTCCCATGAGCTGGAAGAGTGCAAAGCCCAACTTCAGGCCGCACTAGCCGCAGCAGGGGAGCTCAAGAAGACCCCCTCTAGTACTATATGCTTCAAATGATAAGTATCATGTAAAGTGAGGCGTGTATGCAAATCTGACAATAAAATTGCAGATGGCGCCGGAGTAGATCCGGATAAGCAACAACTCCTACGCCAGCTAAAGGCTGGTGAGAGTGTGCTTACAAAGGTGAGGCAGGAGAAGAATGATCTCCTAGATGCCAACACCCAGCTGGGCGTGGAACTAAAGGATGTTGCCCAACTGTCGGACTCCGTTAAGGAGAATCGGCGGCTTCGACGCGACATTTTTAGTAAGTGCTTGAACGAACTTCGAAAAAGAGTTTGGCGAGGAAGTCGACTGACAGAGTTATGTCTGTAGGTATGCTGACAGGTCATCCTGCAGAGGAAATGCCCAGTTCTACGGGTGACCTTCTTCCCAAGCTCTCACAACTGCACGAACGAGTTTGGCAGGTGATGCAAGGCGTCACCCAGGCCTTGTGGCCATCTGTCTCCATGCCCGAAGGACTCGGAGAGCTTGTGGAGAAGCTAAAGGGAGCGCGGTGGCGCTTCCAATTATGGAAGATATCGGCCTGCCGTCAAGGTGCCAGGGAAGCCTGGGCCATGGTGAAGACGCGGTACACGAAGGCTGATCCAAAGCACATGGCCGAGGTCGGACCTATGGGGCCCGATGGGAAGGAGATCCCTGTGAGCTTACTGTACAACCAAGTAGAATTGGCCGCAAAGTATTCCCAACAGGACTGTATACTAGACAACCTATTGGATGGTATTGAAGAGGAATTTAACTAGCCAAATTGATTATGTAATTTAAAGTGACATGTATAATGTCTTCTAGCCGGATTGTAGATCATTTGTCATGGCGGACCTTTTCGCTTCAACCTCGGGACCCGACGGTCCGGAGTGTATCCGAATACCCGCTCGGTTATGTAAGAACCGGGGCATGCATGGAGACCAGGTGTAGGGGTCATTAGTGCTTGAACAGACAAGTGCCCAACTAGTTATGTTATATTACATGGTTAGTAAGAAACATCTTCCAGGGACAATAGTTCTGTTAGGGGTTCCTTTCCCTGGGAGGCATGCCCTAAAGTGCATGTCCAGACTGCGAAAAGAGACGCAGGAAAAACATCTGAGGGCGCATAAGTAAATAAGTGAGAAATCATCTTTAGTTCACCGACCGAATATTCCCTTAAGAACGCTAGCTTTCGGCTTCACCCAGTCTGAGGTACACATCCGGCTGACCCGGCAGTAACAATCATAGAGGTGCTCCCCTTATGCCCTAGCCGAATTAACGGGAACGTAGGGCATAAATACAAGAGCCAGGCAACCCAGCTTGGCCAAAACTTAAGTCATATCGATGCATATAATGGTGAATAAAGGGTACATGCGGAAGTATAACACATGTGTTGGGCATGAAGCCCATATGAATAAGCTTCAGTTAAAGAAGCCCCCAGGTAAAATGAGCGCGGATAGCACGTCAGTTGTGTGCAAACAAGGCACAAATGGGCCCTTGAAGGCTGTAAGGGAAAAGAAAGGGAGAAGGAGAGAAATATAAGACAGATAGTGTATAAAAAATGGACAGAGGAAGGAGACAAACACAGAGTCCGACGTTAGGCGTAGAATCTTCGGAGTCGGGCTGCGTTCCATGGGTTTGGCTTGAGTCGATTATCCGATGCATCCCGCAGATGGTACACTCCACCAGTCAGGACTTGGTCGATAATGAAGGGACCTTCCCACTTGGGCTTGAATTTGTCCTTTTTCTTATCCGGCAGGCGTAGAACTAACTCGCCAACATTGTAAGTTTTGGCCCGTACTTCTCTGCTTTGGTATCTTTGAGCCTGCTGTTGATAGAATGCGGAACGGGCTTTAGCCATGTCACGCTCCTCCTCCAAGGCATCCAAACTGTCCTGCCGATCGAGCTCGGCTTCTCTTTCTTCATACATGCGCACTCGAGGTGAGTCATGAATTATGTCGCAGGGCAGAACCGCCTCTGCGCCGTATACCATGTAGAATGGTGTGTATCAGGTGGTGCGATTTGGCATGGTCCGCAGCCCCCAGAGTATGGAGTCGAGCTCCTCTACCCAGTGCGTGTTATATTCCTTGAGGGACCGCACTAATCTGGGTTTGATGCCGCTCATGATAAGATCATTTGCTCGCTCGACCTGACCGTTAGTTTGTGGGTGATAGACGGAAGCATAATCGAGCTTGATGCCCATGTTTTTGCACCAGAGTTTTACCTCGTCGGCCGTAAAGTTCGTGCCACTGTCAGTGATGATGCTGTGGGGGACGCCGTAACGGTGTACGACCCCGGATATGAAGTCTATCACCGGTCCAGATTCGGTCGTCTTAAAAGGCTTGGCTTCTATCCATTTGGTGAACTTATCCACCATGACCAGTAAGTATTTGTGCTTGTGGGTTCCTCCTTTGAGGGGTCCAACCATGTCAAGCCCCCAGACCGCGAAAGGCCATGTGATGGGGATAGTTTGGAGGGCGGTGGGTGGCATATGGCTTTGGTTTGCAAAAAGCTGGCAACCAACGCAACGTTGGACTAAGTCCTGAGCGTCTACCCCGGCCGTCGGCCAATAAAAGCCTGTACGGAAGGCCTTGCTTACAAGGGCCCGGGCTACATCGTGGTGGCCGCCGAGTCCGGCATGAATTTCTGCCAGAAGATTCCGCGCTTCCTCTTCGGAGATGCACCTTTGAAGGACTCCGGTCGTGCTTTTCTTATAAAGCTCTCCCTCATGGACTTTATAGGCTTTAGATCGCCGCATTATGAGCGTGCCTCGTTTTGGTCCTCGGGGAGTTCCTGCCTAGTTAGGTAGGCTAGGAATGGTTCAGTCCACGGGGCGATGGCGACCATTATTACATGGGTTGAGGATGTTATTTCGTTGGCAGAGCCTCCAATTATGTCAGAGTGTTCAGTATTGGGCAGTGCGGTTGGGTCCGGGCTGTTATTGCCGGGTTCCCCTTCCCATACTACGGATGGCTTGAACAGCCTCTCCAAGAAGATGTTGGGAGGGACGGCATCGCGTTTTACACCGATGCGTGCCAGGACATCTGCCGCCTGATTGTTTTCCCAGGCTATATGGTGAAATTCGAGCCCCTCGAATCGAGCTGACATTTTTAGGACGGCGTTGCGATAAGCTGCCATTTTCGGATCCTTGGCATCAAAGTCTCCATTTATTTGGGATATCACGAGGTTCAAATCCCCGCGCATCTCTAGGCGTTGAATGCGCATGGATACTGCCATCCGGAGACCATGTAGAAGGGCCTCATATTCGATTGCGTTGTTGGGGTCCGTATACATTATCTGGAGTACGTATTGAACGGTATCTCCTGTTGGGGACGTCAAAACGACGCCAGCCCCCAGACCAGCCAACATTTTGGAGCCGTCGAAGTGCATGATCCAGTTGGAATATGTGTCGTACTCTTTAGGGAGTTCGGCTTCCGTCCATTCGGCGACGAAGTCGGCCAATACTTGCGACTTAATAGCTCGTCGTGGCTTGTAAGATATGTCGAACAGAAGGAGCTCAATGGCCCATTTGGCAATCCGGCCCGTCGCATCGCGGTTGTTTATAATATCATTAAGTGGCACTTTCGAGGCTACCGTTATCGAACACTCTTGAAAGTAGTGTCGCAGCTTCCGGGATGCCATGAATACCGCGTACGCTATCTTTTGATAATGCGGGTACCATGACTTGCATGGAGTAAGGACAGCGGATACATAGTAAACCGGATTTTGAAGGGGGAATTTATGTCCGTTAGTTTCTCGTTCGACGGTGAGCACTGCGCTCACAACTTGATGAGTTGCCGCAATGTATAAAAGCATTGGTTTGCCAATGTTTGGTGCGGCCAGGACTGGGTTAGTTGCCAATATGCCTTTTATTTCTCCCAGTCCGGCTGTGGCGGCATCCGTCCACTCGAAGTGTTTGGTGCGCCGGAGGAGGCGATAAAGGGGTAATGCCTTTTCTTCAAGGCGGGAGATAAAGCGGCTTAGAGCCTCCATGCATCCAGTCAATTTTTGTATTTGCTTGAGGTCCCTTGGGGTATCCAATTGTGACAGAGCTCGGATCTTGGCCGGATTTGCTTCAATTCCTCTACCGGATACGATGAAGCCCAAGAGCTTTCTGGCTGGGACGCTGAAAACACATTTTTCCGGGTTGAGCTTGATGTCATATGTTCGGAGGTTATCGAATGTGAGCCTCAAGTTGTCTACTAGAGATTCGACATGTTTGGTTTTGACGACCATGTCATCTACATATGCCTCCACTGTTTTGCCGATCTGGTTTGCCAGACGTGTCTGAATCATACGCTGATATGTTGCGCCGGCGTTTTTGAGCCTGGAGGGCATTGTGTTGAAGCAGAAGGGGCCGTATGGTGTGATGAATGCCGTTGCGTCTTGGTCTGGCTCTACCATATTAATTTGATGGTAGCCGGAGTATGCATCGAGGAAACACAATGAATCGTGTCTTGCGGTAGCGTCGATAATTTGATCGATGCGGGGGAGGGGGAAGGGATCCTTTGGGCAAGCCTTGTTGAGGTCCTTAAAATCGACGCACAGGCGCCAGGATTTGTCCTTCTTTGGTACCATCACCAGGTTTTCTAGCTAGTCCGGATGTTTTATTTCTCTAATGAATCTGACCTCCAATAACTTGGCTAGTTCCTCTCCCATGGCTTGTCTCTTAGGTTCAGAGAAATGCCGAAGAGCCTGCTTGACTGGCTTGAATCCTTTTAGAATGTTTAGGCTGTGCTCGGCCAGCCTACGTGGGATTCCTGGCATGTCTGAAGGGTGCCAGGCAAAAATGTCCCAGTTCTCGCATAGGAACTCTCGTAGTGCGGCATCTACATCAGGGTTTAATTGTGCCCCAATGGAAGCTATTTTTGTAGGGTCCGTTGGATGGACTTGGAATTTTACTATTTCATCTGCCGGTTTAAAGGAGGTGGACTTGGATCTTTTATCGAGTATCACATCGTCCCTGATCACCGTGGAGTGCAGCACAGTCAGTTCCTCAGCCGCTAGGGCTTCGGATAGTGCCTCGAGGGCCAGTGCCGCTGTCTTGTTTTCGGTGCGGAGTGCTATGTCCGGATCACTAGAAAGAGTGATGATTCCGTTGCGCCCGGGCATTTTAAGCTTCCTGTACCCGTAATGGGGTATGGCTTGGAAGATTGTAAACGCCTCCCGCCCTAACAGATCGTGGTATCCGCTACTGAATGGGGCCACTTGGAACGTAACCTCTTCGGACCTGTAATTATCTGGCGTACCGAACACTACATCTGGTGTGATTTTCCTGTACAGCGCGCTTCTCGACTGGGGATTATTCCTCTAAAGGTTGTGCTGCTTCGCTCAATGCGGTTCCAGTCTATTTCCATTTTTTGAAGAGTTTCCTCATAAATGAGGTTCAATCCGCTGCCACCGTCCATGAGTACCTTGGTGAGTCGAAAGCCGTCCACAATTGGACTGAGGACCAATGCAGCTGGTGCTCGGGCTGTTCGGAATTTAGGTTCGTCACTGGCATTAAAAGTAATAGCCATGTCACTCCATGGGTTTATTGTTGCCACGTGGTAGACTTCGGCAAGGCTGCAGAGTGTTCGTTTTCGCATATTATTTGATGCAAAAGTCTCGAAGACTGTTGATACCGTACTGGTATCCCTGGGATGGTGCTCTGTGCCTTCTGGAATTAGAAGATCTTCGCCACTTTTGGCCACCTGCCGGAGTATCCAACATGCTCTAAGGCTATGAGTTGGTATGGCACCCTCTGTACTATGAATTTTACATGGTCCATTGAGCCATCCCTCCAGTACAGTTCCATGCCCTGTAGAGGGTTTTTGCTTTTTGGTGTTTAACCCGGGCGTCTGGTGATAATGCACCCTTTTATTTCGGACTGGGTTCGTATTCATGGCCGGATTGTCCCAAAATTTTATTTCGGTTTTCCTGGTGTTTTCCATCGCATAGTACTTTCTTACTATGGACGCCAAGTCGGCGAAGCGTGCAATTTCACGACGACTTATGGCGTTGAGGATTCCCTTGTCCGTGCAATTATTGCAGAAGAATGAGATTGCATCTTCCTCACGGCAGTCCTTGATCCTGTTCATTACCAGGAGGAATCTGGCCCAATAATGGTGTACTGTTTCTTGGGGCTATTGCCTAATTTGGGATAGGTCGACTATGTTTGGGTGGGTGGGTGTAATTGAATCCAAAACCTCACCTAATCTGAGATTCAGGGGCCAGGGAGTTTTCGAACTCGGAAGTTTGGATTCTTGGATGTTGCCCAATGAATCTGGCCCACTGCCTGACTCTAGGTTCAGGGCTTGAGTGACGTCCTCCCCTCCGCGGGTATCCGGCTTGGAGGGATCGGGAATCCGGACATAGCTAGTCCTTAAGATAGATGAAGGGTCGCTGCGTTGTTCCTCCACCACTGCGACGTGATGGGTGACTTGGGGGGAGTTAATCTCTCTCAGATCGGGTTTAGACCCAATCTGACCGTAGTCCGTAGCGACTCCCAGGGCGGCGATGCGATCCAAGAGCTCGTTTAGGGAGGAGAGCTCCATTGGATCTAACTGCTCAGCGAGTTCTGAGTTGACGTGAAGATTGATTTTGATGACCCGAGAAGTCATCATCGGCGTAGAGGCCGAACAGGCGGTCATAAGAAAACCATCTAGCCGGAGAGTTTGGCCGATAGCCAAAGCTTCCTTAGCAATAGTGCCGTCTTTAAAGACGGGACGAGGCATCCTTCCTGATGGCGACGGCACAGCGGAACTCTCAATGAAAGCACCAATGTCGGTGTCAAAACTGGCGGATCTCGGGTAGGGGGTCCCGAACTATGCGTCTAAGCAGATGGTAACAGGAGACAAGGGACACGATGTTTTTACCCAGGTTCGGGCCCTCTCGATGGAGGTAAAACCCTACTCCTGCTTGATTAATATTGATGATATGGGTAGTACAAGAGTAGATCTACCACGAGATCAGAGAGGCTAAACCCTAGAAGCTAGCCTATGGTATGATTGTTGTTCGTCCTATGGACTAAAACCCTCCGGTTTATATAGACACCGGAGAGGGCTAGGGTTACACAGAGTCGGTTACAATGGGAGGAGATCTACATATCCGTATTGCCAAGCTTGCCTTCCACGCCAAGGAAAGTCCCATCCGGACACGGGACAAAGTCTTCATAGTCCAACAGTCCGGCCAAAGGTTATAGTCCGGCTATTCGGACACCCCCTAATCCAGGACTCCCTCACCCACCTTCATTAATAAAGCTTTCCTCATATTCGAAATATCCAGATTGCAATCTTAGTTTCTTGCTTGTTTTTCGTTTGCTCGCAGGAAACAGGCCCTCGTGGTCAGGTTGATCGTGCTCCGGCGTGGTCAATAACCCTCGGAAGTTGGTTTAGCTATTGCTAAGGCGCGACGTCTTGCACGTTCGTAGTCGGATCGTCAAGGTCGACTCCCACAGAAAACGATAGCCACCATCTCATCGAAACATCGGGACACCTTTGCCTCTATCAAGTGGTATCAAATTTCCAGGTTGCTCAGTGAGACTTTACAGTTTTTCGTAGTTTAGATCGAGTCTGTTCTTCATACCTACAATCCACACAAAAGCCACAAAAAAATTAGGGTTAGTTCATCATATCCGAACCAATCTGAGCCTTTGCATAATCTTTTTAGGATTTTTTCTTTGTTGAATTTGCGGTTGCATCGTCGTGTCAAGTTGCTGGTCTTAGAGTCTAGTCTTTTAGAGTTTCGAGTTCTGGTCATAAGTTGTCACGCCGCCGCCGCACCATCATCATCGCCTTGCCATCTACCACCACTGCTTATCCGCCACCACTCTGAATCCGTATCCATATACCACCACCGATCCGTATCCATATACCACCACCGATCCGTATCCATATACCACCACCGCTACCATATACCACCACCACTGCCATATCCTACCACCATATATCCACCACCAATCCGAGTTCTTTTCATATTAGGTTTGTTTTTGAGATCCATCTATTTTCTGTTTCGTGTTTCCTTGCCTGAGTAGGTCTCGGAAAAAAAAAGTATGGAGACCCCGGGCAGTTTTTAGGCCAAATTTTCGGCGACCAAAAATATTTTTCCCTATCTTAGTTTTAGGTTTTTCTGAGTCTTTTGAGACACTCGCCATCATAGTGATTTTTTGTCGCACTTTTTCGTCGTTGCTGCCCTGATTTGCGAAAAAAATAGTCAAAAAAATTTCGTGCCCATACTGTCAGTTTGACCTCGTAAGAGTTTTGAGACACTCGCCATTATAGTGAATTTTCACAAAAAAAGAGGAGCGCAAAAAAAGAGCACAATAAAAAGAGCGAAAAAATCATAGTGTGCTTTTCCCTTGTTTACGTGCAGCGCCGTGATTTTGTTAGTGTTCTAGGCTCGCGTCTCTAGCACGGTCTAGCCTAGGACCAGCACAGTACCGTCATTGAGCATTTATTCAACTTTGCATCTCTGAATTGATTATTGCTGACCCTTTTTGCTACCATATTATAAGCCTTCCCAGCTCCACATACATCTACATCATGCGTTTGACTCTCCCTGGTAATCGCTCTATCCAAGCTTTGAGAGTTTTGACTATGTCGGGTGCCGATCACCGCCTGCTGCTGGGTAAGAACTGGTAAGAATTTGAGATTTGCTTGACGGATTTGTGACACCCGCCACCACCACCACTTGTTAGTAGTCTGTAGGATCATATTCTTGTGTGTTTCTATTGCTGCTAACCATGCCAGGATCACAAGCCGACGAGACTGACTGGGAGAACTTGACGAACAAGGAGCTTCATGATAAGTTTCAGCAAATCATGAGTGGACAGGTGCAAGATGTGCTAAACAGATTTGACGAGGCCATGGAGAAGATAGATGGCATGGAGAAGACGTTCGAAAACAAAGCTCGATAACAAGTTTAATGAATTGCTCGCGCGTCTTCCACCACCACCACCGACTGCACCTAATGCACCTCTACAACAACAACAACGACTACCTCCATGTCGTGAAATAGCCCTCCACCGAGCGAGCCGTGTCCCTCTTGCGCTTGGTCAAACTATTGGTGTTGCCATTGATACTTCTGTGGCTCCTGCTACTGATGCGGAGGAGGATGATTATGTGGGCGATTACGAGGATGAAATTGATCAAAATCAGAACTACGTGCAACCACCAGCACCACAACCACCAGGTCGTCCACATGCAAATAATGGCAATGTTTGGGCTCCCCCTCAGGTACGAGATCATGACCATCTCCCTAAACTGAAATTGAATATTCCACCACTTGAGGGTAGATATGTTCCTGATATATATCTTACTTGGGAGTTAGAAACTGAACAACGATTTACATGCTTACAATATCCTGAGGAGAGACGTGTTCCTGCTACTGTTTGTGCTTTCACTAGTTTTGCATGTGTTTGGTGGTCTAAACATTGTAGATTATATCCTGTTCCAGCTACTTGGGCTGCTTTGAAAACTGCTATGCATACTCGTTGGGTTCCACCATATTATCAACGTGAATTACTTCAAAAATTGCAGCGCTTAAGACAAGGAAAAAATTCGGTAGAAGAATATTATCAGGAATTACAAACTGGCTTGATTAGATGTGGTATTGTTGAGGAGAATGAAGCTATGCTTGCACGTTTTCTGTGTGGATTAAATAGAGAGATCCAGACCATTCTAGACTATAAGGATTATAATAATATCACTCATTTATTCCATCTTGCTTGTAAAGCTGAACGTGAAGTGCAAGATCGACAGGCATTGGCGCGAACTAACTTTTCTGCAGGTCGACCTTCATCATGGACACCACGTGCATCATCTACTTCCACTGCACCATCACCTCTTGCAGGTGCCACCTCCAACTGTGATACAAGAAAGCAGGCACAACCACCACTATCTGCCAAGAGCACACCTGCCGGGCCTGCACAGAGCTCTTCTTCTTCCATGGCGTCAACAGGGCACACAAGTGATATTATTTGTCGTCGTTGTAAGGGAAGAGGACATTTTGCGAGAGAATGCAAATCTCAGCATGTGATGATTACTACTGAGGATGGTGGGTATGAGTCCGCTAGTGACTATGACGAGGAGACTTTGGCTCTTATTACACGTGAAGAACACGGTGGGGATGATTCTGATCATGAGACACAATACATGGCTCCTGAAGATGCTGACAGGTATGAATGTTTAGTTGCTCAACGTGTTTTTAGTGTGCAGGTCACACAAGCTGAGCAAAATCAGAGGCATAATTTGTTCCATACAAAGGGAGTTGTGAAGGAATGTTCTGTTCACGTCATCATAGATGGAGGGAGCTGCAACAACTTGGCTAGCATGGAGATGGTGGAGAAGCTATCTCTCACCACAAGACCACATCCACATCCTTACTACATCCAATGGTTCAACAACAGCGGCAAGGTTAAGGTAACACGTACTGTTCGTGTGCATTTCAGTATCTCTACCTATGCTGATTATGTTGATTGTGATGTGGTACCCATGCAAGCATGTTCCTTATTACTTGGTAGACCATGGCAATTTGATAAAAATTCTGTACACCATGGTAGAAATAATCAGTATACTCTTGTTCATAAGGATAACCATATTACTTTGCTTCCTATGACTCCTGAATCCATTTTGAAAGATGATATTAATAGAGCTAATAAAGCAAAACAGGAGAAAAATAAGAGTGAAAATCAGATTGTGGCAAAAGAATTTGAGCAACAAATGAAGCCTAATAATAAAGCATCTACTGTTGCTTCAGAAATTAAATTGAAAAGTGCATGTTTATTGCCACCAAATCTGATATTGATGAGCTAGATTCTAGCAAATCTGTTTGCTATGCTTTTGTGTGCAAAGAGGCATTATTTTCATTCGAGGATGTGCCTTCCTCTTTGCCCCCTGCTGTCACTAACATTTTGCAGGAGTTCGCTGACGTCTTCCCACAAGACGTGCCACCGGGATTACTACCTATTCGAGGGATTGAGCATCAAATTGACTTAATTCCCGGTGCATCGCTACCCAACCGTGCACCATACCGTACCAATCCAGAGGAGACGAAGGAGATTATGCGTCAAGTACAGGAGCTACTCGACAAAGGTTATATATGCGAATCTCTTAGTCCTTGTGCTGTTCCTATTATACTAGTGCCTAAAAAGGATGGTACGTTGCATATGTGTGTTGATTGTAGAGGCATTTAATAATATTACTATTCATTATCGTCATCCTATTCCTAGGCTAGATGATATGCTTGATGAATTGAGTGGCTCTACAATATTCTCCAAAGTTGATTTGCGTAGTGGATACCATCAAATTCGTATGAAATTGGGAGTTGAATGGAAAATAGCATTTAAAACTAAGTTTTGTTTATATGAGTGGTTAGTCATGCCTTTCGGGTTAACTAATGCACCTAGTACTTTCATGAGACTAATGAACGAGGTTTTACGTGCTTTCATTGGACGTTTTGTGGTAGTCTATTTTGATGATATACTGATTTATAGCAAATCTTTGGAAGAACATTTGGAACATTTACGTGATGTTTTTAATGCTCTACATGATGCACGTTTGTTTGGTAACCTTGGGAAGTGCACCTTTTGCACCGACCGAGTATCTTTTCTTGGCTATGTTGTTACTCCACAGGAAATTGAAGTTGATAAAGCCAAGATTGAAGCTATTGAGAGTTGGCCGCAGCCCAAAACGGTCACACAAGTGAGGAGTTTTCTTGGACTCGTTGGTTTCTATAGGCATTTTGTGAGAGATTTTAGCACCATTGCTGCACCTCTCAATGAGCTTACAAAGAAGGATATATCTATGGACTTTGTTTTGGGTTTACCTCGAACAAAGAAGGGGAGGGATAGCATATTTGTTGTTGTGGATAGATTCTCGAAAATGGCACACTTTATACCATGTCATAAAAGCGATGACCCTGTTAATGTTGCGGATTTGTTCTTTCGTCAAATTATTCGCTTGCATGGTGTGCCAAATACTATTGTTTCAGATCGTGATACTAAATTTCTTAGCCACTTTTGGAGATGTTTATGGGCTAAGTTGGGGACTAAACTGCTTTTTAGTACTACTTGTCACCCCCAAACTGATGGACAAACTGAAGTAGTCAATAGAACATTGTCTACTATGCTTAGGGCTGTTTTGAAGAATAATAAGAAAATGTGGGAAGAATGCTTGCCTCATATTGAATTTGCTTATAATCGTTCATTGCATTCTACTACTAAGATGTGCCCTTTTGAAATTGTGTATGGTTTCCTACCTTGTGCACCCATTGATTTGTTGCCTCTTCCATCTTCGAAGAAGGTTAATTTTGATGCTAAAGAACGTGCTGAATTGATTTTAAAAATGCATGAGTTAACTAAGGAAAACATTGAGCATATGAATGCTAAATATAAACTTGCTAGAGATAAGGGTAGAAAACATGTTGACTTTGCACCTGGAGATCTTGTTTGGTTACATTTGCGTAAGGATAGGTTTCCTAATTTGCACAAATCAAAGCTAATGCCACGTGCTGATGGTCCATTTAAGGTGTTAGAGAGAATAAATGAAAATGCATATAAACTTGAGCTGCCTGTAGATTTTGGGGTTAGTCCCACTTTTAACATTGCAGATTTGAAGCCTTATTTGGGTGAGGAAGATGAGATTCCGTCGAGGACGACTTCATTTCAATAAGGGGAGGATGATGAGGACATCAATACCATTGTTACACCCACATCCCCTGCTGTTATACATTCTAGATCAATTACTAGAGCTCGCGCACGCCAATTGAATTACCAGGTACTTTCGTTTCTTGGTAACGATTCCAATGTTCATGAGAATATGATGCTTCCTAAATTGGATACATTTGTTTTGCTTACAAATGAAGGGCCTACCATGGACAAGAAAGATGAACCTTGGAGCAAGTTCAAGCATGGAGATGTTGGCATGCGCAAGGGGAACAAGAACGGAGTTACAAGTGATGATTCCAGGACTTTGAAGCCACCATAATGAGTGCATGAAGCCTTGGACGAAATATACAAGATGCCACTTCATAATATTTGTCCATAGGCTATTCTAGGTGCTGCGTCACCTTATTATTGGGCCAAGCCCATGTAATTTCGAAATACTTAAGTATAGGCTGTTTTAGAGTCCGTATGTGTGGGGAAACAAGAGTTAGGGTTGGTTTCGGACCCCTCCCTCAAGGGCCCCGAAATTCCCTCCTCTTCCTCCATATATACAGCCCTTAGGGCGTCGTTTAGACTTTGGGTTTTGTTTAGATCAAAAGTTCGCCATAGCTACAACTTCGCGTACTTCGTTTGTTTTCAACGACCAGACCAAGGCGTCACAGAACCCCACCTTCATTAATAAAGCTTTCCTCTTATATTTGCAATATCCAAATTGCAATCTTAGTTTCTTGCTTGTTCTTCGTTTGCTTGCAGGAAACAGGCCCTCGTGGTCAGGTTGATCATGCTCCGGCGTGGTCAATAAACCTCGGAAGTTGGTTTAGCGATTGCTAAGGCGTGACGTCTCGCACTTTCATAGTCGAATCGTCAAGGTCGACTCCCACAGAAAATGATAGCCACCATCTCATCGAAACATCGGGACACCTTTGCCTCTATCAAGTGGTATCAGATTTCCAGGTTGCTCGGTGAGATTTTACAATTTTTCGTAGTTTAGATCGAAGCTGGCGCGCCGCCCCGCCCTCCTCTTCCTCGAGCACTGCGACCTCTGCCCCGGCCTCGCCCACGGCCTCGCCCCCTCCCCCTTCCCCTCGCGGCCGGCTCAGCCACCACGGGCGCAGGAGAAGGAGGGACGCGTTGTCGAGCGGCGACCCTCGCCGCCACCGTCGAAGGACCGGGATTCCCTTTCTCCATGACGAATGAAAGGGAGGAGCGGAAGCAAAGGGAGGTAGAAGATGGAAGAATGCGGGATGCAATCTCCCCTTCCCCGCTCTTTATAAAGGAACGGGGTTGGCGCTTGGCCGCCCCGCTTGGCCAATCAAGACACAAGAGGCGCAGGGAACCAGGACCGACCCGCTGCCCCAACCAGCGATGGCCCGATTTCCCGCCTCCACTGTTTGCCACCTCGAGCGCATGAAAGACGCGTGGCAGACGTGCAGAACCGAGGGGACAGGTGAGGCGACCTCTCCCCACCCCATGATCGTGGGGAGTGGACGCCTTGAAGACCGCGCCCCGGCCCCATTCAGTAAATGAGCCGCGCCTCCACGCCTCCCTCCCTTTACTGGGAAGGCGCGAGGCGCCTCTTTACTGCGATGTGATGCATGCGTGTGAGAACCGCCCCACGCATGCCGCCCACGTCACGCACGCCCATCCATGCTGCGCCACGCGCGTGGGTCATGGGAAGCACAACGCGCGAAAAATCTTACCACGGTAAAAACCGCCCCGCCTGCCCGCGCACTGTTTTGGGCCTGACCCAACAACGTGTTGCGCTTATGTGTGGCCCAGGCCCGGGGGCTCCTGTCGGTGTACAAAAGTGGGGGCACATCTTTGCACCCCTTTACTTGTGCATGGGTAGTCAGAGCCGCGCCCGCGACACACCAAGCAGAGCGAGGGAGGTGAGCCAAGGTAAGACGGAAGCCCAAGATGGTCAAAGCAACGCCAAGGCCAAGACAACAAAGAGCAAAGGGACGAAGCAGGTTCCCCCGGCAGGAGACCCTTGCCGGGGACAGCCTCGGCAGCCCCGGCAGCCTCGGCAGCCCCGGCAAGACTCTTGCCGGGGCAGCTCGCCCCACACCAATGGAGTGAGCCACCCTTGAGCCCACGATCCCCGACGCCATCATCCGCATGGGGCCAGGGCTCGGGAGGGCACCTCCAAGGTGGCATGCAGATATTGGTGAAGACATATCCAAGAATAGACGAGGATTAGAAGACGATGACCCTCGACAAGATCCTTGCCGAGGAAGGCCACCAGACCCCCAGCAAGATCCTTTCCGGGGACGACAACGTGCCACGGCGAGACCCTTGCCGGGCCACACGGAAAGACCCTTGCCGGGCCACCCGGCAAGGCCCTTGCCAAGGACGGCAGCGGGACCACCACTAGGCCCACGCCAACCAAGCTTCCACCACCGTTCCCATGCAGCTGCCATCCCAACCAGCTAGGCGGGCACCTGCGTGGCAACATGCCGCTCCCAGGCCAACTCATCAAGCGCCTGCGTGGCGGCATGAAAGTCTTTGTGAAGGCCCTACCACCGCGCCACCTCAGCTGCGGCCTGCCTACATGGCACCGCACACATCACTGGCCAAGGCGCGTGTCGAAGCGAGGAAGAGCAGCGACGGACGGGACATGCCTCGCCCCCGTCCTCGATAAAGCAAGAGGACACCTAAGCGATGCATTAAATGCACCTTGTCCTGTAATCCGAGGGATAACCTCGTGCCACTTTAGACCTTTCCACCTTCTGTGTGCCACTGTGGAAGCCCCTTTTTGCTATAAAAGGAGGCCCGAGGCGACTAGGAGATGGATTCGGCTTTTTGGAGCTCGTTACACTCCGTAGCTAGCTCAAGAACTCAGAATACATCCACCAAAGCAGGACTAGGGTTTTACGCATACTCGCGGCCTGAAACTGCGTAAACGAACCGCGTGCTCTCTGTTAGACCCGCTCTTCTCTCAACCCCGCGCTCCGCAACCGCAGTAGGGATTCTTGTGATCCCATAGGTGTCGTTTCCCACTGACACGCTACCATAGCCGCAAGGTTCATGCCCGAAGCTTTGAGGAAGGCGACCTTGTTCTTCGGCGCATTCAGTCGGCCAAGAATACCAACAAGTTGATGCCTAAGTGGGAAGCCCCTTATCGGGTAATACGAGTCACCAGGCCTGGCGTAGTCCGCCTGGAGACCAAAGATGCCGTCCCAGTGAGCAACTCCTGGAACATCGAGCATCTTCGCAAGTTTTACCCATAAGGCGCGGCTTGCCGGGCCTCCTGGCAAGCCACCTTTTGTACAAGCTTTGCCGGCAGGGCATGTAACCCTTCGTACAAAGCCAGGCGCAGACCCTGAGCATAAATAAATGAAGTGTTGGTGCCCTAAGTCATAGCATGCATGCTAGGTCGAGTCTCTTCCTTGGTTAGGGTTGATAGCGCTCAACAGCGACTAACCCCACTACAAAAAAAGACACATCCGTGACATTTTGGGCCGAACGAAAAAAAATATGTCATACATATGACACTTCTATGATGATAATTGTGAAAAAACCCGGTATCATCATAGATTTGGTGGGCTCCTACTTCTATGACAAAAAATCATGATAGAAATTGGGCTTTTCGTCCTGGGCGGGCCGGAGACGCAGCTGCATGACATTCTTTGGGTCGTCCATGATGGAACAAACCGTGGTAGAAGCGGGGGGGGAGGAAAATTTCGGGGAGTTCCCGGTTACGGTGGGAGGTCGGGGGCCGAGTGATGCATGTTTCTCTCGTACACGTACGCGCGTGTGTGCGAGGCTTTGGCTCTAACTGAACCTGAGCGAGGCGTTGGGCTCTAACTGAACCCGAGCGATTGCACTGCAGGCTGCGCGTTACTGAACCCGAGCGATTGATCGATGGCTGTTAACTGAACCCGATCGAGCGATTCCTTCGCTACTGCTGCTAACTGAAGCCGATCGATGCTGCCTCTGGGATGAACAGTGAGTGTTGCGAGGGGGGGGGGGGTTGGATGAACAGTGAGCGGTGGCATTGCCTCTGGATGAACAAGACCCCATGGTGTGGTGGAGGGCTGGATGAATAGTAGACGGTGGAGGGGTGCCCTAGGAGGGGTGGTTGAACAGGACCCCGTGGTGTGGAGGGCTGGATGAACAGTAGACGGTGGAGGGTGGTTGAACAGTAGCCGGTGGAGTAGCGCGCGGTGGAGGCTGGATGAACAGGAGCCCGTGGAGGCTGGAGGAGGTCGACGGTAGCCCGTGGAGGCTGGAGGAGGTTGACGGTGGAGATGAACAGTATCTCGTGGAGTCCCGTTTTGCGGTACGCCACACCCCTCCCGATGAATAGGACCCCTGTTTCGACCGTAGGAGGTCCGTTTCGTCCGTTTTCCGGTACGCCACACCCCTCCCGATCAACAGGACCCCCGTTTTGACCATAGGAGGTCCGTTTCGTCCGTTTTGCAGTACGCCACACCCCTCCCGATCAACAGGACCCGTTTCGACCATAGGAGGTCTGTTTCCTCCGTTTTGCGATACTCCACACCCCTCCCGATCAAAAGGACCCCCGTTTCGACCGTAGGAGGTCCATTTCCTCCGTTCTGCGGTACGCCAGGCCTCGTTTCCATCGCATGTTCCGTCCAAGCCCTCCTGATGAACACGACCACGCATTCCGTTCCGACCCAGCCAGTTGGCTCCCACGTGTTCCGTTGCCTCCCGATGAACACGACGCATTCCGTTGCCTCCCGATGAACATGACACATTCCATTGCCTCTCCATGAACACGACGCATTCCGTTGCCTCCCCATGAACACGACGACGACGCTGTTTCTCCGTTCTGACCCAGCCATGTACACAAGCCCTTGCCGTACGTATGCGCGAGTAGGCGTTCGAGACCTCGCCCGTATGTACACATACGTGGCCGTATTTTCTTTCTTGCACCCTGGCCATTATACATACGTGTACATGCTACGTGCGCGCCTCTACTACGACATGTACGCGCCTCTACTACGACACGTGCACGCCTCTACATCCACCAGTATATATGTACATACAAGTTCGCGACCAGAATGACAACGCTACGTAGGCTTCGACCAGGTGGGTCCCAACTGTCAGGCACTTCCTTGCGTGTGAAGATGTAGCTGGTGGGTCCCAGCAGTCAGGGGGAAACGTTTTTTTCGCGAAATACAGTGGCCCGTCCGGTGGGTCCCAGCTGTCAGGTGGAGGAATCATTATTTTCCGTGCAATGAGGCACTTCCTTGCTGCGGCCGTGGACCTAGCTGTCAGTCTCTCCACGTACAGTCCAGTCCGATGGAAGTCGTTCCTTGACCACGTTGACCACGCCATGCCGAGAGCACCAAGGCGGTGGACGCCGGCGAGGCCTAGGAAGGGGATGACGCGGAGCCGGGGAAGACGCGGCAGTGGAAGCCTGCGCGGAGAGGAGTACGAGGGTTCACTGGTTCGGCTGCGATGTGAGGCTACCGTCGCCGCAGGGCCTGGCCAGCGGTGGGAATAGTAGGGGCGGTGAGGCCTCCGTGACAGCACATCTGGCCACGGGAGGCAGGAGCATGCGGCACGACCGGCGCTGCTTTGGGCGGCTGGAGCAAGAAGACCAGAGGTTGAAGAAGCACTACAGCCGTTGGATGGACATCGTACGGTCACTGGAGCTAGAATCGTTCATATTGACTAAGTTGACAAAGCCCTCTGTCGCCGTCAACTTAGTAGGCCCACAAGTCAGCCTCCCACCAAGGTGGGTCCCAGCTAGCAGGGGGTATTCATTTTTTGTGCGTAATAAGGAGGCACTTCCGGTGGGTCCGAGCTGACAGCAGGGGGAACGTTTTTTTCGTGAAATACGATGGCCCGTCGGGTGGGTCCTAGCAGTGAGGGGCAAACGTTTTTTTTGCAAAATACTAGTTGGAGTCCGGTGGGTCCCTGCTGTCAGGTGGAGGAATAATTATTTTCCGCGTAATAAGGAGGCACTTCCTTGCAGCTGCCGTGGACCCAGATGTCAGCCTCTCCATGTACAGTATTCTTCTGATGGAATTCGGTCGTTGACCACATTGACCACGCCGCGCCGAGAGCACCACGGCGGTGGACGACGGTGAGGCCTGGGAAGGGGACAACGCGGAGCCGGGGAAGACGCGGCAGTGGATGCCCACGTGGAGAGGAGTATGAGGGTTCACCGGTTCGGCTGCGTTGCCATCGCCGCAGAATAACTGGGGGTGTGGGTGAGTGGAGTGGAGGGATGGCCCAGCCAGCGGTGGGAGTAGTATGGGGCGGTGAGGCCTCCGCGGCAGCACAGCCGGCCACGGGAGGCAGGAGCAGGCGGCACGACCGGCGCTGCTTTGGGCGGCTGGAGCAAGAAGACCAGAGGTTGAAGAAGCACTACGGCCGTTGGATGGACATCGTATGGTTAGTCGAGCTAGAATCGTGCATATTGACTAAGTTGACAAAGCCCTTCGTCCCCGTCAACTTAGTAGGCCCACTATACTGGGTCCCAGCTAGCAGGGGGAGTATTCATTTTTTTGTGCGTAATAAGGAGGCACTTCCTTGCGTGCGAAGATATAGCTGGTGGGTCCGAGCTGTCAGTGGCGGTAACGTTTTTTTCACGAAATACAGAGGCCCTTTCGATGGGTCCCAGATGTCAGGTGGAGGAATCATTATTTTGCATGTAATAAGGAGGCATTTCCTTGCGTGCGGCCGTGGACCCAGCTGCCAGCCTCTCCACGTACAGTCCACTTCAGATGCATGTCGGTCGTTGACCACGTTGACCACGCCACGCCGAGAGCACCAGGGCGGTGGACGACGGCGAGGCCTAGGAAGGGAACGACATGGAGGCAGGGAAGACTCGACAGTTGTTTTTGTTTCCCACGCGGAGGGGAGTACGACTGTACGAGGGTTTACTGGTTCGTCTGCCGTCGCCGGAGAATAACAGCAGGTGTGGGTGAGTAGAGGGATGGCTAGGCCAGCGATGGGAGTACGGTGGGGCGGTGAGGCCTGCGCGGCAGCACAGCCGGCCGCGGGGAGGAGGGAGCAGGCAGTCCCGCCGGCGCTTGTTTGAGCGGCTGGAGCAGGAAGAGCAGAGATTGAAGAAGCACGACGGCCGTTGGATGGACATCCAACAGTATACAGGCCATCTGTGGAAAGCCTCAAATCTGTGGAAAACAGCATACACCCATCTGCCATTATTTCAAATAATTTACAGCCCATTTGCTAATTCTTACGGGTTTTTTGGAGCCCATATTCTTTTTGTTAGCATTACAACCCATATTGTGGCCACGGTTAAAAAATTATACGAAATTTTGCATATGTCGGTGCGGTCTGAACTGTTTTTAATCCCGAAATTTCGAGTCACATTCAGACTGATTTTAAAAATAAATGTATATCAATATAAAATCCAATAAATTGTCCACGCATAAAAATCAATGCAATTTAAAATCTCGAAATGAAAAAAAGATATTTGAAACTAATTGCCGGTTTGATGTGTTTTAAAAATGTACAGCCCATTTCTCATTACTGATAGGCCATTTTCTCGGCCAGCCTAATGAAGCTCTCCTCGTCTTGAAAGATTTGCAGCCCAACAGGCCTGATAAAGCGACTTACTTGACAAATCACAAAAAAACTGGGCTAGCCATTTTCAGAAAGAAAAAAAACTACTGGGCTGGTCTGTGGTAAACATAAAAGAAAAGGCTGTCTAGACAGGCCAGAGTGTCCCGCACAGCCCAGTTGACACCCTGCTTCCGTCTCAAAACAAATTAGATAAATGCCACTCCAATTATGGCGATTCATAAAAATGCCACTGCAATTTCCAAACTTTGAAAAATGCCACTGCAATTTTTGCAAACTTTGAAAAACGCCACTGCAGTTTGCAAACTTTGAAAAACGCCACTCCAGACTTCGAAAAATGCCACTAGAAATGGCATGAAATGGCATTTTTCAAAGTTTGGAAATTGCAGTGGCATTTCTCGGATACACCAGATTTGGAGTGGCATTTATCAAATTAACCCAAAACAAAAATAACTGGGCGAGCTGCTGGGTCCCTGGTGTCAGCCGCTCGTTGTGCAATTCTCTCGTTTATTGACTACGTTGACAATGGCATGGGACCCAGATGTCAGAAATCCACTAGGAGGAGCCATTTTTTATTGGCTTGAAATAAGGAGGCACTTGCTTGCGTACTGCCATGACCTTGGCGGGTCCCTGCTGTCATCCTCTCCACGTACAATCATCTCCTGATTGTGTACGCGTCAACTTGCTAGGCCCACAAGTCAGCCTCTAAACCCGTGGAGGACAAATACAACCCATTTAAAAAAAATAATAGCCCATTCCATACGTTCAAACGGAAAGTTCAACATTCAGAGCAAAGTAACAGGTCTGATCCACATATAGAGTACTGAACTTCCACGTTGACAACCATCATAGCCAAGTTAACTATCTACTCCCACTAATACTCAAGTAGCATACAAGTACTAACTTACTCTTAGCTAACTAGACGATGCCGGCCGCCATCTATGGTAAACGCTAAACACCGGCACCGGTGTCGTGTGCCTCGCCTCGGACTTGCAAGAGGTGCGATAGGGCGCGTTGCTCACACGCGTTGGCCCTTTCCATGCCGGCGTGGTCCACCGAAGCTTCGGCTTCCAAGCGGGAAACCCACTTGACGAGCTGGTAGTAAAAATCGTGCGTGCCCGACAGCCTCCAAGGCTATTTGCCATGCGCCGGCCTCCACGTAGTCGGCCCAGTTACGGGCGCTCTGCTCGCGACTCAGAGCATCGGTGCGCTGCTGCTCCATGTCCCGCTGGCGGCGCAAATCAGCGATACGCTACTCCTCCGCCAGGCGGTCGCTCTCCAACAACTCCTGCTCCTCCGCCACGCGGTCGCGCTCCAACAACTCCTCGATCTCCGCATTTCCATCTAAAGACAAATAGAATGCCTCCTCCCTCCGTCTGCCTTCCGGTGAAAACCCGAACACTAGTTCCGGCGGTGACCGCCTCTGGCGTCGCCTACCGCGGATGGGCGGGGGCATGGCGGACGTGGCGAGCGACATCGGGCCGGTGGGGGCTTATGAGGATATGGCGAGTTGGGTGATGGTGGCACTGGACAAGGCCAGGAAATAGTACTTATAGGCAGAAGGTAGAGCGACAGTCATCGGAATTCAATGCATAATGGCTTAGCACGCCAGCTTGCCGTGGAAAACTAGAGAAACTGAAAATATGACTGTGCCGCCCCGTCCCGTCTGGGTCGCACGCCGGCATGGCGGTCAAACGAGTGCACTCGAATCATCTCCCTCCTTGTCAATAATGATTCCACGGATTTAAAAAGCCCGCAACAATTAAAGCGTATCTTTTTTCACATCAGTTAGCTGCCTTAATTACGGCGAGCTGCATGCAGGCACTCAGAATCGCTCGCAGGCAATACGCGAAGCAGCATGCAACGAGTCGCAGCCGAGGGCACGCATGCAGCCACTTAAATCGCTGGAATTAATTAGGCTTAAACTTCTGCATGCCGTTAATTATTGCCATGCCTTGGTCTTGCTGCTTTGCTCACGGGACTAATAAACCCGGACGGAGGGAGTACCTTGGTTGGTGAGAGGTTTGAATTAAGCCCTGCAAACCGGAAAGGAGGTACTAGTACGTGCGTGATCCGCTATTTATTCGTGTAGGATCGAGTAGGTCATTTCTTGAATTGAGCCCTGCAAACCGGAAAGGAGGTAGTACGTGCGTGATCCGCTATTTATCCGTGTAGGATCGATAGTGTAGCTTGTCAGTTTCTTCAGAGGTAGGCATTTTTATCCGTGTAGGATCGATAGTGTAGCTTGTCAGTTTCTTCAGAGGTAGGCATTTTTATTCAAAAAACTGCCACTTCGCATCTTGCGTCGCAAATAAAACTGCCAGGAGCGCATTTGTAGGCTAGCTAGTGATCGATCAGTAACTTGTAAACACTGAGCGAACAGAAATAAGTAACTGTTAATGCATCTCAATGATTCACAGATCATATACAAATATGTAGCTCCAAAAGCAAAGATCAGCCACTTCGGATCTTGCGTCGCAACTAAAACTAACTAGTACGATTCCCATACATAAGATCAACATGTTAATGCATCTCAATGATTCACAGATCATATACAAATATGTAGCTCCAAAAGCAAAGATCTAGAAAAAACATCTGTTCTTCCTACTAACATGGATGCTTCTCTTGGCCAACATTCAGTACAGACTGAAAGACAAATTTGTTTGTGAAGTCTACAATTCCTCTTGCAAACGTAAGTGGTTTCACCAACAGCTGGAACCATGAGAATGAACCACACATGATGGAGGAACATCCACTGCAATATGATTTGGTCTTCTCTCGATCACACCGCGAGACTATTTTCGGAATACAAACTTTAACTTAGGCAAAATGATGCCCATTGTATAATCAGACCAAAGCAATGAAGCACCTAGTGTTGGCCAATAAATAGTACAATACTACTTTTCTGCAGTCCATGAAGTGACTATCCAATCTTTCTGTGTCTATTTTCAAATGGCACTGCATGCAGTGACTATACTATTCTCTTGTGCAGTTCAACCAAAATTGCGGACACTTTGTTTGTTTGCCAAATAGCAACGGGCAGACATCTCTGTCTGCACAAATATCAAGCAGCTAGTAAACATATACCACACCTTGTATTTTCGGTTTAAACATGTCTCTTCCGCTTAGCATCTGTCATGTTCTGCACTGGACAATCTGATACAGTTATGTTTTGCCCTGGACAATTTCATACTGAATTGATTTGCTGGTTCAGAGCAGAAATATAGCGCCTATTCTTCATCAGACCAAGGATATCCATGTTCGCAGTGATGGAAGAGGTGAAATCGATACAACCGAAATTGAGCATCCAATCATTGAATCCTGTCCTGCACCTCCAATGTAGGTCCACCCTGCCAATAAATTCACATGCAAACCACTAGTATTACTATCTAATGACAGTACAAAAAGAGTAGCAAGATAGTAGCAAACCATGTACCTTCGTAATGAACAGCTCATAGTGCCACCAATTGGATATAAAGGTTTGGAAAAAAACATGCTCCTAATGTTGAACCAGTTGGACTTTTTGTGCAGTTCCACTAAAATCGAGCATCCCTGTTTGCATAGATATTGAAAGTGTGATTACTCTAAAAGTGGCACTAGTTGAAGCATAGACTCACAAATATAAGCATTCCAATTTCTTAATGGGAAAAGGTAGCAAGACTGTTTCTAACCACCTGTTTGAAGGAATAAATAAAGCAACAACGGCTGATGTCAGGAAGGCATACATAGTTTTTTCTGAAAAACTGAGCCATTCCTGACCTTTCCTCTTCTTTTAAGCAAATTTTGTGCAGTTCTACTAAAATAAAATGCCATCACCGCCTTGACAATTCAGTGACACTGTACAAAAGGAAATGACTTAACATTACATCATGATGTCAGGTATGTAGTCGACAGGCATTAGAGACAAACATACAGACCTCCTCCGATAACATAATGAACATTAATTTTAACAAAGGTGTGACTAGCTTTACCGGGATAATTTGAGTGAACTCTACACCCTTTGTTCCTTAATATAAGACGTTTTCGCGGTTCAATTTAAAGTACCCAAACGTCTAGTATTTAGAAAAACAGGTAGTAGTTTTCTTGAGCACATATCTGGGAAAGCTTGCCACACTTTATTTATGTCCATACGCTAATGCAACACCATTCGAATACTACAAATATACACTAATCCAGTGGCTAGTGCAACAGTAGAGTAGTTAGTTTATTACAGGGTACAGTACAATGGTTTTACTGAACAGATTTCAATAAACTCTAGCACTGGAAGGTTTCTATAAGAATTAACAATACAAAATGTAAAGGTAACAAGTTTCAGCATTGGTATACTAGCTGTGCATGAGCATTAAACCAAATACAAAAGTCTGAAGGTAACTAGCATTATTAACTAATGACAGTATAAAAAATTGCAAACCATGTACCTCCAAGGTAAATATCATTTCGAACTCGGGGGGACCTTAAAAATTGCTATCCCAATCTTGATAATCGATCAAACATAAAAACTTGATCGAACGAATCAAGAGAACAGCCGGAGGAGGAGGTGCCCACTCTTGACCTTTCCTCTTGTCTTCATAATTGTCTGTGCAGTTTAACCAAAATAAAATGACATCAGCGCCTTGGCATTTTGGTGACACTGTACAAAAAAATTAACTTATCTCATGAAAGTGAGGTATGTAATCTATAAGCATTAACAGTGCAAAAATCTGAAGGTAGTAACAAGTTTCATCGTTGGTATACTGGCTGTGCAACAGCATTAGAATGCCTTAGCTGAAAAATCTTTAATACATCCACAATCAACAGCTAACCCTGAAATAATCCAGTGACATTAAATGGCATTGCTTAAATTTATCGGTGGCATTAGACTGAGAGCGGCATTAGTTAAATGTGGCATCACTTTAGCAGTAGCATTGCTTGACTTGACTGCTGGCGTTATACTAACAGCAAAAAAAGTGGCAATAAGAGCATGGGAGGCCCATTCGGACAGTGGGCGCACCAGTACGATGTACCTCCACGGACGCAGAGTGGTGAGGGAGGTATGGTTGCCCAGAGCAACAAATATCCAGGCAGCATATGTGGATTACGTCCCATTTTTGTTCTCTTTAGCCACCTTTTTCCTATGCGAGGACAACAAACCGATCGACCTGGTCATTCTCTATTGCGTTGTCATGCCTTTCTACCCTTCTTCAACCAAGAGACACGAGACTCGTTCCTTAGCTACTGATTTTCCCCTTTTCAACCTAGATGCGGGTTCGATGCCTACTCTCTTGGACAGTACAGTCTCCCTTCCTTTCCTTATTCAACCCAGACATGGATTAGTCTGCATGAAGTAGGGTTTCCTTTAATAGTGCAAATTATGGTTTTCGTCTGCGTGGCCAGCAGAGCAGAGGATAGCAAATTGGGAAGATGGTGGAGTGGAAAAAGATCCACATGCAACGACGTGGCAGATGGGGCAATAGAACAGGGTAATGGTTCGAAAAGAGGTAGCATACCTGAGGGTCGGCGGGAAGTGGCTTCGCTCGTGGTCGTCGTCCTCTGCACACACTACGACAGCGAGCTTGGGGACGGAGGCCATCCCCCGCGGGCGCTAGGTCTGAGAGGACGACCTTGTCGTTAGTGTGTGACCTCGCTCGCCGACGACAAGTGCGTCAACGCTGCACATCCTTTTCTTCCCCGGCGGATCTGTGACCACGGTGAGGAGGGAGAGAGGGGCTGTATTTTTTAGATCTGGAGAGAGGGTGGTAGTGTGATAAGCAAGTGGGCAGCCCTTAGCAAGAAAGCGCTGAAGCTCCAACCTATATATCTTTTTTATACTACTAGTACTGGAGGTGGAGTAGTGGTACAGTACCAGTTAGTCGTGCTTCAAAACTGATCAGCACGCCATTAAAAAATAAAGGTCGATAACTAATGCGGCACCTCAGGCCAACGCAACCAGATCGCATTTTGCATGAGAAATTACACACCATGTTTCGTTGACATGTGGTCCCGTTCCAACATATCAGTGAGACGACGGCGAGTAATAGGAGTATTTCTGAATGGACGTGTAGGTCGGGGCGCCTCTTCGTGAACCGTGGCAAACTCGCAACCGTCCACTGACTCTTTGCCTTTCCCTCTCGATTTGAAACTACTGTCGCACGCTCTTCCTCTCCCTCCTCCATTTTCCTTCAACCCTTCACCCTTTCTTCTGCCCTTGTTCGATCGTCTTCTCCATAGAGGGAACATGCCAGAAACGACCCCGTTATTCTTGCCCCGATCTGAAAGATGACTTGGTGGAGGAACTCATTGACCGGTGCGGCGTCGTCACCTCGGCTAGCATGGCAGGTTCGTTCAAGCCCATTCTCGACTCAACTAATAACATCATTACAAGGAACCCAAGAGTCAAGTAGCAGTTTGATCTCCCCTATCTTCTTCGTCGTGACCCTGATGACTGGCGCCGGCACGACGGAGGCCTCGCCCTGTGCAAGTTGATGCCGCTTGATAATGATACGTATGATGTTAAGATGCCATCGCTTGAGGGCAAGGCTTGGGCGGGCGCAAATGGAGATTGGGTTGTTTACATTGGGTCCAACTGCGAGTGGGAACTTGTGAATGTGTACACTCGTGACCGGGTTCCACTTCCAAAAATCTCAGCAGACTGCCCAGAGGTTGAGCACACCGGTATTGTACGCACGTTCAAATACGATCATGGTGACTGTCTTCTACGGAAGATAGCAATTTGTCGAGTTCCCAACCGCTCTTGGAATTACAACAACTATCAAGTTGTTGCTATCTTCGACAAGCTTGTTGCCGTCCTTGGTGGTTTGACTCGATGGATATTGCTCAAAAATCAGTTTCTGTACACGGATGAGTACTGTGATGCAATTCAATACGAGGGCCTTGTGTTTGCTGCCACCACTCGTGGCACTGTTTTTGCATGGGATCCTCGTAGTTTCGGTACGTTTGTCTTCCACCGTAATTATAATTGTTTCATCCACATGCATGCGGGTTAGCAAGTTTCCCTTTACTAATTAACCTTCTTCTTGTGTTTCCAAGGTCCTGTGAACATCCCACCACCTATACTTGAAAATTTTATAACCAAGGGGGAGATGACGATGGTGATGATCACGAGCATGAGGACGAGCAGCGCCCATATACTCTGTGGCGCCTGGCAACTAATTCCGATGGATCACCTCTTCTTGTGTGTATACAGCCCACTGATGATGTTACTGCTAAGGAAGCAGGTGTAGTCTCCCATGGTCGCACTCTCCGGACCTATTCCAACACCCGTTGCATGGTATTCGGGATGGATACTAGTGTGCTAGCGCCAACTCCTTCTCCCTGGTACAGAATTGATAGTCTTGGAGAAAACTCGCTCTTCCTTGGACAAAACTATCCGATGATGGTGAAAGGCGATCCAACTGCTGTTGACACAACGTTACAGTACCATTTATGAGAAGCAACTGTGTCTATACCTCGGACATTTGGGTGGTTCCCTACCCTGGTACTGATATAGTAGGCCGCTTCAGCCTGGATGATCAGTCCTGCGTTGGTTTCCAGATCGACAATCGATGGCCCGTCCCAGAGAATCACTTGTGGTTCAAAGCAAGCGTTTCCAACGCCGAGGAATGGTTGAGTTGAAGTTCATTTCATTGCTTGTTATTTGTTGTGTGGTGAAAACTTTAGTATTTATAATGTATCCTCGTTGTCGATGTGGGTTGATGACCTGTTGTATGTAATAAAATGATATGCCTGTGATAAACTTACTAAATTTATGAATGGCTTTCGAGTCGCTTCTCTGAGTGAGTGGTGCGACGAGGCAAAAAAATATTTTCCGAATACATAATTGTACGTGCATTGCAACAGGTTATCGGATGAGGCCAATCAACAATAGTAGTACACTATTTGTACTAGCTTCACATGCTTCGCGCGTCGGGCGGGTGTTTTTACTGTAGCCATATGTTAATGTGTTCGCTGTACGTAACCAGCACCTCGAATCCTCGATACTAGTACTATATAGTAGGAGTAAGTAGTAGGAGTAGTAGGGTGGCATGGGCCAGAACAAGCATTCACGTCCAGGAGTACGGCACACGCCACCACCACGACATCCATCTGACACCATATTATTTCTTGGAGTCCGTGCTAGAGCAATCTCTTCAACCTCGTCGTTTCTCTAACTTCAGCCATCGCGCGGCGGGCGAGGTGGGGGTTTGCCGATAGTCGGTTTCCTTAACTGCGGTCCCACTTGTAAGGCCAACTCCAACGCACGACCCCAAACGGACCTCCGTTTTGCACGAACTCCAACGATAATTTTGACTAGAAAAGCAAGACCAAAGAAAACAAGAACCACAAGAATACATTTTACTACTCCTGTAAGTTGGATTAGTGCCTTCTCGATGCATTCATTGTTGATCTGCGGAGGCTCGATCTTGCGTGCTTCTTTCTTCTTCGAGTGTAAAGAAGTAGACGTTGCTTCCTCGCATCTAGTCTCATGTCTAGCCTCTATTCTAGTAGGAGTATCAACAAGTGCACTAATCTCATCTCTAGCCTCTGTGCTAGCTAAAAGTGATAGAACATCTACTAAATTGCGCTCTATCAATATATGGATGTACTCTTCTTCCCAATACAAAAACTTGCATCCATTCTACTCCCTCCGTTGCACAATACATGCCTTCTATTTGTCAAAATATATATGTATCTAGACATGTTTTAGTATATAGGTACATCCATTTTTGGACAAATGGAAGTCAAGTATTTTGGAACGGAGGGAGTACACAATAAAATTTTTAAGTTAGCACAACTAGTCTAATCCGAGAGCACAACCGAAGATTTGGTCGGGTTCTTCCTCCTTTTGCCGACACGTGGGACATCCAGCATCCAGGTCGTGTCATGAAAGAAAATAGAGTGGTAGTTGAAGCCACGAGATGTGCATCTTGGGTTAAACTGTAAATAGAATCTTACTACTCTTGAGTAACTCCAAAAGCGGCCACCGAAGATCTTTATTGGATTTGTTTTTCATCACCAGCACGTCGAGGTGAAAGATGTGCAGGTTCAGTGGGTCCTCTTGCGTTTTCACTGACATGTGGGGCCGCATGTGAGCAAACAGACGATGGGCTCCGCGCGTCCGCTGGCTGGCTGAGAAGAGAGATAGAGGAGGGCTGAGCACGGACTGCAGGAAATTTGTTCTACGTACCTCGATATAGGCTCGATATAGTGGGGTGGCATGGGCCATAACTAGCATTCACGTCTAGCAGTACGGCACACGCCACCCACACGAGTCCCATCCGACACCAATTTTCTTGGAGTCCATGCTACAGCCATCTCTTCTCCCTCCTGTTTTCTCAGCCATCGCGCGGTGGGCGGGGTGGGGGTTTGCCGATAGTCGGTTTGCTCAACTGCGGTCCCACTTGTAAGTGAAAATGCAACACCGCACGCATTCCCGCTTGAGCGGCGTGCCGGACCAACCGTGTGGGGGTGCGACGCGAACACGGCAGGCTTTTCCTTTTGAACTCGTAACTTGTAAAATTTGGTTCTGCTCCATGGCGCGACCGATAGATAGAAAATAACGATTTTGCCTAGAGTAATGAGAAGTTTGGTTCTGGCGCCGTTCATGCATGGAGTACGTACGAAAATTATGAAGTTGATGCGAAAGGTAAGATAATTACTGTAGTATCATATACTACTACATGGATTTGACGGAAAGATAAAAATACATACGGATCCATCAACGACATCCTCACGCCCTAGTGCGCCGGGTCACCAACCGACGTGTGAGGAGCAGCGGCGTTGGCGGCGAGCTCAACGTGCTTCTGAACAGTGCCGTCCAAGGTTGCCCTGCGGTCCAAGAAGGCCAGCGTCCTATCGTCCTCCTCTTGCATGTAGTAGTCCTTGTGGACGATTTGCGCGTAGACGTGGGTGATTATGTCGATGGTGTCTTGCTGCGCCAGGCGCTGCGCGGCGAGCGCGACCTCGAGGTGGACATTCTCCGGCGCGACGGCGGGCAGTCGCAGGGCCACCAGTGCGTCGAAGAGGTTGTCACCATAGTGGCCGTTGAGGGTGGCGGGCATCGCAGAGCCTGGGCGCGTCGGCTGGAGGCTTACGTCAAAGTCGTCCGCAAGCTTCTTGACGACGGTGAACTTGTCGAGGAAACCGACGAGGACCTCGTCGAACAAGGAGACGAAGCTGTCGTCCAAGCGGCCCCTCGCCCTGGCGGCCTCAAGCAATACTACCTGGAGACGTTCCTCGGTGCCGGGCCGCAGGCCGGCGTCGTGGACCATCTGGCACAGCCGGCTGATGCTCGCGCTCATCGCCTCCATGGGTCTAGCTTAGCTTCTAGTCAACTGATCTTGCGATTCGAGTGATCACTCTTGCCCTTGGTTAGCGTGCGTAGGTGCGTAGGATTTCGTACTACTCCTCGGCCCTCTACTGCACCTGCCTTTGGCTGTATGATAGGTGGGCCAGCCACCCCTGGGCCCACGTGTCATTCACCCAAAGGCAGTTGTCATAAGTCAATGAAGCTGCGTCCCCCTCCGTGCCGGTGCAGTATAGTCATCTCACCGGACCTCTAGTTGGGGCCAAACGAGAGAAGTTTGATGTTTACTGGTTTATTGGTCCCCTTTGCATTTTGCGCCAAGTTTTGACCTTTGATTTAACTAATAAAATGTTAATGCATGTAAACAAAAATGTTGTGTAAGTCACCTTACGAAAACCAAATAATCCCAAAATACTTAGGCAGGGTGCATTAACTCCCTCCTTGTTTCTTATTTCGTGACATATCAACCAATGAGAGATGTGGGCCGTGCATGCTTTCAATGACTTGAGACTACCAAACATGACATGCAGTGTTTAGTTCATTGCATGTAATCCTATTAGTACTCTAGTTAGCAAAAAAACATTAAGTTCTCTCGCCGATAGGAATAAAACACCATGTATTTATTTACAGAGGGAGTAGTACATTTTTTGTGACATGCATTACTAGATATTGCTAGTCAAATACTAAAATCCAGATGGACGTGGTAGTACTCCTAAATCCAGACGGTGGTGCTACTAGTACTAGTAGTAGTACTACCAATGTAGTAGTAGGAGTACTAGCACTGTACTACCCGTTGGTCAAATTATTACGTGCTGCTCCTCACAGTGAAGTGACAAGACCCTGCGCCGGAGATGACACCTGAGTATAGGCGCCGTGTTCGGCATACCATAGTCAGCCTCACCGTCTGCAGTCACTATCATCATGGCTGTAGAGCTAGCCTGCTTACAACTAGCCCTGTTCGACATAATTTCCCGTGCGTAGATGCCCGTGCATTGCACGGAACACCAAGATTGGGGGTGGACGGCTCCGGCAGCGGCCATCGCGCCAGATTTTTCCACGGCCTTCTAGATGTGGTGGGGAGGAGATAAGGCTGATTGTGAGAGACAAGGAGTTGTTTGTAAATAGGGAACAAGTGCGGGCATCTTTTTGCAAAAATGGAGAAGCTTGGTTTGTATGCGTCAGATCTAGATCCGACGGCTATTGGTGAAAGATGGGAGGCACAACATCATCACCAACTCAGGACCTGTTTGATTCGCAGGATTTTGAAAACGCAGGAATAGGACACGGCAATATTACAAGTTTCAAACTGATATTACAAATGTTAGGAGTAATGCTGCACCTACGAAGAGGGAATTACTAGGAAGTTTACGTAAGAACTTTCGTTACTTTAGGTGGATGCAGCATTATCGTACAAACTAAAATCCACCGCCCTGACAAGTCACTAATGGGCAAATAAGTTTTCGAGTCTCTGGCCACTTGATGTTTCAAAAACAAATTCAGCTTCTGCGGAGACTTTGTCATTTAGGCTTAGACGCTTGCGGTGATCAGCACGCCATTCATTGTTGCGCCAGAGAACGCCAAACCTCATTACCTTGAGCACACTTGCCTCCAGAACAAAGAACCTGGCCAATTTAATCTCAGATGTGCTGCCTCGGTAGTCGATCAAATCAATTTCTGTAAGATGGAGATCAAGGCATTCGATGAGATTGTTATAGTGCAGCACATTTTTCACTTTCGGGTCTTTTTTATCTGCAAAAGAAGAGAACATATTAGAGCAGCTGGCTGCATAAGATTGCCGTGTCATCAAGAGGTACCAATATCATTCGCTCATACGATAGGGTTGGCTGGCTAGTGATATTTTTTCACTCTCTCTCTCTCTCTCTCTCTTTCTGTTTCCTCTCATTTAACTAGGAGCACGTGAAGAGCTTGGGCATTTGTTGCCTTCCACTATGTGGCCGATGCCATATTTCGCAAAAGTATGCCACATAATACGCATCGATGTCAAATCAAAAGATTTTGGCACCGCTCTCGCGATGTGAGAGAGTTGGCACCGCTGTGCACACAGACCCACATGTATAAACAAATCAATCAAACCAACTACACCAGCCTCTCACTCTCCCAAACAAGTGTTTTTTATTGCCTCAGTCCTCTCTCTCTCCCACGCAGTGTTTTTTCATTGCGTGAGTTAATTTGGCACCGGAGCAAAGTAGGTGATCCAGATTGGGGCACCAGGTGAGCAATGGAGGGGCATCGATGCCAAATGCATCACAAGTGAATTTGGCACATGTTTTGGCCTACATAGCCCACTTTTGTACTCCCTCCGTCCCAAAATTCTTGTCTTAAATTTGTCTAAATACGGATGTATCTAGTTACATTTTAGTGTTAGATACATCCGTATCTAAACAAATGTAAGACAAGAATTTTGGGACGGAGGGAATACTACCTCGTATTTAGTATAAAATTTTGACCATAGATTTACCTAAGAAAATGCCAATGCATGTCACTAAAAATTACACCATTTGAAATTATGTTCAAATACGAATCCAACGATATAGTTCTTAGTGACATGCATTAACATTTTGTCAGTTAAATCTATGGTCAAATTTTGATACTACAAAATTGGAAGAGTAAACCAGGACGGAGGTAGTACTTGCTCTTAGGGTAACCATAGAGTTACTGGAGTAGTCTAAGTTACTTTCCACTATGACTAGCCTAGGCTACTATAGTAGTACAGCATAAAAACGATGCAGGTGATCACGTGAGAAAAAATACTAAAAACATTTCTTTCGGTGCAGTGCGTAGATGCAGTTTTGAACACTACACTTGTCATCGTAATTTGGGAAAATTACGAAAAAATTGAGCTACGTTGTGATTACCGTTTACTTATAGGAAAGAAGTTTCACCTCGATGAGTAGCTTCTCCGTGCACGGAAAGCATGTAAGGAATCCAACAACTTGATCCAGATTGGGGCCGATAGATTTTAGTGCTAAGATCTTCACTGTGCGCATGGACTGGGTCAAGCTTGTGGGAATCATTTTCTGGAAGACGGTCGTAAATACATCAAGAAGAAATTTAAAAATGTGAATTTCAAGAAGACGGAGAAGAAGATGAGTGTTGTACCTGAACGATTACGGATCCAATAAAGAGTTCGGAGAATTTGGCAGACGAGTACACCAACGCTGTCAATTTCGGCGCGTCAATGACCCTGATTTTTGTTGGACCTTCTAGATCCGATACAAGCAATCTCTCAAGGAAAGGCGCATTCTCAATGACCATAACGTGGAACAGCTGGAGTGATCTCTTCCCAATTGATGTCTTGTTGCGGGGCCAGCAAGACACATAAATCCATCGGAGATTCGTCGAGGCGATGTGGAGGCTAATGAACCCGTGGATCTGCTCAAGACGAAGGTACTCGAGCGCAGTACAGCTGCGGAGCAGGTGCTCCATAGCCTTCTTCGAGATGACAACGTCGAAGAGGTCGAGCTGCTTGAGTTGAGGGAGAAGAAGGGCGGGCGCGGCATTAATCTGGGGAAGATAGCAGGAGCTGAAGCTGGCGCGGCGCAGCGTTGGCGTGAGGCGGAGCGCGGACGGCGGCAGAGAGCGACATCGTCCAGCTTCAAAGCTGAGCTCCTCGAGCTGATCTAGGGCGGGGGATAAGAACCACTCGTCGAACTTGGGTTGGACCTTGCAGTTGGTACTGAACATGCGGATGTCAAGGCGTCTGGCTGGCCCAGGGTGCGATGAAAGGATCTTGGAGACTGCGGCCATGCGTTTGCAATCCCCGTCGCAGAGGCAGCTGTCGACGGTGAGGTTGAGGGGGACGCAGCGCCAGAGGGGGCGCCACCGCCGGGAGAGCAGGGCGGTCCGCACGGCAGATTTGGTGGGGAGGAGGCCGATGATGACGAGCAGCATGTCGTCGGGGAGGCTGCTGATGAAGTCCAGGCTCGCCGGATGCGGTTTTGGCTCGAGCCGCCTCCGCTTGTTGGCTGCCTCGCCGTCCATCTCAACCGGCGGCGACGCCGGTGTACACGTGTGCTGGTGTGTGTTGTGTGCTGGGTGTGCGCGAGTGCGTCCTTCTGTGCATGCCGCCGCGCAGTGGTGAATTGTGCGCGAGTGCGTCCTTCGCGCGCAAGAAGTTTGTCCTCAATGCGCCCTCAATTTACTAGCGTGCGGGGTGCTACCCCGAGTGGTTTCAACTTTGTTTACTTCACCGCGTGTCAGATGGGCCTCTAGTTTACTTATTTTCACCCACTGCCACATGGGCCAGCACACGAAGATACAGAACACGAGCTGACAAGGCAGCATGTGGATTGGTTGACCGGTCAACTAAACAATATACGGAGCTATACGCTGACACAGTGAGCGTATAATCCGTCGGTATAGAGAGTTCGAGTGAGAGGGGAGGCCCGTGAGAGATAGCAGAGAGAGAGAGAGAAAGAGCTACTCCCTCCGTTCGATAATGTAGTTCCAACATTTTTTTAAGTCAAACTTTTGAAACTTTGACCAAGTTTATAAAGAAATTACTTATATCTACAATACCAAAGATAAATGATAGTATGAAGTAAGTACATGTTGTGATGAATCTAATGATCGTTCCAGATGTAAATGTTTTTCTCCACATATACCTGGTCAAACTTTTCTGAGGTTTGACTTTTCAAAACATCCATATGCTTATGGACGTGACAGAGTCCCTAACTAGAGAGAGAGAGAGAGAGAGAGTGAAAAAAGTGTGTGTGCGTGTGTGAAAGAGACATGGACAACACACGATAAAAGTAGAGAAAAAGCGTGCGTGTCTTATGCAAACATATCACACATGCATCTTCGACAACGGAGGCAAGGTGAGGAGATAGTGTGTGGTTGTTTGGAACCGAGAGAGCAAGACCCCTAGCACGTGGCCAAGAGGGGTCTGACAAACAAGGGAGAGAGGTCGAGAGAGACGTACGGAGAAAATGCAGACATGGGGAGGAGAGAGTGTATGTTTGTCATAGAGAGATCCCCTGGAGATCGTGATGGGACTACATGGGTGGGAGATCGAGTGACAAGGTGTGTGCGCGATAGAAGATGCCCCGAGAGATATCGAGATAGACGTATGGATGGAAGGAGACAATACGTGTGTTCCTGATGGCTAGTAAGAGATAATCATACTTAGGAGGGGGGGAGTGCTTGCGCCTATGATGGAGTGAGGGATTATGGTACTTAGGGGGGTGCGTGTCACATGGAGAGAGAACAAGGGCGGAGAGTGTTGGATGGGTCTATATGTATAGCGCGAGCGAGACATGTGTATGTGTGAACCAGGGAGATATAAGGCCAGTTTGGCTTGCGTCCTGAGCATCTTTTGCCTGGCCTGGGGTTGTGGCTGGATTTCATGCACGCTTGTTTGGTTGCTACCCTGTGAAAAAGAAAGCCCGCCTGGCCTGGGTTCCCTTGCACTTTAATTAGCCTGGCTGAACTCCAGACACTGCAAGTAGCCTGGCCCAGGCGACCGATTTCGAACGCCTGGCCGTGCCTGGTCGTGCGGCCACGAGGCTAACAGCAACATGGATGGATATTAGCATTAAATAATTGATGCATGGATTGATTGATGGGACGTTGATGCTTTGCCTGGCCCAGGCATGAACCAAACGCTTCAGCACCACACAAGCCTGGCCAGGCAGAAATATTTTACATCTCACGTCCACACCAGGCAGTACCGGCCATCAAGGCATGAGGGTCAGGTCACGAACCAAACTGACCAATAAAGTTTGAGAGAGATTGAGGAGCCCCGATAAGGCTGAGTGGTGCGTCAGATAGCTGAGAGGGGGAAAGAGATATTCCATCCGCTCGATAATGCAGTGCATGTAAATTTTTTAGAAGTCAAACTTTGGAAACTTTGATCAGGTTTACGCAAATGTTATTTATATCTACAATACCAAAGATACATCATACAAAACTACATCTCATATATGTTTGCTGTACTAGATGTAATTCTTTTTCTCCACGTACATGGTCAAACTTTTAAATAAATCTGTATGCTATGGACCGAGGAGAGTGCCTCAGTCGAGACAGATCAAGTGTGTGTGAAGGAGAATGAGTAAATGTGCAAAAACAGTATGCGTGTGAAAGAGAAAGTGACAACAAACGATAAATTAGAAAGATAGAGTGTTTTTTCGTTTCTTATGCGAACATATCACGCATGCATCTCCGGGATGGAAAAGTGAGGCGAGGAGATACACGAAGATAGCTAGTGTGTGATTGTTTGCAACAAAGAGAGACACCCCTGTAGCACATGTGACACTCCAAAAATTTTGATTTGGTTTTTATCAAAATCTTTATTTGATTTGAAGAAGGCTATTTAAAATTTTTCTTAAGAACTCTCCTTCTCAAAACTTTTATGACAAATATTTTGGTACTCTTCTCAACCTTGATTTTTGGTCTTGAGAGCTTTTCATTTTGTCTTGACTCTACTCTAGTTATTTTTTTGAAATTTCTTCTATTAAGAAGAAACCCTAGGGATTATGGGTTTATTCTTTTCCCTTTCAAATTTCCTCTTTTGCCATGTCACATTTTGACATAGCATTCCAAAACCCCTCTTTGCCTTGGATCAAGTCAAGACTCCCACCTCCAGCAAGTTTCAAACCAATTTTGATTTTTATTCCATTTATTTAATCCTCAAAACTATTTCTGCCATTATTTATGGACCTAGGTGATTTACAAAGGAAGTACCATATTTCTTTTGAGTTTTGATCCCAAACCAACTCCTCTGACTAGTCCTTAGTACCCACAACCTAGATCCATCAAGATCCACTTGTCCTCAGTTCAAATATTTCAAAATTTGCCATGTGCAAGTTTAGACCAGAAATGCCATTTTTGGTGAAATTCATATTTTTCTTTTTCCAAAAATTCTGAAATAATTCATGCAGCTTCTAGATACACCAAGAGGCCACCTCACCAAAGATCAGCTCCATAAAAAATTCCCACATGCCAAAATCATTTCATCGAGCACCTGGCATGCACTGTTGCTGTTCAAATTCAGAAAGTTCAGACGTTCAGTGTTTCTGTTTCGTCGTCAGTGTCATTTTCTTCAGAGCACGGCATCGATCTCGCCAGTAACTGCAGTGGCGCCTTGCTCCCTGTTCCCCCTCCTTATCCAGAGCGCCGCACACTCGTTTGTTCGGGCACCATCGTCGGTGGTGACGTGTCTCGCCGACGCCGGCAGCTTCTTGAAGGAAATATGCCCTAGAGGCAATAATAAAGTTATTATTTATTTCCTCATAATCATGATAAATGTTTATTATTCATGCTAGAATTGTATTAACCGGAAACATAATAAATGTGTGAATACATAGACAAACAAAGTGTCACTAGTATGCCTCTACTTGACTAGCTCGTTAATCAAAGATGGTTATGTTTCCTAACCATGAACAATGAGTTGTTATTTGATTAACGAGGTCACATCATTAGTCGAATGATCTGATTGACATGACCCATTCCATTAGCTTAGCACACGATCGTTTAGTATGTTGCTATTGCTTTCTTCATGACTTATACATGTTCCTATGACTATGAGATTATGCAACTCCCGTTTGCCGGAGGAACACTTTGGGTGCTACCAAACGTCACAACGTAACTGGGTGATTATAAAGGAGCATTACAGGTGTCTCCAAAGGTAGATGTTGGGTTGGCGTATTTCGAGATTAGGATTTGTCACTCCGATTGTCGGAGAGGTATCTCTGGGCCCTCTCGGTAATACACATCACATAAGCCTTGCAAGCATTACAACTAATATGTTAGTTGTGAGATGATGTATTACGGAACGAGTAAAGAGACTTGCCGGTAACGAGATTGAACTAGGTATTGGATACCGACGATCGAATCTCGGGCAAGTAACATACCGATAACAAAGGGAACAACGTATGTTGTTATGCGGTCTGACCGATAAAGATCTTCGTAGAATATGTAGGAGCCAATATGGGCATCCAGGTCCCGCTATTGGTTATTGACCGGAGACGTGTCTCGGTCATGTCTACATTGTTCTCGAACCCGTAGGGTCCGCATGCTTAAGGTTTCGATGACAGTTATATTATGAGTTTATGAGTTTTGATGTACCGAAGGAGTTCGGAGTCCCGGATGAGATCGGGGACATGACGAGGAGTCTCGAAATGGTCGAGACGTAAAGATCGATATATTGGACGACTATATTCGGACATCGGAAAGGTTCCGAATGATTTGGGTATTTTTCGGAGTACCGGGTAGTTACGGGAGAAGTAATGGGCCTTGATGGGCTTTAGTGGGAAGAGGAAAAAGGCTGCTGCGCCCCCCCCCCCCCCCCCTCCCCTTTGGTCCGAATTGGACTAGGGAAAAGGGGGCCGGCCACCTCTCCTTCTCCTCCTATTCCTTCTCCCTTCCTCCCCTCTTGGTGGACTCCTACTAGGACTTGGAGTCCTAGTAGGACTCCCTATCCTGGCCGCACCTTTGCCTTGGCCGGCCTCCTCCTCCTCCATCCTTTATATACAGGGGCAGGGGGCACCCTCTAGACACAAGTTGATCCACGTGATCTATTCCTTAGCCGTGTGCGGTGCCCCCTGCCACCATATACCTTGATAATACTGTAGCGGAGTTTAGGCGAAGCCCTACTGCTGTAGTACATCAAGATCGTCACCACGCCGTCGTGCTGACGGAACTCTTCCCCGACACTTTGCTGGATCGGAGTCCGGGGATCGTCATCGAGCTGAACGTGCGCTCGAACTCGGAGGTGCCGTAGTTTCGGTGCTTGATCGGTTGGATCGTGAAGACATACGACTACTTCCTTTACGTCGTGTCATCGCTTCCGCAGTCGGTCTGCGTTGGGTACGTAGACAATACTCTCCCCCTCGTTGCTATGCATCACATGATCTTGCGTGTGCGTAGGAAATTTTTTGAAATTACTACATTCCCCAACAGTGGCATCTGAGCCTAGGTTATTTATGTTGATGTTATATGCACGAGTAGAACACAAGTGAGTTGTGGACGATACAAGTCATACTGCCTACCAGCATGTCATACTTTGGTTCGGCGGTATTGTTGGACGAGACGACCCAGACCAACCTTACGCGTACGCTTACGCGAGACCGGTTCCCTCGACGTGCTTTGCACATAGATGGCTTGCGGGCGACTGTCTCTCCAACTTTAGTTGAACCAAGTGTGGCTACGCCTGGTCCTTGCGAAGGTTAAAATGGAGTCTATTTGACAAACTATCGTTGTGGTTTTTATGCGTAGGTGAGATTGGTTCTTACTTAAGCCCGTAGCAGCCACGTAAAACATGCAACAACAAAGTAGAGGACGTCTAACTTGTTTTTGCAGGGCATGTTGTGATGTGATATGGTCAAGGCATGATGCTGAATTTTATTGTATGAGATGATCATGTTTTGTAACCAAGTTATCGGCAACTGGCAGGAGCCATATGGTTGTCGCTTTATTGTATGCAATGCAATCGCGATGTAATGCTTTACTTTATTACTAAACGGTAGTGATAGTCGTGGAAGCATAAGATTGGCAAGACGACAACAATGCTACGATGGAGATCAAGGTGTCGCGCCGGTGACGATGGTGATCATGACGGTGCTTCGGAGATGGAGATCACAAGCACAAGATGATGATGGCCATATCATATCACTTATATTGATTGCATGTGATGTTTATCTTTTTATGCATCTTATCTTGCTTTGTGTGACGGTAGCATTATAAGATGATCTCTCACTAAATTATCAAGAAGTGTTCTCCCTGAGTATGCACCGTTGCGAAAGTTCTTCGTGCTGAGACACCACGTGATGATCGGGTGTGATAGGCTCTATGTTCAAATACAACGGGTGCAAAACAGTTGCGCACGCAGAATACTCAGGTTATACTTGACGAGCCAAGCATATACAGATATGGCCTCGGAACACGGAGACCGAAAGGTCGAGCGTGAATCATATAGTAGATATGATCAACATAATGATGTTCACCAATGAAACTACTCCATCTCACGTGATGATCGGAAATGGTTTAGTTGATTTGGATCACGTGATCACTTAGAGGATTAGAGGGATGTCTATCTAAGTGGGAGTTCTTAAGTAATATGATTAATTGAACTAAATTTATCATGAACTTAGTACTTGATAGTATATTGCTTATTTATGTTGATTGTAGATAGATGGCTCGTGCTGTTGTTCCGTTGAATTTTAATGTGTTCCTTGAGAAAGCAAAGTTGAAAGATGATGGTAGCAATTACACGGACTGGGTCCGTAACTTGAGGATTATCCTCATTGCTGCACAGAAGAATTACGTCCTGGAAGCACCGCTGGGTGCCAGGCCTGCTGCTGGAGCAACACCAAATGTTATGAACGTCTGGCAGAGGAAAGCTGATGACTACTCGATAGTTCAGTGTGCCATGCTTTACGGCTTAGAATCGGGACTTCAACGATGTTTTGAACGTCATGGAGCATATGAGATGTTCCAGGAGTTGAAGTTAATATTTCAAGCAAATGCCCGAATTGAGAGATATGAAGTCTCCAATAAGTTCTATAGCTGCAAGATGGAAGAGAACAGTTATGTTAGTGAGCATATACTCAAAATGTCTGGGTATAATAATCACTTGATTCAATTGGGAGTTAATCTTCCAGATGATTGCGTCATTGACAGAATTCTCCAATCACTGCCACCAAGCTACAAGAGCTTCGTGATGAACTATAATATGCAAGGGATGAACAAGACTATTCCCGAGCTCTTCGCAATGCTGAAAGCTGCGGAGGTAGAAATCAAAAAGGAGCATCAAGTGTTGATGGTAAACAAAACCACTAGTTTCAAGAAAAAGGGCAAAGGGAAGAAGAAGGGGAACTTCAAGAAGAACGGCAAACAAGTTGCTGCTCAAGAGAAGAAACCCAAGTCTGGACCTAAGCCTGAAACTGAGTGCTTCTACTGTAAGCAGACTGGTCACTGGAAGCGGAACTGCCCAAAGTATTTGGCGGATAAGAAGGATGGCAAAGTGAACAAAGGTATATGTGATATACATGTTATTGATGTGTACCTTACTAATGCTCGTAGTAGCACCTGGGTATTTGATACTGGTTCTGTTGCTAATATTTGCAACTCGAAACAGGGGCTACGGATTAAGCGAAGATTGGCTAAGGATGAGGTGACGATGCGCATGGGAAACGGTTCCAAAGTCGATGTGATCGCGGTCGGCACGCTACCTCTACATCTACCTTCGGGATTAATATTAGACCTAAATAATTGTTATTTGGTGCCAGCGTTGAGCATGAACATTATATCTGGATCTTGTTTAATGTGAGACGGTTATTCATTTAAATCAGAGAATAATGGTTGTTCTATTTATATGAGTAATATCTTTTATGGTCATGCACCCTTGAAGAGTGGTCTATTTTTATTGAATCTCGATAGTAGTAATACACATATTCATAATGTTGAAGCCAAAAGATGCAGAGTTGATAATGAAAGTGCAACTTATTTATGGCACTGTCGTTTAGGTCATATCGGTGTAAAGCGCATGAAGAAACTCCATACTGATGGACTTTTGGAACCACTTGATTATGAATCACTTGGTATTTGCGAACCGTGCCTCATGGGCAAGATGACTAAAACACCGTTCTCCGGTACTATGGAGAGAGCAACAGATTTGTTGGGAATCATACATACCGATGTATGTGGTTCGATGAATATTGAGGCTCGTGGCGGATATCGTTATTTTCTCACCTTCACAGATGATTTGAGCAGATATGGATATATCTACTTAATGAAACATAAGTCTGAAACATTTGAAAAGTTCAAAGAATTTCAGAGTGAAGTTGAAAATCATCGTAACAAGAAAATAAAGTTTCTATGATCTGATCGTGGAGGAGAATATTTGAGTTACGAGTTTGGTGTACATTTAAAAACTGTGGAATAGTTTCGCAACTCACGCCACCCGGAACACCACAGCGTAATGGTGTGTTTGAACGTCGTAATCGTACTTTACTAGATATGGTGCGATCTATGATGTCTCTTACTGATTTACCGCTATCATTTTGGGGATACGCTCTAGAGACGGCCGCATTCACGTTAAATAGGGCACCATCAAAATCTGTTGAGACGACACCTTATGAACTGTGGTTTGGCAAGAAACCAAAGTTGTCGTTTCTTAAAGTTTGGGGATGCGATGCTTATGTGAAAAAGCTTCAACCTAATAAGCTCGAACCCAAATCGGAGAAATGTGTCTTCATAGGATATCCAAAGGAAACTATTGGATACACCTTCTATCACAGATCCGAAGGCAAGACTTTTGTTGCTAAATTCAGAAACTTTCTTGAGAAGGAGTTTCTCTCGAAAGAAGTGAGTGGGAGGAAAGTAGAACTTGACGAGGTAACTGTACCTGCTCCCTTATTGGAAAGTAGTACATCACAGAAAACTGCTTCTGCGACACTTACACCAATAAGTGAGGAAGTTAATGATAATGATCATGAAACTTCATAACAAGATACTACTGAACCTCGTAGATCAACCAGAGTAAGATCCGCACCAGAGTGGTAAGGTAATCCTGTTCTGGAAGTCATGCTACTAGATCATGATGAACCTACGAACTATGAAGAAGCGATGGTGAGCCCAGATTCCGCAAAGTGGCTTGAAGCCATGAAATCTGAGATGGGATCCATGTATGAGAACAAAGTATGGACTTTGGTTGACTTGCCTGATGATCGGCAAGCAATTGAGAATAAATGGATCTTTAAGAAGAAGACTGACGCTGATGGTAATGTTACTGTCTATAAAGCTCGACTTGTCGCAAAAGGTTTTCGGCAAGTTCAAGGGATTGACTACGATGAGACCTTCTCACCCGTAGCGATGCTTAAGTCCGTCCGAATCATGTTAGCAATTGCCGCATTCTATGATTATGAAATATGGCAGATGGATGTCAAAACTGCATTCCTGAATGGATTTCTGGAAGAAGAGTTGTATATGATGCAACCGGAAGGTTTTGTCGATCCAAAGGGAGCTAACAAAGTGTGCAAGCTCTAGCGATCCATTTATGGACTGGTGCAAGCCTCTCGGAGTTGGAATAAATGTTTTGATAGTGTGATCAAAGCATTTGGTTTTATACAGACTTTCGGAGAAGCCTGTATTTACAAGAAAGTGAGTGGGAGCTCTGTAGCATTTCTGATATTATATGTGGATGACATATTGCTGATTGGAAATGATATAGTATTTCTGGATAGCATAAAGGGATACTTGAATAAAAGTTTTTCAATGAAAGACCTCGGTGAAGCTGCTTACATATTAGGCATTAAGATCTATAGAGATAGATCAAGACGCTTAATTGGACTTCCACAAAGCACATACCTTGACAAAATTTTGAAGAAGTTCAAAATGGATCAATCAAAGAAAGGATTCTTGCCTGTGTTACAAGGTGTGAAGTTGAGTAAGACTCAATGCCCGACCACTGCAGAAGATTGAGAGAATATGAAAGATGTTCCCTATGCATCAGCCATAGGCTCTATCATGTATGCAATGCTGTGTACCAGACCTGATGTGTGCCTTGCTATAAGTTTAGCAGGGAGGTACCAAAGTAATCCAGGAGTGGATCACTGGACAGCGGTCAAGAACATCCTGAAATACCTGAAAAGGACTAAGGATATGTTTCTCGTATATGGAGGTGACAAAGAGCTCACCGTAAAAGGTTACGTTGATGCAAGCTTTGACACTGATCTGGACGATTCTAAATCGCAAACCGGATACGTGTTTACATTAAACGGTGGAGCTGTCAGTTGGTGCAGTTCTAAACAAAGCGTCGTAGTGGGATCTACATGTGAAGCGGAGTACATAGCTGCTTCGGAAGCAGCAAATGAAGGAGTCTGGATGAAGGAGTTCATATCCGATCTAGGTGTCATACCTAGTGCATCGGGTCCAATGAAAATCTTTTGTGACAACACTGGTGCAATTGCCTTGGCAAAGGAATCCAGATTTCACAAAAGGACCAAACACATCAAGAGACGCTTCAACTCCATCTGGGATCTAGTCCAGGTGGGAGACATAGAGATTTGCAAGATACATACGGATCTGAATGTTGCAGACCCATTGACTAAGCCTCTTCCACGAGCAAAACATGATCAGCACCAAAGCTCCATGGGTGTTAGAATCATTACAATGTAATCTAGATTATTGACTCTAGTGCAAGTGGGAGACTGAAGGAAATATGCCCTAGAGGCAATAATAAAGTTATTATTTATTACCTCATAATCATGATAAATGTTTATTATTCATGCTAGAATTGTATTAACCGGAAACATAATACATGTGTGAATACATAGACAAACAAAGTGTCACTAGTATGCCTCTACTTGACTAGCTCGTTAATCAAAGATGGTTATGTTTCCTAACCATGAACAATGAGTTGTTATTTGATTAACGAGGTCACATCATTAGTCGAATGATCTGATTGACATGACCCATTCCATTAGCTTAGCACACGATCGTTTAGTATGTTGCTATTGCTTTCTTCATGACTTATACATGTTCCTATGACTATGAGATTATGCAACTCCCGTTTGCCGGAGGAACACTTTGGGTGCTACCAAACGTCACAACGTAACTGGGTGATTATAAAGGAGCATTACAGGTGTCTCCAAAGGTAGATGTTGGGTTGGCGTATTTCGAGATTAGGATTTGTCACTCCGATTGTCGGAGAGGTATCTCTGGGCCCTCTCGGTAATACACATCACATAAGCCTTGCAAGGATTACAACTAATATGTTAGTTGTGAGATGATGTATTATGGAACGAGTAAAGAGACTTGCCGGTAACGAGACTGAACTAGGTATTGGATACCAACGATCGAATCTCGGGCAAGTAACATACCGATGACAAAGGGAACAACGTATGTTGTTATGCGGTCTGACCGATAAAGATCTTCGTAGAATATGTAGGAGCCAATATGGGCATCCAGGTCCCGCTATTGGTTATTGACCGGAGACGTGTCTCGGTCATGTCTACATTGTTCTCGAACCCGTAGGGTCCGCACGCTTAAGGTTTCGATGACAGTTATATTATGAGTTTATGAGTTTTGATGTACCGAAGGAGTTCGGAGTCCCGGATGAGATCGGGGACATGACGAGGAGTCTCGAAATGGTCGAGACGTAAAGATTGATATATTGGACGACTATATTCGGACATCGGAAAGGTTCCGAATGATTCGGGTATTTTTCGGAGTACCGGGTAGTTACGGGAGAAGTAATGGGCCTTGATGGGCTTTAGTGGGAAGAGGAAAAAGGCTGCTGCGCCCCCCCTCCCCTTTGGTCCGAACTGGACTAGGGAAAAGGGGGACGGCCACCTCTCCTTCTCCTCCTATTCCTTCTCCCTTCCTCCCCTCTTGGTGGACTCCTACTAGGACTTGGAGTCCTAGTAGGTCTCCCTATCCTGGCCGCACCTTTGCCTTGGCCGGCCTCCTCCTCCTCCATCCTTTATATACAGGGGCAGGGGGCACCCTCTAGACACAAGTTGATCCACGTGATCTATTCCTTAGCCGTGTGCGGTGCCCCCTGCCACCATATACCTCGATAATACTGTAGTGGAGTTTAGGCGAAGCCCTGCTGCTGTAGTACATCAAGATCGTCACCACGCCGTCGTGTTGACGGAACTCTTCCCCGACACTTTGCTGGATCGGAGTCCAGGGATCGTCATCGAGCTGAACGTGTGCTCGAACTCGGAGGTGCCGTAGTTTCGGTGCTTGATCGGTTGGATCGTGAAGACGTACGACTACTTCCTTTACGTCGTGTCATCGCTTCCGCAGTCGGTCTGCGTTGGGTACGTAGACAATACTCTCAACCTCGTTGCTATGCATCACATGATCTTGCGTGTGCGTAGGAAAAATTTTGAAATTACTACGTTCCCCAACACTTCTGCGGTGGCAGAGCCACCCGTGGCGGCCAGCAGGGATCAGCACGACCTTTCGGCGCCGTCCAGCACCGCCCAAGCCACCCGTGGCCTCCGCGTGGCTCTCCGCTTGCCTGTGCATGCTGCGGCACCGTCACCGTGGCCTGAGCAGCACAGAGCGTACTCTCTGCCGCCGACGAGTCCCGTGAGCCGTTCCGTCGAGAACATGGAGTACCATCCAGGCCAGGCCAAGCTTAGCACTTGAACGGAACCAGTGGACCATCGCGGTGATGCCTAGCTCCCTAAACGACCTGACCGACCTCAGCCCCGCCGTAATCATCGCCGGCATTATCCCGTTCCCGGCCACCGCCTCGGATCGGCTATAAAAGAAGCCCCCGAGCTCGTTCTCGACCCAGCGCCACACCTCCACCTCACCAGAGCCCCGCCTAGCCACTAGGAGGACCCCGAGGAGGTCACCTTCCCCGACTCCGGCCGCCCCGATCCGCCTCGGGCTCCGGCTTGATTCACTCAAGTGAGGCCATCCCCGCCTCCCAAACCGCGTCAGCAACCCTCTAGTGCACCCAATACCCTAACCCGAGCCTCAATTCGACCTTTGCAGCTCTCCCCGGCGAGATCCACCAACGCCCGAACCACCATCCGCCGGAGTTGAGGCTGCCGTCGACGTGGTGCTCGCCGACGCTAAACTCCACCACCCACAGGTGAGGAAGAACACGGTGAACACGTTGGTACCTTCCGATCCCCCTGCCTCGCCGTGGATCGCCGCCGGTGACCACCGCGGCCCTCGTGCGCCATCGCTCTGTTTTAGTTTTCAAACCCGACGGGTGGGACCTCCCTGTCAGCTTTTTCTCTTTTTCGAAACGTTTTCTGAAAACGCCTTCGGGCAAAATACGTCTTCCCCCTGGACTGACGTATTCTAGACTGAAACGTTTTCTGTTTTTATAAAGTGAACCCTGGAAACTTTCTATTTCATTACAGAAAGGTCCCTGGACTAAAACTCTTATAACTTTTAAACAAAAGATGATTTTAACTTGAGACTTTTTCTGTCATCTTTATTTTTCTGTCTAGATTTTTATCATATTTATTTGAAAAATATTTGGGATACTTTCTGTGCACGCATGGTATTCATGTAGTATCCGATTTTCTTTTAATACGTAGATACCGGAAGGAGTAAGGGAGACGCGAACTTCACCGAGCTAGACTCCGACTTCTCTGAACCAGGCAAGCATGTTTGAACCTTTGATATGATGAGTGTTTTGCATGGTTGCTTGAGTAGTTTTTTCTCATGCCATGTTTATATAAGAATTTGGGAATGTTATGTGCATGCAAGGCAAGCTACCTATGAGCTTCGAAGTTCGATGTGTCCTTATGATGATAAGGCAACACGATCATGTGGTGACATGATGGGTTGCAAGCTGGTATTGTTGAAGCATGCCAGTCTTATGCCAACCATTAACTCCAGTTCTAACGTGGGTCAAGCCTCGATCCCGTTCGTTTCCCCTTCGTGCTGACACATGTTTTCTGCAAAGAGTGTGGTTTAGTAAGTTGCAAACCTCTTTCCTGTTACACACCAAACAGAGAGACCGCGATGAGGGTTCCATGGCCCTGGATTAAAGCCAGTCATCCGGTCAGGGGGCATGGGTGTTTCCGGTTGGGACCGAGAGGGGGGCACCCCTTAGAGCGCACGATATAAATTTGATCCCATGCTATTCGAGGTTGTGGCCTCCCCGTCTTAAGGTTTTTCTTGAACGTTGCCGAGGGTGATTCCTGGCAACGGAATGTGGAATGGGTGTGTACTGGTTAGACGTGTTTCTTCTAAAACACCGTAAACGGAACTAGTCCTTGTGACTACCGAAATCCATTGGTTGTGGTAAAGAGTACAAACTCTGCAAAGTCAAAACCATCCGAGTATCCATGTCCACGAGCAAGGACTTGGACATCATCTCCGTGTCAGTCTCAGCCCCAGTGGCAAATCTCAATGTCAACCCCAGTGGCAGTCTCCGGAGAATGAATTTAAAACCGAGAGTGGTAAACTCGGCCGAAGGTTATTTATGTGAATATACTAACCAGTATATTATTATATGCTGAGTATTTCCTTGCGATGATTTAAATTCATGAGCTATTTAATTCGAATGATAAACTATAAGCCCTTTATGTGATGTCGCTCAGCCGTCCCACTGTGGCATCATTGTCATTTACTTTTCAATATAAGCCCTTTTTGTGATGTCGCTCAGACGTCTGACTATGGCATTATTGTATTTACTTTTCAATATAAGCCCTTTATGTGATGTCGCTCAGACGTCCGACTGTGGCATTATTGTATTTACTTTTCAATATAAGCCCTTTATGTGATGTCGCTCAGACGTCCGACTGTGGCATTATTGTTACTTTACGTTTCAATATAAGCCCTTTATGATGTCGCTCAGACGTCCGACTGTGGCATTATTGTTATTTACTTTTCAATATAAGCCCTTTATGTGGTGTCGCCTCGATGCCCGACTGCGGCATGTTAAATTTATTTTGACCTTTCTAGGCGTCGCTTCAGACACCCGATCGGTCTTCAGTTATTTTTATTGGGATTTCGGGAGGACTACCGCCCGATTTCCTCTTATTTATCGTGCAGTGCAAATCTATTATTTGATTGTGCATACTAACCTGCTCATGTGCATCATGTTTACATTTGTTATATCTTATGTCTGAACTGTCTTGTGAGTACATTCAAAGTACTCACCTGGCTTGTTGATTTGGCCAGATGTTGACGAAGGTGACCTTATGGATGAAGAGTTCGATAGAGAGTCCGACGCCTAGAGGAGTCCCAGTCAGTCACGTGCGATCCTGGAGTTGTTCACTTGTATTATACATGCTTCCACCACCCAAATAAAATCATCAAGCCTCACTCCGACGCTTGATGAGCTGTAAGATTTCAGAGTCATGTCACCCACCTCCCTGTGACATATCCACCACCACCTTTATTACGGGTCAGTAGTTATGCCACCCTACCCTTGTGCCATATCCGCCTTTATGTATAATATAGGTGTGCTTGTAATAAATTGTTGAGCATCCTCAGCTCAACCATGTATAATATTTAGTACTGCTGGATTTCTGTACCAAGATTTTTGTCTGCCAGTAAGAAGAATTCTTCTGTACTGGTCAACACAAAGGTTGGCTTTTCAATAAATGTTTTATTGGAAAGGCGGTCCTGACAAACTTGGTATCAGAGCCAGGCTGACTGTAGGAAGCCACTAGGTGCGACAGCTAATCGGTTATTAGCTTCCTTTATTATTCTGCATATTTGTAGCAATTTTTTGTTGGTCATCATAAATTTATGATTTGACTATTCGGGATTTTGTCTACTTTTGTAGATGGCGAGCAACGATTGTGAGTCACAGGTGTTCGCCAATGTTCCTGAGGGGTTTATCAAGCTCCTCATCTCCATCGCCAAGCTCGCGATCGGGCCATCAGTCCGTCCGGAGTTCACACTCTACTGGCACAAGCTCAGCAACAGTTTGTCTATGTACCAGGCCGCAGTTCAGTTCAAGGGAGGACGCTCTGAGTTCCGCCACTTCCGATTTGTTGGGAGGGCCATGCCTACCGAGAGGCATGCCATGCAGATGGCTGCCCACGAGGCAATAGCTCGCCTCCGGGATGTTCTTCCTTCTATGAAGACTCGTCGCTACGGCTACCTTCCCTGCCACGTGCCATACACTTGTCACTATGCATTCGCTTGCGCTAGGGGATAAAGAGATGAGGCTATTGAGATGCTTGTTGAGTACCTCAAGACGCTTGAGGCAGCTTTCGACAACCTCGTGGACGACTTCGTAGCTGCTCGTATGGATTCCATCCATGGCTGCTCCGCCAATAGGAGGGAGCTCCTACATATGGCACCACCACTGACATTTGTCTCGTCCTCAGCATCCTATACACCTGCCATATTAGCCACCGCTCGACGCCTGCCTACCACTGAGGAGTTGACCAGGTCATTGCTCCTACTCCAGTCAGAGCTGCACCACCTGCCACACCCGCGCCAGCTCCACAACCCAGTACTTCACGCCTGGAGCCTATTAGCGAGGAGGAGATTGAGTCTCCAGCACCACTGGGTCTTACCCTTGGCGGGCCAAAGGAAGTTTTCACCATCTCCGACTGAGTACGCCTAGCAGCCGTGTGATGTACCAGCTTGTATGATATGTTTATATGTGCATAGGTTTGGTGAGAAGTAGTTTGTGCGCGCATCATGTAGGGTCTCGGAGAAGTGCACTAGCCTAAATAGTATGTCAGGAATGTGTACGCACATCCTGAATGATGTATTGTATAATTACCGCTTGTGTGTAAGATATATACTGAGCGGTCCTTCTCCATGCGCAATCAAGTATTTTCTTGAAAAATGTTGGAGTTCTTAAAATTTCTGCCTTTTCAAAATTATTTTATTTTTGCCACTCAATTTTTCTCATGAGATTTGCACAAATCCCCAGAGTGGAATATGCCTTGTCCCTGGACTCGTTCTATGCCAATCCGCCGGAAGAAAATTATGGTACCCAGACAAGTAACAATTTCACACAGGGACAGTCAAGTCAGCAAGGCAGTGAAACAACATTTCCCAAGTATGCCGCCTTTATGAGTAAAGCCAGCAACAGCATCAAGAAATGATGAACCATGTTATCAATATGGGAAACCACCGTGAACCATATCAGCAGCACTCCAAATTGTCTGAATTACAGAAGACGCGTCCCCCAACGTTCTCTCACACTAATAAACCTCTTGAGGCTGATGATTGGCTTCGAGACATTGAGAGGAAGTTAATTATTGCACAGTGTTCAGACCGTGAGAAGGTACTTTATGCACCTCACTATCTCACGGGAGCAGCCGCGTCATGGTGGGAGAATTTCCTACACATGCACCCCAATGAAAACAGTATCACATGGGAAGATTTTAAAGAAGGATTTCGTGGGGCGCACATTCCCAGAAGCATTATGAAGATCAAGAAAAGGGAATTTGACGACCTCAAGCAGAGAAGCATGACAGTGACTGACTACAATAGTCAGTTTACCCTATTATCTCGTTATGCCAACAAAGAACGTATGACGGAGAACAAAAGATGGAGAAGTTTCTGGATGGTCTGGCACCAGCACTTAAATGCCAGCTGGTCGTACACACCTTTCCAGACTTCAAAACGCTTGTGGACAAGGCCATTACATTGGAAAATGAGCGCCACAGCTTGGAGGAATTTCGCAAGCGGAAAAGGGACCAGGTTACTCATGCTCGCAACAACCGGCACAAGACTGACCCTCAGAAGATTGGAGCAAACCGACCCACAACCAATGTTCCGCGGCCAATCAAAAAATTTCACGCAAGGGACAAGGATTTTAAGTATCACCCAGGCGTCACTTGCTACGCTTGTGGGGAGGAAGGACACTATGCTAAACAGTGCCCAAAGCCAAGAAACTCGCCCCAAAACCGAACAACAATGGAACAATTCAGCACCCAAGCGCAACAACTTCAACCCCAACAATAATCACAAGAAGGGTCACCTGAACCATGTGACCAAGGAGGAAGCACAGAATGCCCCGGATATCGTACTCGGTACGTTCCCTGTCAACACAATACCTGCCACGGTTTTGTTTGATTCTGGAGCTTCTCACTCGTTCATTTCAAAGAGTTTTGCTTTGCAACATGATTTTTCGATGCTCCCTTTGGAAAAATCCATGATCATCAAGTCCCTTGGGAATAAGCAAATCACTCAGAGTTACTATCAAGGTGTGGTTATTGAGCTCAGAGGACTAAAGTTTCAAGCAAACCTCATCGTATTGGAAAATAAAGGACTGGAGGTTATCCTAGGAATGGATTGGTTAACCACCAACAAAGGGTTTATCGATTGCTTCAACGGACTGTAATCCTCACTCATCATCACGGGAAGACAATAAAAGTCGCAGCTCAAGAAAGACCAGGATCACGACAACCAAGATTGAACAAGGTAGACACCTCCGAGTTAAGCAAAGTTCCAGTGGTGTGTGAGTTCCCTGACGTTTTTCCCGAAGAACTACCCGGCATGCCGCCAGACCGGGAAATAGAGTTCAGCATTGAACTAGCACCTGGAACCACCCCCATCTACAAGAAACCCTATAGGATGGCACCCTCCGAGTTGGTAGAATTAAAGAAGCAAATAAAAGAATTGCTGGACAAAGGATTTATACGAGCCAGCTCCTCACCTTGGGGTTCACCAGTATTGTTTGCCAAGAAAAAGGATGGGACACTGAGATTATGCATAGACTATCGAGCACTCAATATGGTCACCATCAAAAATAAATAACCGATGCCACGGATAAATGGTTTATTTGACCAGCTCGCACAAGCCAAAGTTTTCTCAAAAATTGATTTAAGGTCAGGATATCATCAATTGAAAGTACGGACAGAAGATATCCCTAAGACAGCATTCACCTCCAGATACGGACTATATGAGTTTACAGTAATGCCGTTTGGACTAACAAACACCCCCACATATTTTGTCCACCTCATGAACAAAGTGTTTATGAAATTTATGGACAAATTTGTTGTGGTGTTCATTGACGATATTCTGGTATACTCTAAGACACCAGAAGAGCATGCAGAACATCTCAGGATTGTACTGGGAGAATTAAGGAAACACCAATTATATGCCAAATTCAGCAAATGTGAATTTTGGTTAAGACAGGTTGGTTTTCTAGGCCACGTATTGACCCAAGAAGGTGTTGCCGTGGACCCAGAAAAAGTCAAGGCCGTACTTGGCTGGAAACCACCTGCCAACGTAACGGATGTCCGAAGTTTTCTGGGAATGGCTGGATACTACCGAAGGTTTATTGAGGGATTCTCCACCATAGCAAAACCAATGACACAGTTACTCAAGAAGGATAAGAAATTTGTATGGACTGAAGCGTGCGAGAAAAGTTTCCAAGAACTCAAGAAGAAATTAACAACACACCAGTTTTGGTTATACCAGACATACACAAAAGTTTTGAAGTGTATTGTGACGCATCCCGGAAAGGCCTCGGATGCGTGCTGATGCAAGAAGGCAAGGTAGTCGCATACGCTTCCAGACAACTTCGAAAGCATGAAGAAAATTATCCCACTCATGACTTAGAATTGGCAGCAGTCATTCATGCACTCAAAGAGTGGAGACACTTTTTGCTTGGGAATCGTTGTGAAATATATACGGACCACAAAAGTCTCAAATATATTTTCACACAGCCAGAGCTCAATTTACGGCAACGGCGCTGGTTGGAATTAGTGAAAGACTATGATGTGGGCATCCACTACCATCCAGGAAAAGCAAATGTAGTGGCAGATGCTCTTAGTCGAAACCCCAGCTCGGACAACGACCATCTACAAGACTTGAGACCTGAATTTCAACAGGAGTTCGCCAAACTCAACTTGATGATGGTCACGGAAGGCACTGTGTCAAATTTGGAATTACAACCCACCCTGGTGGAGCAGGTTAAGAAAGCTCAGCATGGACACCCCAGCATCGAAGGCATAAAAAGAAAAGTGAGTATGGGCAAAGCCTCAGAATTCGTCGTAGACGATGAGGGAATATTATGGTACGGAGACAGACTTTGCGTGCCAAATATAGAGGGCCTCAAACAGCAAATCCTAACCGAAGCCCACACCGCTCCATATTCGATCCACCCTGGAGGAACCAAAATGTATAAGGACATTCAGGAAAGATTTTGGTGGCACGGTATGAAGAGGGATATAGCCACCTTCATTGCATGTTGCGATTCTTGTCAACGCATAAAAGCCGAGCACCAAAAACCAGCCGGACTACTACAGCCAAACAGGATACCTGAGTGGAAATGGGACGAAATTGGGATGGATTTCATTGTCGGACTACCTCGGTCACAACACGGAAATGATGCCATATGGGTCATCACCGATAGATTAACCAAGGTGGCACATTTCATCCCAGTGAAGACAACCCACACCACTCAGAAGCTTGCCAAGATTTATCTCTCCCGTATAGTTTGTCTGCATGGAGTTCCAAAGACTATAATATCCAACAGAGGCACTCAGTTCGTCTCGAAATTCTGGGATCATTTACAACAGGCTCTGGGAACTCAACTAGCATTCAGTACAGCCTACCACCCCCAGACTGATGGACAAACTGAATGCGTAAACCAAATTCTAGAGGACATGCTGAGAGCATGTGTCCTCACCTAAACCAGTTGGGAAGAAAGCCTGCCATATGCCGAGTTCGCATACAACAAAAGTTACCAATCCAGCCTACAAATGGCACCTTTTGAAGCCCTGATCGGGCGAAGGTGTCGTACTCCATTAAATTGGTCAGAAACAGGACACAGCCGTATCTTCGGCCCAGACATGCTCAAGGAAGTTGAAGAGAAAGTTAGACTCATCAGGGACCGACTCAAGACAGCGCAAAGCCGACAAAAGAGTTATTACGATCAGAAGCACCGTGAAGTCAGCTTTGAACCTGGTGAATATGTTACCTACGAGTATCCCCTATGAGGGGCCTGCAACGGTTCAAGGTTAAAGGAAAGCTAGCACCAAGATTTATTGGACCCTTCTGTGTGGTTGCACGGAGAGGCACCGTAGCCTACCAGCTAGACCTACCCAAGGAGCTGTCAGACGTCCACGACGTGTTCCACGTCTCACAGTTGAGGAAATGTGTAAGCAACCCAGAGAAGCAAGTGTCACATGAGAACATTGACGTGCAACTAGACCTCACCTACAGGGAACGTCCAATAAAGATATTAGAGGGGTCTGAAAGGAGTACCCATCAGAAAACAATTAAGTTCTTCAAGGTTCAGTGGAGCAATCACACCGAGGATGAAGCGACATGGGAAAGAGAGGACTCTCTCCTGGCAGAATACCCGCACCTATTTGAGGATCAGCTGAAATCTCGGGGATGAGATTTTTCCTAAGGGGGTAGGTGTTGTGACACTCCAAAATTTTTGATTTGGTTTTTATCAAAATCTTTATTTGATTTGAAGAAGGCTATTTAAACATTTTCTTAAGAACTCTCCTTCTCAAAACTTTTATGACAAATATTTTGGTACTCTTCTCAACCTTGATTTTTGGTCTTGAGAGCTTTTCATTTTGTCTTGACTCTACTCTAGTTATTTTTTTGAAATTTCTTCTATTAAGAAGAAACCCTAGGGATTATGGGTTTATTCTTTTCCCTTTCAAATTTCCTCTTTTGCCATGTCACATTTTGACATAGCATTCCAAAACCCCTCCCTGCCTTGGATCAAGTCAAGACTCCCACCTCCAGCAAGTTTCAAACCAATTTTGATTTTTATTCCATTTATTTAATCCTCAAAACTATTTCTGCCATTATTTATGGACCTAGGTGATTTACAAAGGAAGTACCATATTTCTTTTGAGTTTTGATCCCAAACCAACTCCTCTGACTAGTCCTTAGTACCCTCAACCTAGATCCATCAAGATCCACTTGTCCTCAGTTCAAATATTTCAAAATTTGCCCTCTGCAAGTTTGGACCAAAAATGCCATTTTTGGTGAAATTCATATTTTTCTTTTTCCAAAAATTCTAAAATAATTCATGCAGCTTCCAGATACAGCAAGAGTCCACCTCACCAAAGATCAGCTCCAGAAAAATTTCCCACATGCCAAAATCATTTCATCGAGCACCTGGCATGCACTGTTGCTGTTCAAATTCAGCAAGTTCAGACGTTCAGTGTTTCTGTTTCGCCGTCAGTGGCATTTTCTTCAGAGCACGGCGTCGATCTCTCCAGTAACTGCAGTGGCGCCTTGCTCCCTCTTCCCCCTCCTTATCCAGAGTGCCGCACACTCGTTTGTTCGGGCACCATCGTCGGTGGTGATGTGTCTCGCCGACGCCGGCAGCTTCTGCGGTGGCAGAGCCACCCGTGGCGGCCAGCAGGGATCAACACCACCTTTCGGCGCCGTCCAGCACCGCCCAGGCCACCTGTGGCCTCCGCGTGGCTGTCCGCTTGCCTGTGCACGCTGCGGCACCGTCACCGTGGCCTGAGCAGCACAGAGCGTGCTCTCTGCCGCCGACGAGTCCCATGAGCCGTTCCGTCGAGAACGTGGAGTACCACCCAAGGCAGGCCAAGCTTAGCACTTGAACAGAACCAGTGGACCATCGCGGTGATGCCTAGCTCCCTAAACCACTTGACCGACCTCCGCCCCGCTGTAATCATCGCCGGTGTTATCCCGTTCTCGGCCACCGCCTCGGATCGGCTATAAAAGGAGCCCCCGAGCTCATTCTCGACCTAGCGCCACACCTCCACCTCACCAGAGGCCCGCCTAGCCACTAGGAGGACCCCAAGGAGGTCACCTTCCCCGACTCCGGCCGCCCCGATCCACCTTGGGCTCCGGCTTGATTCACTCAAGTGAGGCCATCCCCGCCTCCCAAACCGTGTCAGCAACCCTCTAGTGCACCCAGTACCCTAACCCGAGCCTCAATTCGACCTTTGCAACTCTCCCCGGCAAGATCCACCAACGCCTGAACCACCATCCGCCGGAGTTGAGGCCGCCGTCGACGTGGTGCTCGCCGACGCTCAACTCCACCACCCACAGGTGCGGAAGAACACGGTGAACACGTTGGTACCTTCCGATTCCCCTGTCTTGCCATGGATCGCCGCTGGCGACCACCCCGGACCTCGGGCGCCAGCGCTCTGTTTTAGTTTTCAAACCCAACGGGTGGGACCTCCCCGTCAGCTTTTTCTCTTTTTTGAAATGTTTTCTGAAAACGCCTTCGGGCAAAATACGTCTTCCCCCTGGACTGACATATTCTAGACTGAAACATTTTCTGTTTTTATAAAGTGAACCCTGGAAACTTTCTGTTTCATTACAGAAAGGTCCCTGGACTAAAACTCTTATAACTTTTAAACAAAAGATGATTTTAACTTGAGACTTTTTATGTCATCTTTATTTTTCTGTCTAGTTTTTTATCATATTTATTTGAAAAATATTTGTGATACTTTCTGTGCACGCACGGTATTCATGTAGTATCCGATTTTCTTTTAATACGTAGGTACTGGAAGGAGTAAGGGAGACGCGAACTTCACCGAGCTAGACTCCGACTTCTCCGAACCAGGCAAGCATGTTTGAACCTTTGATATGATGAGTGTTTTGCATGGTTGCTTGAGTATTTTTTTTTCTCATGGCATGTTTATATAAGCATTTGTGCATGTTATGCGCATGCAAGGCAAGCTACCTGTGAGCTTTGAAGTTCGATGTGTCCTTATGATGATAAGGCAACACGATCATGTGGTGACATGATGGGTTGCAAGCTGGTATTGTTGAAGCATGCCAGTCTTATGCCAACCATTAACTCCAGTTCTAATGTGGGTCAAGTCTCGATCCCGTTCGTTTCCCCTTCGTGCTACCACATGTTTTCTGCAAAGAGTGCGGTTTAGTAAGTTGCAAACCTCTTTCCTGGTACACACCAAACAGAGAGACTGCGATGAGGGTTCCATGGCCCTGGATTAAAGCCAGTCATCCGGTCAGGGGGCATGGGTGTTTCCGGCTGGGACCGAGAGGGGGGCACCCCTTAGAGCGCGCGATATAAATTTGATCCCATGCTATTCGAGGTTGTGGCCTTCCCGTCTTAAGGTTTTTCTTGAACGTTGCCGAGGGTGATTCCTGGCAACGGAATGTGGAATGGGTGTGTACTGGTTAGACGTGTTTCTTCTGAAACACCGTAAACGGAACTAGTCCTTGTGACTACCGAAATCCGTTGGCTGTGGTAAAGAGTACAAACTCTGCAGAGTCAAAACCATTCGAGTATCCATGTCCACGAGCAAGGACTTGGACATCATCTCCGTGTCAGTGTCAGCCTCAGTGGCAAATCTCAGTGTCAACCCCAGTGGCAGTCTCCGGAGAATGAATTAAAACCGAGAGTGGTAAACTCGGCTGAAGGTTATTATGTGAATGGACTAACCAGTATATTATTATATGCTGAGTATTTCCTTGCGATGATTTAAATTCATGAGCTATTTAAATTCGAATGATAAACTATAAGCCCTTTATGTGATGTCGCTCAGACGTCCGACTGTGGCATCATTGTCATTTACTTTTCAATATAAGCCCTTTTTGTGATGTCGCTCAGATGTCCGACTGTGGCATTATTGTCTTTACTTTTCAATATAAGCCCTTTATGTGATGTTGCTCAGACGTCCGACTGTGGCATTATTGTATTTACTGTTTCAATATAAGCCCTTTATGTGATGTCGCTCAGACGTCCGACTGTGGCATTATTGTTACTTACGTTTCAATATAATCCCTTTATGTGATGTCGCTCAGACGTCCGACTGTGGCATTATTGTTATTTACTTTTCAATATAAGCCCTTTATGTGGTGTCGCCTCGACGCCCGACTGCGGCATGTTAAATTTATTTTCACCTTTCGAGGCGTCGCTTCAGACACCCGATCGGTCTTCAGTTATTTTATTGGGATTTCGGGAGGACTACCGCCTAATTTCCTCCTATTTATCGTGCAGTGCACATCTATTATTTGATTGTGCATACTAACCTGCTCATGTGCATCATGTTTACATTTGTTATATCTTATGTCCGAACTGTCTTGCGAGTACATTCAAAGTACTCACCTGGCTTGTTGATTTGGCCAGATGTTGACGAAGGTAATCTTATGGATGAAGAGTTCGATAGCGAGTCTGACGCCTAGAGGAGTCCCAGTCAGTCACGTGCGATCCTGGAGTTGTTCACTTGTATTATACACGCTTCTGCCACCCAAATAAAATCATCAAGCCTCACTCCGACCCTTGATGAGCTATAAGATTTCAGAGTCATGTCACCCACCTCCCTGTGACATATCCACCACCACCTTTATTACGAGTCAGTAGTTATGCCACCCTACCCTTGTGCCATATCCTCCTTTATGTATAATATAGGCGTGCTTGTAATAAATTGTTGAGCATCCTCACCTCAACCATGTATAATATTTAGTACTGCTAGATTTCTGTATCAAGATTTTGTCCGCCAGTAAGAAGAATTCTTCTGTACTTGTCAACACAAAGGTCGGCCTTTCAATAAATGTTTTGTTGGAAAGGCGGTCCTGACTGCACATGTCCAATAGAGGTGTGGCCAACAAGGAACAAAGGTCGAGAGGGACACATGGATGGCATGGACGCATGGGGAGGGAGAGAGGGTGTGTTTGTGATAGAGAGATCCCATCGAGATCGTGAGGGGGGCTATATGGGTTGGAGATCGAGGGAGTGCTTGCGCGATAGAAAGATGCCCCGAGAGAAATCAAGATAGACCATGCACATGTTTGTGATGGAGACTAAGATTAGCTAGTCATATACATATAGGGGGACTGCGTGTGCCTACAATTGAGTGAGAGACCATTCTACTTGGCTAGCTGGGCATGAGATTGTGTGTGTGTGCGTGTGAGATGGAGAGAGAACGAGGGGGAGAGATAGAGTTTTAGACGGGCCTATCGAGTGCGAGTGAGATATGCATGTGTATGTGTGACCCAGGTGGATGGAGAGTTTGAGAGAGGGGGGGAGCTCCGAGACGACATAGTGGTGCGTGAGAGAGTTACAGGCAAAGAGCCAAGGAATTTGTGTGTGTACGATGAGTGCACCCAAGATATCTAGCTTGGACTAGCTAGAGTATCATACATAGTGTGCGAGAGAGACCTATAGATGGTGTATATATGCATGCGAACTAGAAAGACCCCCCCCCCCACACACACACACACACAAAGTGAGAGAGAGAGATGGAGAGAAAGGGAGAGGGACCAACAAGGTTTTTGTGTCGGATGCGTGCGACAGAATTGAAGATTGTCGGCGAAAGAGAGAGAGAGAGAACAGGAGTCCGGGAGAGGGAGAGGTCGCGTTTTATGCATCAAAGACTGATATAAACCATGTTTCAATATAAACTTGCATTCAAATATTTAAATTGGAGAACATGTTGTCTGCAATCCACACATGAACGGATATATGCGTATATCAAATAAGTTCATTAATTTGACTTTCAACATGTTCATCAAGTACTATAATACTGTACAACATGCTACTCGATTGAGGTGTTCAATTTTGGATTTAGTTCACTATTTTGACCTACTGAACGAGCTATTTCATTGAATCGAGATATTTCATTTTGGGTTTGACTCGCGTTTTTGAGTGGGTCAACTATTTGTCATATAGTAAATCGCTAGAAACGAGCATGTAAAAACACATTACTCCCGAGCATCATCTCTCCATCTAAAAAAGAAGTGGCAAGCTAATATTTCAAAATTTGATCCGAATCGACTTGGTAAGGTAGACGTGGATGCTCGTTCTCCCAAAATTTGAACGAACCATTAAACATCCTCTCTGCTCGGTGGAACTCGCCCAAGCAAATAAATGGGAGATGCGAAATTACCGTCCTATGTGGGACACGCATCAATTGGCCCGTTGTACATCGAAGGTAGGTTCGTAACTTCATCCAAGCGCGCCTTCTCCTCGGCCGAAATGACATGTGCCGAATAATTCATAAACCATGGTCGGCAAAACACGCTCTCCTCGCCCGAAATAGCTCGCGCCCACTATTTCAAAACACGCTCTCCTCGCCTGAAATCGCTCGCGCCCACTATAGTTTAAAACACGCCCACCTCGCCCGAAATCGCTCCCGCCCACTATTTGGGAAGAAGCAAAGTTACTCTACTATCCCCAACCCTCAGTACATAGACCCAAGCCGAGAAGCCTATAGGCAAGGGTAGAACTGTAACTCCCCCTCACATTTCAGACAAATGCATCCGTAAGACATGGTTCCACTCCCCTCCCAATTCCCCCCCGCCCGCACCCATTCATACCTCGTGGGCGCCAAATCACCTTCTCCCCGGGAAGCTCCCTTCTCCCGAGCCACGAAACCTCAGCCCCACCTCCATGGCACAGAGGGGAGGCCCGTGAGAGATAGCAGAGAGAGAGAGAGAGAGCTACTCCCTCCGTTCGATAATGTAGTTCCAACATTTTTTTAAGTCAAACTTTTGAAACTTTGACCAAGTTTACAAAGAAATTACTTATATCTACAATACCAAAGATAAATGATAGTATGAAGTAAGTACATGTTGTGATGAATCTAATGATCGTTCCAGATGTAAATGTTTTTCTCCACATATACCTGGTCAAACTTTTCTGAGGTTTGACTTTTCAAAACATCCATATGCTTATGGACGTGACAGAGTCCCTAACTAGAGAGAGAGACAGAGAGAGAGAGAGAGAGAGAGAGAGTGAAAAAAGTGTGTGTGCGTGTGTGAAAGAGACATGGACAACACACAACAAAAGTAGAGAAAAAGCATGCGTGTCTTATGCAAACATATCACACATGCATCTTCGACAACGGAGGCAAGGTGAGGAGATAGTGTGTGGTTGTTTGGAACCGAGAGAGCAAGACCCCTAGCACGTGGCCAAGAGGGGTCTGACAAACAAGGGAGAGAGGTCGAGAGAGACGTATGGAGAAAATGCAGCATGGGGAGGAGAGAGTGTATGTTTGTCATAGAGAGATCCCCTGGAGATCGTGATGGGACTACATGGGTGGGAGATCGAGTGACAAGGTGTGTGTGCAATAGAAGATGCCCTGAGAGATATCGAGATAGGCGTATGGATGGAAGGACACAATACGTGTGTTCCTGATGGCTAGTAAGAGATAATCATACTTAGGAGGGGGGAGTGCTTGCGCCTATGATGGAGTGAGGGAATATGGTACTTAGGGGGGTGCGTGTCACATGGAGAGAGAACAAGGGTGGAGAGTGTTGGATGGGTCTATATGTATAGCGCGAGTGAGACATGTGTATGTGTGAACCAGGGAGATATAAGGCCAGTTTGGCTTGTGTCGGAGTAATGGGCCACGGGTAGGCTAACCCTAAGCCCAGAACCTTTCAAGACATCGGGGCAGGCTGCGCCCCTCAAAGATGCCATGACGAAGAGTCGTCTTATAGAGGCCGGCCAAAAGCACGACCGACTACCCCCTCGCAGCCGAGTCCTGGGGGCGAGTTCAAGACACGCCGACTCCAATCTGGCGACTTCCAGAGAAGCCGACCACCGGGAGTCGGCCCCGGCATCAACAAATACCCATGCCCTCACCGAGAGGAACGGGATGGGGAGTGGCTACAGTGAAGCCCACTCCCTCCCTTTTTCCAAGGGCAGGCGTGGACACAGTGCGATGTACCTACGGAGATCTCCGTCTGGCGGAGCACTATTGCCATGCCAGCCCTGACATCAGCACCGGTGGGCAGAGCCCTGCACCCACGACGGCATGTCTGTACGACCCAGGGACGACGGGTCCCACCAGTCAACGAGATCCCAGAAGACGGCGAGAGCGCCACTAGTCGGACCCAGTGGGAGTCGGCCCCCGGGAGTCGGCCAGCCCCCCGCCTGCAGGCCCTACACGCCATCAACCAGACGAGACGGGGAGAGGCAACAGTGATCGCCCGCCAGGCGGCGGTACTGTTGCCACGACCCCATGACCAAGTCGTGTCATTAGAGGTACGGCTACAGTAATCAGCAGCCGGCAAGACCCGCCCGTGGCGGACACGGCCTGTCGGCTCCGTACCGGACCTGTCGGCGGGCCCCAGCAGTCGGCGGAGAAGACGGCGGCCAAGAGACTGACGGCTGGGCCATGCGCCCAGCCGGATTACCATTGTACCCCTGGGGGTAGGTCTATATAAACCCCCCAGGGCACCCATGCAAAGGGTTCGAATCTAGTAGCACTAGACCAGATCATATAGGAAGGATAGAGCCAGCCTTGCCTTCTCCTACCTCCAGGAAACAGCTCGAGGAGCAACCTTGTACTCGCTTTGCCATAGTGACCATGCGGAGACCCCGCAGAGCAGCAGTAGGGGTGCTATCTCCATGGAGAGCCCTGAAGCTGGGTAAGATTCACCGGCGTACATGTCTACGCCTCATCCCGCTTCCAGGCACCGGCGACGTTCTACTCGCTCCCACCATGATAAGCCATCCTTTGGCATATGTCACACCCAACCCCCTACATTTGGCGCCCACCATGGGGTGAGGTGCACCATCGTCCGGAGACCTGCTCTGGACGAGAACCCTTTTCCTTCCTAGCGAGCGCAGCCAGCCTGGCACGCCAGATGGAGCCTGTGCCGACGTACTGCTTGGCGCTGAGATCACCTGCACGGCCAGCTGCCTCGCCGATCTGGTCAGCGAGGTTCGCCTCCCCAACGAGCCCGCATCCGACGCGGGCACGGGCGGCCCTGAGAGCCTCCTCACGGGCCTCCTCGATCAAATCCACGTCGCTAGCGAGCCAGCTGTGGACTTGGAGTCCGTAGGCTCCACCGACCCGATGCTGGTTGATTCCGACACCGCGTCGCTCGACGGGCTCCCCACCAACGTGGTGGTCTACGACGAGCCGCTCCCTTGTGCGGAGAGCGACGGAAGCACCGTCACAGAAGTGCTTGTCATCAGTCATGGCGAGCACTCCGGCGGAGGAGCTCATGACCCACTCGACGCGGCGCTGCAGGACCTGACCGCGCCCATTCCCAAAGACACCGATGCCGAGACGCTGGAGGCGTGCCTCCTCCAGCTCGCCGAAGGCGCGAAGAAGCTGGCTAGCATGAGACGCCTGTCAGAAGCCTACCAACGCGAGATGGATCCCGCCGTGGGCGGCTCACCAGCCCCAACCGGGCCTAGCCGCCTTAGCGCGGTCCAGCAGTGCGGCGTAGCCATCGCCAACCTGTTCGGGGCAAATCGCCCCGTTTACGCCACGCCTGCGGAGAACATCCGGGCTGCCCAGGCGGCGGCGGATGAGTTGGAGAATTTCGAGGGAGAAGAGCGTCGCCTGATGACGGAGCGCGTCCAGCGACTCCTTGACGCGGCCGCCGAGCAGAACGAGGCCGGCTGCCGCACTGATGTGTCGCAACGGCAGAACGATGACCCGCCTCCTTGCCGAGACCAAGGCTCCACGTCTCGGACACCGACTGGCGATGTCCGCGGAACAAAGGATAAGGAGCCGGCTGCCAGCCGCGGCCGGACTCGCGTCACCATCGAGCGCGACCAAGACGGCCGCCCAAGAGCAGTGGAACAGCGGGACGACTGTCCACCTCCTCCCCCTCGCAGGGAAAGACGAGTCTCCCCGCCGCCTGTTGAACACCCGACTCTCGGCGATCGCCTTGGCCACCGGGAAGGAGTCGGAGAAAATGACGCTCGCCACTAGATCAACCGACTCCACCGATCCCTGGCGCTCGAAGAAGAAGACGAGCTGGGCCCGCCGTGTTTCGATCCCTGCATCCGAGACGAGCCCTTTCCCAAGGGGTTCACGCTCCCAAGAGATACGCCCAAGTACACCGGCTCCGTGAAGCCGGAGGACTGGCAAGTTGACTACTCCACCGCCGTCAACATTGCGAACGGCAACAAGCGTGTTGCCATGAAGTACGTTCCGCTCATGCTCCAGGGCACGGCCCGGACATGGCTGAACAGCTTGAAGCCTCACAACATCAACAGCTGGGTCGACTTCACCGACGCCTTCATCCGCAACTTCACTAGCACGTACAAGCGACCTCCCAAGCCTCGCCAGCTTTCCCTGTGCGTGCAAGGTCCCAACGAATCAACTCGCGACTACCTCACGCGTTGGGCTGAGCTCCGGAATTCCTGTGAAGGCATGCACGAGGTGCAGGCTATCGAGTACTTGACTGCCGGGTGCAGAGAAGGCACCCTCCTCAAGCACAAGCTCCTCTGCAACGAGCCAGAAACCCTCGACGAGATGCTGATCATAGCAGACAAGTACGCCACGGCCGACTCCTCCATGAAGGCGGAGATTCAAGTTAGTGCGACTGGCAAAGTGGCTCCTCAGGCTCCTAGAACCCCGGCTGGAGACGCCAGTCGGCGACAGCAGCAGAGCAACCACAAGCGCAAGGCCCCACAGCCGGCTTCCAGCAGCTGGCAGGTGGCAACAGTCGAAGACCAGCAGCCAGAAGGGCAGCCTCCGCCCAAACGTCAGAAGGGCGGCAAGCCAACCTGGTTGCCGGCTTTCTCCTATGAGCAGACTTTGGACGGACCCTGCAAGTTCCATAGTGGTGCGAAGCCGTCCAACCACACCACTCGGAAATGCCACTGGCTCACCAGGATCGCCAAGGGAGACGGCCTCTTGCCTCCCTGTCAGGACCCCGACTCAATGCCACATCGATCTAGCATGTAACACCTCATATCACTTTGTGGCCTCACGCACGGTATTCCCACGGGTGTCGCCTTACCTTTGCCCGGGACCGTTTGCTTCTTTTGGCACACGTATATGACAGTGTCGCTAGCATCCATATGATAAGGAGCCCGGGCTGACATGGCTAGTCGTAAACCCAAAGTGGCACAGACTTACAGGGACAGGCATCCATGACCCAACATCGAACGTGTCGGTCATCAGCGAGTGAATCCAGGCTGTAGCACTGGGCTAGCAGGACTCCGGTATTCATCGCGTGACATTTCCCCGAAGGGACAGACACAGGAACGAAGAAGGACACATGCCGGCCAGCCTAAGTGTTCCGGAGCAGTAGCAAGCTACCATGGCTCGGTGGAAACACTAGGAGACATTTCCCGGTAAGAGAGGCTACTAAGGATAAACAACTAGGTTGTCAGATCCCACACATACCAAGCATTTCAATAACATACACACAGTATGCTCGATATGTGCAAATACAACATGGCATCACAACATGACTCTACAACTCAAATATTTATTCAATAGGCTTCGAGGAGCGAGATATTACAAACAGGGGTCTCATGACCCAACACTCAGAGCATACAAATCAAAGCACAAGCGGAAGCTATCATGTCTGAGTACAGACATCTATAAATGAAAAAGGCTGAGAAGCCTGACTATCTACCAGATCCTGCCGAGGGCACAAGATCGTAGCTGAGGTAACAAGCTAAACGTCGAAGACCACGCGGAATTACTAGTGAGACTGAAGTCTCTCTGCAAAAACATAAAATAGGCAAACGTGAGTACAAATGTACCCAGCAAGACTTACATCAGAACTATCTACATATGCATCATTATCAACAAAGGGATGGTGGGGTTTAACTGCAGCAAGCCAGCTTTGACTCGGTGGCTATCCTGAACTACGACTGCAAGTAACTCTTTTGAGGTGGCGCACACGAGTCCACATATTCACCAACCAATACACCACTATGGAACCGCTCCCGTCTCCCTACGAGAACGCCATCCATAGCACTCACGCTTATCTTGCGTATTTTAGAGTATCCACTTTCACTTGTCTATGAACTGATATAAGCAACCCAGAAGTCCTTTTCCGTGGACACGGCTATTCGAATAGATCATATTAACCCTGCAGGGGTGTACTTCTTCACACACGCTCTCACCACTTACCGCCGTTTACACGACATGTACTCGGCAACCTTCAAGCGGAAGCCCAACGTGGGTGTCGGCCACGGCCTACCTAAACACCTAAGTCTCTAGTCCAGGTTTATCGCCTATTCGGGTTCCATCCATGAGGAGATCCGGCCGGAGTTTCGCTCACAGCCCCAAACGATGTGAACAGGGTTCCGTGACACCAAACGGGCGCCCGGTATACCCGGCCACGTGCCTACCGCATCACAGCCCACCCCTACGGTCAGCGCTGCCCACGGCCTCCAGCATACTACAAACACCAGAAACTACTTGCAACTCCTGGACAGAGGACAAGGGTGATTAAGAAGCCGAGAGGGTCCATTGGTTTTGGGCCCAATGTGTGGTAGTAGCTGAATCATGGATCACAAACACAGAACTCAGTTCCTGAGGACGGCTGCAATGAGACAACCCACCATGTACTCCTACATGGCCTCTCACCGCTACCTTTACCAAATCGTATTCACACACTTAGCTCACACACAGTAGGACATGTTCACACACCTCTGATTCATCCCGGATGAATCAGACCTGACTCGACTCTAAGCAGTAGCAGGCATGACAAACAAGCATGAATGAGTAGGCACAACAGGGCTCAAACAACTCCTACTCATGCTAGTGGGTTTCATCTATTTACTGTGGCAATGACAGGTCATGCAAAGGATAAAGGGGTTCAGCTACCGCAGTAGGTAATAGATGAATCGTTGTTGTCCTAATGCAGTAAAAGAGAGCAGGAGCGAGAGAGTGGGATTGTATCGGAATGAACAAGGGGGTTTTGCTTGCCTGGCACTTCTGAAGATAACATTGAGTCTTCATCAGTGTCAACGATCACATCATCGGTATCACGTCTATCGAGAGGGGACAAATACCGGCAACACAGAAGGGAACACAATCAATGCAATGCACAATATGATGCATGCTCATGACATGGCAATATGAATGTGTTTTGAGCTAATGCAACTAGCAACAGATTAAATGAAGTTGGTTTGAATACAAGATTCAAATTCAAACTCCATATGTGATTATTTAAATGCCCTTTAATTGATTTGTGCTAAACAGCAGCTATAAGTTGTTCTAACATGCATGAAAATGGTACAGATGGATAGATTGGATTTTTCTGATAATTTTTCATATATAAATTATTTAATTTGGAGTTACGGTTAATTTTCTATGATTTATTGAAGTTTAGGGCATTTTCTGAAATTTCCTGAATATTTTTTTTAAATCCAGAAAATACTTATTGCATCAGCCCCACGTCACTGTGATGTCAGCAGAGTCAACTGGGCGCCCCAGGTCAAACCTGACCAGTGGGGTCCACTGGTCAGTGACACAGTGCTGCCCAGGGTCAATGACAGGTGGGTCCGGCCAATGACCACGTCAGCAAAGTCAACCTGACGCGTGGGGCCACTATGATTAACCTAAACTAACAGAAGTTTAAGCCGTGGTTAATTAAGGGCGTGGGGCCCAGCTGTCAGTGTCACAGGGGCTAATTAGCAGGGTCATTAGCCCCTAACGACGGCGCCACGTCAGCACGTCGGAGACCAGCCGACGGCGACCACAGAACACGGCGGGGGCACACCGGACTTGCGCTAGGGCGTCGGATTGGCGCGCTGAGGGCACCAGGGGGTAGCCCGCGCCCGTGCGCATCTAGGGGGACCAACGGGAGGTGCGGGGGTGACCGGGGTTCGCCGGAGTGGAGCCCGAAGCGGCGGCCGGAGTTCGGCCATGTGCGGGGTTGGGCTGCGGCGCGCTAGGAGAGAAACTGATGGTCCAAACGGCATCCGCGGGCCACCAGAAGCGCGCTGGTGCCACGGGTTCGAGCAGAGGGGCTCGGGTCAGGAGAGCTACGCGGCCATGGCAGACGGTGGTGCTCGGAAATGTGGCCGGGGTGCTACGGCACGGAAACGAGCAAAATGAAGGAGGGGAAACGGAGTGGAGCTCACAGGGGTTGCGACGGTGGCCTCGGGGAGCTCGGGGAGGCACCGGAGCCGACGAATTTGACGAAGATGGCCGGCGGTCCCGAGGTTGAAGAAGACATCGAGGGCGGTGTTGCGGCACGTCTGGGGCCTCGTGGCTCGTTGAGGAGGTAGAGGGAGGACCGGCGGAGCTTCCTGGGGCGTCGGTGAGCCGTGGGGTGGCCGGTAGCCACGGTGGCTCTCGTCGGTGGCGGCGGCTCCGTTCGGGGAGGGAAACAGAGGAGGGGGAGAGTGTTCGGGGAAGAGAGAGGGAGCAGCGAGGGAGGAAGAGGGGCGAGGGGACACGAGGCGTGAGGGGGGGAGGCTCGAGAACGCCTCGGTGGAAGCAGGAGGTGGCCGAGGCGGCATCGGCGCTCGCCACCGAGCTGCTTCGATGCGAGGGGAGGAAGATGACAAGGGGGAGGAGGTGGGCTGGGCTGGCCAGGTGGGGGAGCTGGGCCGGCTCTGGTGGGCTGCACGGGTAAGGCCAGGTAGGCTTTCTGCTCCGTTTTATATAATTCTGTTCTGTTTTTCTTTTATTTAATTCTTTTGCCACTGTTTTGAATTAAAAATAACAATTCAAACAATGCCAAAGCTCCTCTGAATATTTTATATTGCTAGATGGACTTTTCCAAAAGCACATAAAAATGTTTCAGGGTATTTGGAAATATATTCTATATAAGTTAGGAATATAGTTCCAAATGCAAATAAAGTAATGATTTAAATTCAGTGCTCAAAATATTCCTCAAAAATGTTCATTATTTTTGGTTTGGTGCAAAACCCTTGCCAAAATATAACCAACATTATTTAAGGCCATTTTGAAAACATTGAATGCATTTTCCAGGGTTCTTTGCCCCTCTTTTATTTAAGTTTTTGAGGCTTCCAAAATTCCCTCAGTTCAAATTTCAGAATTTAAACATGATGCACACATGAGGCTAACCTAGAGCATTACCAGAAGCTAGGGATGTGACAACTCACCCCCATTAAACAAGAATCTCGTCTCGAGATTCAAGCGTAGGGTAAGGTGAAGGGTAACACAGACTAGTATAATCTTCACGATCCAGGGTGCACTTCAGTTGAACGTTGATTCATTCACCATTATTGTCTTGAAGTCTTGCTCTGAGAAATCCTGTCAACATGACATGGAGGGAAAGGAGACTCTAGAAGGGTCGATCTTCTCGAAGATCGAACAACTCACGGAATGAGACATAGGACCATCTCTCGGGTTGAGACACGAGTTACACATCAAGAGGGGTGGAAAGAGACGGATGACGAAGGTTCACTAGGTGGATAACAATTCCACGCTTAAGAGGGTGGTGAACGGTTGTCAATGTAGCGAAGAGTTGAGTTTCCATAATACCATAACGATGCACCTTAGGGAAGGTGACTCATAGAAATATCCCCTTAAGTGGCAAAAGAATTACTTTTGATTCAGAGATCATTGAAACTCTTTAAACCAGCTTAAGGCAAATCATAATCGATCATTCAAAGGGGGTTCGGTAGAATGACATATCCGAACTTGGATGATGTGGATTACCTTGTTGAAGACAACGTAATGGATGAATTTGCTTATCACCGGAAATGGAAGAGACCCATGGTAGAATGGCACATTGGTGGTGCAAGCTGGGAACAAAATGCAAATGCTGGAAATGATTCTAGTAACTGGGGAGAGGCTCAACAATAGAGAGTGAATTCAGTGTTTGAAGAGGTCATAGCATAACCGAGGAAACTGAGAGGAATCCTAGTTAGCGTCGATGATAACACCTAGCGCTTGTGCGTGCTCTCAAGAACTTGAGCATTTCCATATTCATCAAAGTTTTACCAACATCCGTGTCAAGGATCCTGGCAACACAACTTGCTACCCTGATGAATGATGATGGATGATGCAGATGCAAAGGAAGATAACACCTTCTCAGATTACACCTTAGCGAAGCCAAGGAACAAAATCTGGATGATCGACCGAGAGACATTTAGCACTCCGCTTCTAATGTTCTCCTTGATGTGCTAGTGTAACCCATTCATAGAAATGGTCTGGTATCTAGGACATCAAGTAAAAGGTCGGACTTCGGGATCTCAAAATCCATAGGGGCAACTAGGGAGTAAATCCTACGAAATCCCTATGGGGAGGTGGCCAACTTCCTCAAATCAAGATACTACAACAGGAGGTCTTCCGGCTGGGTGTGTTGGCCACGACATCCACCTTACCGGTTATCGAGAGACCAATATTATAGTTCTTGGGGAAATGTTCCAACCATCATATCTGCCTGAGATTCAGATCTGGTTGGTGTCAGGATATTCCAGACTCATCAAGTCTAGGAAGAAAAACAAAAGTTTGCAACACAAATCGACGAGATGACGTTGCGGGATTCTCGGGGAATGAACTATGATAGTAAGCTCCAAAACATGAGCTGGTTCTGCTACACACATGTGAACACGCTGTCCCAGACAAGCATGACCACATAGTAGTCTTATAATAAAACACTACCGAGTTCAGGAGGGGGAACCATCAACGAGGGTATCGAAATCCCTACATAAGTCCGGATTAGCTCTTATGAAGGAACTCCTTCTCCTTGAACAAATCAATCAGTGGCTTGGTGTGCTCGGGACACATAAAGATTGAAGGTTGCAAGTCTTCAAACCACAGCATTCTTCGCACGTGTGCATGACTGATTTGGAATGATTCCAAAGAAAGCAACATTGACTTTCTCGAATCCACGGCGGCAACTTGCATCAGATGCACATGAATTAAAGGAAGTCACTACCTTCATCCAAACATATGCTTCATGAGCTAGCATGAACAAATGCTTTCAAAAGTTTCCAACACTAGCTTAATGTTCAACAAAATCATGGAGGAGATAAGGATGTTGTCAATGGGCTCAACAACAATTCATCTAGGTTTCCTTTTAAAAGGAATTCCATAGTTAAGTGAACACGGTGATAGCATTGGTCAGACCCAAAAGATATAATGGTGTATGCTCAAGGGATCAACCACGAGTAAGACAACATTACGAATATCGTTGGTTCTGGTCTGATTGGATGATAGCCCATACTCAATCAAAGGTTTGGGTAAGATAATAGATCCAACAATTGTTCACAAGGACCAATTGATGAAGATATCATCTTTCTTCAACACACACACACACACAAAAAGATATCCCTTAACATGAACTAAGTCGGACAAGCTTTTATCTTCCAACTCTCCAAGTTGTTGTTTAGCTTATCCAACTAGCTCAGGGTATCCAACACGGATTCTTGGAGAAGGGGTGGTTTACAGGAATAAACCAACTTGATCACGAACTCAACATAGTGGTCAGGTGACAACCTGGTAATACTCCTGAGAAGATATTCAGAAAATCACGAACCACCGGTATGTTACTAAGCTCGAGAACAATCTTGCTTTTCAGGGCAAGACGATATGATCAAATGGGTGAGGACTTGACAAGATCCTAACTCATCAATCGAAGGGTGCACCGAAATAAGGACTAGGTAGCACGATCAGTCTTAGAAGGATGATTCAAAAACCAACACGCTAAGAATGAAATTATTATCCTTTAACTACCAAGCAACGAGGTTGCTGGGAGTATTGATTTCACACATCACAATTCATTTGTCGGTATTCCGGTTGCATTAACACGAGGGCCGAGGAATGACTAATGATGGTGAGAAGTATCACTACGTCAAAATTCATGAGAGTTGGTGCAGTTCTCATGACAATTCTGACATAAAGGGGGTAATACTCCAAGGTAGAACAGAACCAAAAGCTGGATTGGCATTTGATCTGCGGAATACAACTACTTTGACCCAATCCTAGATATGGATGAGGTACTGGAGTTTGTTTCTCCTATCATTCCGCAATAGAATGGCTTGACGGACCACAAGAGTAATAGGCATCGATAAATGAACGCACGCATACTCTTGACTATCAATTGATAGACGAAGGTCAGTAGACAACTAAAGAGGGACAACTCAAAGTAACATATAACTTTCTGAGTTGTGGATGCATAGATTAGGATGTCGAGCGAGATCAACATTTCTTCCAGATAACCCATGCAGAGAGGTAGGACTGGCAGAGTCACAATATAGAATGGAGAACTCCTCAAGAGTACTCTAATTGTGATCTTTTGATCCAATAAACATCTGCCATAAGCGATTCATAGTATTTGGGAGAAGGAAATACCACGGACCTCGAGGACTATCGCAAAGTTACTAATATCCTGAAGGAACTAGCAAACACTATCAACATGAAGTAAGTAGAGTGAATCTCGGGTTCAAAACCCAGAAATAGAATACCTACTACTAAGTAGCATCACGGGATGCTTTCGAGAAGGATGGCTAGAATCATCACACTGGGAACACAAATCATGGCTAAATTACTAGATGATCCCCTAAGACACCTAGGGTCATAATAATATCTCCAACATATATGTCAAGGTAACGGAGTACCTCAACTCACTGATTAGTGTGGTTAATCTGGCCCATGGGAACATTGAAACGGGAAGAAAGGATTTGCAAATGCATCAGACTACTTAGAAACTTGGGATGACTCGGACAGCATAACGGCTGTAAATGCTCAGAAAAGATTTGAGACATTCACAAAATGGTGGCATAACCACTCAGAAGCACAATATCAAGGTTCCGAGATCAACAATTAACATACGGAAGTAGTAGGAACTGAACTGAGACTTAAATCCAACAATCTTATAAGTCCACTGATTAGTAACACGTGATCCTAATAGAAAGAAGAGATAGCCTAGTTCTTAATCCCCATAGAAGAGAAGATGATGACTCAGATCAGAAGGCCATGAGGTATAAGGAGTAAAAAGAGCCTTACGTTCCATCCCACAATCAATTCCCTTATATAACTAAAGAATTTCTAGACTCAACTTCGACCAGTTTGGCTTGGTAATCCTACAGGCAGTCAAGCTCTGATACCAACGCTGTTAGGACCCCGACTCAATGCCACATCGATCTAGCATGTAACACCTCATATCACTTTGCGGCCTCACGCACGGTATTCCCACGGGTGTCGCCTTACCTTTGCCCGGGACCGTTTGCGCCTTTTGGCACACGTATATGACAGTGTCGCTAGCATCCATATGATAAGGAGCCCGGGCTGACATGGCTAGTCGTAAACCCAAAGTGGCACAGACTTACAGGGACAGGCATCCATGACCCAGCATCGAACGTGTCGGTCATCAGCGAGTGAATCCAGGCTGTAGCACTGGGCTAGCAGGACTCCGGTATTCATCGCGTGATATTTCCCCGAAGGGACAGACACAGGAACAAAGAAGGACACATGCCGGCCAGCCTAAGTGTTCCGGAGCAGTAGCAAGCTACCATGGCTCGGTGGAAACACTAGGAGACATTTCCCGGTAAGAGAGGCTACTAAGGATAAACAACTAGGTTGTCAGATCCCACACATACCAAGCATTTCAATAACATACACACAATATGCTCGATATGTGCAAATACAACATGGCATCACAACATGACTCTACAACTCAAATATTTATTCAATAGGCTCCGAGGAGCGAGATATTACAAACAGGGGTCTCACGACCCAACACTCAGAGCATACAAATCAAAGCACAAGCGGAAGCTATCATGTCTGAGTACAGACATCTATAAATGAAAAAGGCTGAGAAGCCTGACTATCTACCAGATCCTGCCGAGGGCACAAGATCGTAGCTGAGGTAACAAGCTAAACGTCGAAGACCACGCGGAATTACTAGTGAGACTGAAGTCTCTCTGCAAAAACATAAAATAGGCAAACGTGAGTACAAATGTACCCAGCAAGACTTACATCAGAACTATCTACATATGCATCATTATCAACAAAGGGATGGTGGGGTTTAACTGCAGCAAGCCAGCTTTGACTCGGTGGCTATCCTGAACTACGACTGCAAGTAACTCTTTTGAGGTGGCGCACACGAGTCCACATATTCACCAACCAATACACCACTATGGAACCGCTCCCGTCTCCCTACGAGAACGCCATCCATAGCACTCACGCTTATCTTGCGTATTTTAGAGTATCCACTTTCACTTGTCTATGAACTGATATAAGCAACCCAGAAGTCCTTTTCTGCGGACACGGCTATTCGAATAGATCATATTAACCCTGCAGGGGTGTACTTCTTCACACACGCTCTCACCACTTACCGCCGTTTACACGACATGTACTCGGCAACCTTCAAGCGGAAGCCCAACGTGGGTGTCGGCCACGGCCTACCTAAACACCTAAGTCTCTAGTCCAGGTTTATCGCCTATTCGGGTTCCATCCATGAGGAGATCCGGCCGGAGTTTCGCTCACAGCCCCAAACGATGTGAACAGGGTTCCGTGACACCAAACGGGTGCCCGGTATACCCGGCCACGTGCCTACCGCATCACAGCCCACCCCTACGATCAGCGCTGCCCACGGCCTCCAGCATACTACAAACACCAGAAACTACTTGCAACTCCTGGACAGAGGACAAGGGTGATTAAGAAGCCAAGAGGGTCCATTGGTTTCGGGCCCAATGCGTGGTAGTAGCTGAATCATGGATCACAAACACAGAACTCAGTTCCTGAGGACGGCTGCAATGAGACAACCCACCATGTACTCCTACATGGCCTCTCACCGCTACCTTTACCAAATCGTATTCACACACTTAGCTCACACACAGTAGGACATGTTCACACACCTCTGATTCATCCCGGATGAATTAGACCTGACTCGACTCTAAGCAGTAGCAGGCATGACAAACAAGCATGAATGAGTAGGCACAACAGGGCTCAAACAACTCCTACTCATGCTAGTGGGTTTCATCTATTTACTGTGGCAATGACAGGTCATGCAAAGGATAAAGGGGTTCAGCTACCGCAGCAGGTAATAGATGAATCGTTGTTGTCCTAATGCAGTAAAAGAGAGCAGGAGCGAGAGAGTGGGATTGTATCGGAATGAACAAGGGGGTTTTGCTTGCTTGGCACTTCTGAAGATAACATTGAGTCTTCATCAGTGTCAACGATCACATCATCGGTATCACGTCTATCGAGAGGGGACAAATACTGGCAACACAGAAGGGAACACAATCAATGCAATGCACAATATGATGCATGCTCATGACATGGAAATATGAATGTGTTTTGAGCTAATGCAACTAGTAACAGATTAAATGAAGTTGGTTTGAATACAAGATTCAAATTCAAACTCCATATGTGATTATTTAAATGCCCTTTAATTGATTTGTGCTAAACAGCAGATATAAGTTGTTCTAACATGCATGAAAATGGTACAGATGGATAGATTGGATTTTTCTGATAATTTTTCATATATAAATTATTTAATTTGGAGTTACGGTTAATTTTCTATGATTTATTGAAGTTTAGGGCATTTTCTGAAATTTCCTGAATATTTTTTTTAAATCCAGAAAATACTTATTGCGTCAGCCCCACGTCACTGTGACGTCAGCAGAGTCAACTGGGCGCCCCAGGTCAAACCTGACCAGTGGGGTCCACTGGTCAGTGACACAGTGCTGCCCAGGGTCTATGACAGGTGGGTCCGGCCAATGACCACGTCAGCAAAGTCAACCTGACGCGTGGGGCCACTATGATTAACCTAAACTAACAGAAGTTTAAGCCGTGGTTAATTAAGGGCATGGGGCCCAGCTGTCAGTGTCACAGGGGCTAATTAGCAGGGTCATTAGCCCCTAACGACGGCGCCACGTCAGCACGTCGGAGACCAGCCGACGGCGACCACAGAACACGGCGGGGGCACACCGGACTTGCGCTAGGGCGTCGGATTGGCGCGCTGAGGGCACCAGGGGGTAGCCCGCGCCCGTGCGCATCTAGGGGGACCAACGGGAGGTGCGGGGGTGACCGGGGTTCGCCGGAGTGGAGCCCGAAGCGGCGGCCGGAGTTCGGCCATGTGCGGGGTTGGGCTGCGGCGCGCTAGGAGAGAAACTGATGGTCCAGACGGCATCCGCGGGCCACCAGAAGCGCGCTGGTGCCACGGGTTCGAGCAGAGGGGCTCGGGTCAGGAGAGCTACGCGGCCATGGCGAACGGCGGTGCTCGGAAATGTGGCCGGGGTGCTACGGCACGGAAACGAGCAAAATGAAGGAGGGGAAACGGAGTGGAGCTCACAGGGGTTGCGACGGTGGCCTCGGGGAGCTCGGGGAGGCACCGGAGCCGACGAATTTGACGAAGATGGCCGGCGGTCCCGAGGTTGAAGAAGACATCGAGGGCGGTGTTGCGGCACGTCTGGGGCCTCGTGGCTCGTTGAGGAGGTAGAGGGAGGACCGGCGGAGCTTCCTGGGGCGTCGGTGAGCCGTGGGGTGGCCGGTAGCCACGGTGGCTCTCGTCGGTGGCGGCGGCTCCGTTCGAGGAGGGAAACAGAGGAGGGGGAGAGTGTTCGAGGAAGAGAGAGGGAGCAGCGAGGGAGGAAGAGGGGCGAGGGGACACGAGGCGTGAGGGGGGGAGGCTCGGGAACGCCTCGGTGGAAGCAGGAGGTGGCCGAGGCGGCATCGGCGCTCGCCACCGAGCTGCTTCGATGCGAGGGGAGGAAGATGACAAGGGGGAGGAGGTGGGCTGGGCCGGCCAGGTGGGGGAGCTGGGCCGGCTCTGGTGGGCTGCACGGGTAAGGCCAGGTAGGCTTTCTGCTCCGTTTTATATAATTCTGTTCTGTTTTTCTTTTATTTAATTCTTTTGCCACTATTTTGAATTAAAAATAACAATTCAAACAATGCCAAAGCTCCTCTGAATATTTTATATTGCTAGATGGACTTTTCCAAAAGCACATAAAAATGTTTCAGGGTATTTGGAAATATATTCTATATAAGTTAGGAATATAGTTCCAAATGCAAATAAAGTAATGATTTAAATTCAGTGCTCAAAATATTCCTCAAAAATGTTCATTATTTTTGGTTTGGTGCAAAATCCTTGCCAAAATATAACCAACATTATTTAAGGCCATTTTGAAAACATTGAATGCATTTTCCAGGGTTCTTTGCCCCTCTTTTATTTAAGTTTTTGAGGCTTCCAAAATTCCCTCAGTTCAAATTTCAGAATTTAAACATGATGCACACATGAGGCTAACCTAGAGCATTACCAGAAGCTAGGGATGTGACACTCCCCCGCCTGCTGGGCAGCCGCCTCCTCCTCTGCCCCAGCAGCCGGCGATCAGGCCAGCCGGCGCAGTACAAGACGAGTACCCAGAAGAGCATGGAGCCTACGTGGTGTTCACCAGTGTGGCCAATGACCAACGCAGCAGGCGGCAGCAGCGGCAAGAGGTGAACGCAGTAGCGTCAGAACCACCAGAGTTTATGCATTGGTCTGAGAAGCCTATCGGCTGGAGCAGGGCGGATCACCCAGATGTGATGCCAAGTCCGGGCTCCTACGCCATGGTATTGGATGCCACCTTTGCTACAGACAAGCGGGCTGCTCGCTTCTCCTGAGTCCTGATAGACGGCGGCAGCAGCATCAACATCCTGTACAAGGACACCATGGAGAAGCTAGGAATCAAGGAAAGAAAGCTTCAGAACAGCCGGACTGTATTCCATGGCATAGTCCCTGGCCTTTCCTGCTCACCAATCGGCAAGTCCTGATAGATGTCCTCTTCGGAGACAAAGATCACTTCCGTTGAGAGTCAGTTTGGTTTGAAGTGGTGGACCTCGAAAGCCCGTACCATGCATTGCTTGGCCGACCTGCTTTGGCCAAGTTCATGGCGGTCCCCCACTACACCTACCTCAAGATGAAGATGCTGAGTTCCAAGGGGATTCTGACCATAGCCGGCGACTACAGAAAGTCGTCCGCCTGTGCGGCTGAGAGCAGTCGGCTGGCTGAGTCCCTGGTGATTGCAGCTGAGAAGCGGCTCCTTGACCGGGTTGTGGCAATGGCCGGCAAGCAGCCCGAGATGTCGCCCAACCCCAAGGAGTTGGAAGCTGAAGGTTCGTTCAAGCCGGCTAAAGAGACGAAGAAGATACCCTTGGACCCGGAGCACGCAGAAAGGTACGCTATCATAGGTGCAAACCTCGACAGCAAATAGGAAGGCGAGCTCGTCGATTTCCTCCGTGAGAATCGGGACATCTTCGCATGGTCCCCCAAAGACATGCCGGGTGTTCCAACGGAATTTGCCGAGCACAAGTTACACGTCCGATCTGATGTGAAGCCCGTCAGGCAGCCCTTGTGCCGCCTGTCAGAAGAGAAGAGAAGAGTTGTTGGAGAGGAGATAGCCCGGCTTCTAGCAGCCGGCTTCATCATGGAAGTATTCTTTCCAGAATGGTTAGCCAACCCAGTCCTGGTACTGAAGAAGAACAAGAAGTGGTGAATGTGTATTGACTACACAAGCCTCAACAAATCTTGCCATTTGCTTTGCCAAGGATTGATCAGGTGATACACTCCACAGCCAGATGCGAGCAGCTGAGTTTCTTAGATGCCTATTCGAGATATCACCAGATCAAGCTAAACCCGGTTAACAGACTGAAGACTGCCTTCATCACGCTGTTTGGATCCTTCTGCTACTTGACCATGACGTCCGGCTTGAGGAATGCCAGCGCCACCTTTCAACATTGCATGCAGAAGTGCCTCCTCAAGCAACTCGGTAGAAATGCCCATGTTTACGTGGACGATGTGGTGGTGAAGACGGAGAAGTGTGGAACTATTGGGGAACGTAGTAATTTCTAAAAAATTCCTACGCACACGAAGGATCATGGTGATGCATAGCAACGAGAGGGGAGAGTGTTGTCCACATACCCTCGTAGACCGAAAGCGGAAGCGTTATAACAACACGGTTGATGTAGTCGTAAGTCTTCACGGCCCGACCGATCAAGCACCAAAACTACAGCACCTCCGAGTTCTAGCACATGTTCAGCTCGATGACGATCCCCGGACTCCGATCCAGCAGAATGTCGGGCAAGAGTTCCGTCAGCACGACGGCGTGGTGACGATCTTGATGCTCTACCGTCGCAGGGCTTCGCCTAAGCACCGCTACAATATTATCGAGGATTATGGTGGAGGGGGCACCGCACACGGCTAATAGATCTCAAGGATCAATTGTTGTTTCTAGAGGTGCCCCCTGCCCCCGTATATAAAGGAGCAAGGAGGAGGGGGCGGCCGGCCAGGAGGAGGCGCGCCAGGGAGGAGTCATACTCCTACCGGGAGTAGGACTCCCTCCTTTCCTTGTCCAAGTAGGAGAGGGGGAAGGAAGGGAGAGAGGAGAGGAAGGAAAGGGGGGCGCCGCCCCCCTCCTCCTTGTCCTATTTGGACTAGAGGGGGAGGGAGGGCGCGGCCTGCCCTGGCCGCCCCTCCTCTGCTCCACTTTGGGCCCATAAGGCCCATTAACCCCCCGGGGGGTTCCGGTAACCCCCCGGTACTCCGTTCTATATCCGATAACCCCCGGAACCATTCCTGTGTCTGAATATAGTCGTCCAATATATCAATCTTTATGTCTCGACCATTTCGAGACTCCTCGTCATGTCCGTGATCACATCCGGGACTCCGAACAACCTTCAGTACATCAAAACATATAAACTCATAATGAAACTGTCATCGTAACGTTAAGCGTGCGGACCCTACGGGTTCGAGAACAATGTAGACATGACCGAGACACGTCTCCGGTAAATAACCAATAGCGGAACCTGGATCCTCATATTGGCTCCTACATATTATACGAAGATCTTTATCGGTCAGACCGCATAACAACATACAGTGTTCCCTTTGTCATCGGTATGTTACTTGCCCGAGATTCGATCGTCGGTATCTCAATACCTAGTTCAATCTCGTTACCGGCAAGTCTCTTTACTCATTCCGTAATACATCATCCCGCAACTAAGTCATTAGTTGCAATGCTTGCAAGGCTTATAGTGATGTGCATTACCAAGTGGGCCCAAAGACACCTCTCCGACAATCGAAGTGACAAATCCTAATCTCGAAATATGCCAACCCAACAAGTACCTATGAAGACACCTGTAGAGCACCTTTATAATCACCCAGTTACGTTGTGACGTTTGGTAGCACACAAAGTGTTCCTCCGGTAAATGGGAGTTGCATAATCTCATAGTCATAGGAACATGTATAAGTCATGAAGAAAGCAATAGCAACATACTAAACGATCGGGTGCTAAGCTAACGGAATGGGTCATGTCAATCACATCATTCTCCTAATGATGTTATCCCGTTAATCAAATGACAAATCATGTCAATGGCTAGGAAACATAACCATCTTTGATCAATGAGCTAGTCAAGTAGAGGCATACTAGTGACACTCTATTTGTCTATGTATTCACACATGTATTATGTTTCCGGTTAATACAATTCTAGCATGAATAATTAACATTTATCACGATATAAGGAAATAAATAATAACTTTATTATTGCCTCTAGGGCACATTTCCTTCAGTCTCCCACTTGCACTAGAGTCAATAATCTAGATCACATCACCATGTGATTAACATCGATAGTTCACATCATCATGTGATTAACACCCATAGTTCACATCGCCATGTGACCAACACCCAAAGGGTTTACTAGAGTCCATAATCTAGTTCACATCGCTATGTGATTAACACCCAAAGATTACTAAGGTGTGATCATGTTTCGCTTGTGAGAGAAGTTTAGTCAACGGGTCTGCCACATTCAGATCCGTATGTATTTTGCAAACCTCTATGTCAACAATGCTCTCCACGGACCTACTCTAGCTAATTGCTCCCACTTTCAATATGTATCCAGATTGAGACTTAGAGTCATATGGATCAGTGTCAAAACTTGCATTGACGTAACCCTTTACGACGAACCTTTTGTCACCTCCATAATCGAGAAACATATCCTTATTCCACTAAGGATAATTTTGACCGTTGTCTAGTGATCTACTCCTAGATCACTATTGTACTCCCTTGATTAACACGGTGTAGCGTATACAATAGATCTGGTACACAGTATGGCATACTTTATAGAACCTATGACTGAGGCATAGGGAATGACTTTCATTCTCTTTCTATCTTCTACCGTGGTCGGGCTTTGAGTCTTACTCAATTTCACACCTTGTAACACAGGCAAGAACTCTTTCTTTGACTGTTCCTATTTTGAACTACTTCTAAATCTTGTCAAGGTATGTACTCATTGAAAAAAACTTATCAAGCGTCTTGATCTATCTCTATAGATCTTGATGCTCAATATGTAAGCAGCTTCATCGAGGTCTTTCTTTGAAAAAATCCTTTCAAACACTCCTTTATGCTTTGAAGAATAATTCTACATTATTTCCGATCAACAATATGTCATTCACATATACTTATCAGAAATGTTCTAGTGCTCCCACTCACATTCTTGTAAATACAGGCTTCGCCGCAAGTCTGTATAAAACTATATGCTTTGATCAACTTATCAAAGCGTATATTCCAACTCCGAGATGCTTGCACCAGTCCATAGATGGATCGCTGGAGCTTGCATATTTTGTTAGAACCTTTAGGATTGAAAAAACCTTCTGGTTGCATCATATACAACTCTTCTTTAATAAATCCATTAAGGATTGCAGTTTTGTTATCCATTTGCCAAATTTCATAAAATGCAGCAATTGCTATCATGATTCGGACAGACTTTAAGCATCGATACGAGTGAGAAAATCTCATCGTAGTCAACACCTTGAACTTTGTCAAAAACCTTTTTCGACAAGTCTAGCTTTGTAGATAGTAACACTACTATCAGCGTCCTTCTTCCTCTTGTAGATCCATGTATTCTCAATGGCTTGTCGATCATTCGGCAAGTCAATCAAAGTCCATACTTTGTTCTCATACATGGATCCCATCTCAGATTTCATGGCCTTAAACCATTTTGCGGAATCTGGGCTCATCATCGCTTCCTCATAGTTCGTAGGTTCACCATGATCTAGTAGCATGACTTCCAGAACAGGATTACCGTACCACTCTGGTGTGGATCTTACTATGGTTGATCTACGAGGTTCAGTAACAACTTGATCTGAAGTTTCATGATCATCATCATTAACTTCCTCACTAATTCGTGTATGTGTCATAGAAACCGGTTTCTGTGATGAACTACTTTCCAAAAAGGGAGCAGGTACAGTTACCTCATCAAGTTCCACTTTCCTCCCACTCACTTATTTCGAGAGAAACTCCCTAGAAAGTTTCCGAATTTAGCAACAGAAGTCTTGCCTTCGGATCTGTGATAGAAGGTGTATCCAATAGTCTCCTTTGGATATCCTATGAAGACACCCTTCTCCGATTTGGATTCGAGCTTATTAGGTTGAAGCTTTTTCTCATAAGCATCGCATCCCCAAACTTTCAGAAATGACAACTTTGGTTTCTTGCCAAACCACAGTTCATAAGGCGTCGTCTCAATGGATTTTGATGGTGCCCTATTTAACGTGAATGCGGCCGTCTCTAAAGCATAACCCCAAAACAATAGCGGTAAATCAGTAAGAGACATCATAGATCGCACCATATCTAGTAAAGTATGATTACGACGTATGGACACACCATTACGCTGTGGTGTTCCGGGTGGCGTGAGTTGCGAAACTATTCCGCATTGTTTCAAATGTACACCAAACTCGTAACTCAAATATTCTCCTCCACGATCAGATCACAGAAACTTTATTTTCTTGTTACGATGATTTTCAACTTCACTCTGAAATTCTTTGAACTTTTCAAATGTTTCAGACTTATGTTTCATTAAGTAGATATACCCATATCTGCTTAAGTCATCTATGAAGGTGAGAAAATAATGATATCTGCCACGAGCCTCAACATTCATCGGACCACATACATCTGTATGTATGATTTCCAACAAATCTGTTGCTCTCTCCATAGTACCGGAGAATGGTGTTTTAGTCATCTTGCCCATGAGGCACGGTTCGCAAGTACCAAGTGATTCATAATCAAGTGGTTCCAAAAGTCCATCAGTATGGAGTTTCTTCATGCGCTTTATACCGATATGACCTAAAAGGAAGTGCCACAAATAAGTTGCACTATCATTATCAACTCCGCATCTTTTGGTTTCAATATTATGAATATGTGTATCACTACGATCGAGATCCAACGAACCATTTTCATTGGGTGTGTAACCATATAAGGTTTTATTCATGTAAACAAAACAACAATTTATTCTTCTTACTTAAATGAATAACCGTATTGCAATAAACATGATCAAATCATATTCATGCTCAACGCAAACACCAAATAACACTTATTTAGGTTCAACATTAATCCCGAAAGTATAGGGAGTGTGCGATGATGATCGTATCAATCTTGGAACCACTTCCAACACACATCGTCACTTCACCCTTAACTAGTCTCTGTTCATCCTGCAACTCTCGTTTCGAGTTACTACTCTTAGCAACTGAAGTAGTATTAAATACCGCGGGGTTGCTATAAACACTAGTAAAGTACACATCAATAATTTGTATATCAAATACACCTTTTTCACTTTGCCATCCTTCTTATCCGCCAAATACTTGGGGCAGTTCCGCTTCCAGTGACCAGTCTGCTTGCAGTAGAAGCACTCAGTTTCAGGCTTAGGTCCAGACTTGGGTTTCTTCTCCTGAGCAGCAACTTGCTTACTGTTCTTCTTGAAGTTCCCCTTCTTCTTCCCTTTGCCTTTTTCTTGAAACTGGTGGTCTTGTTGACCATCAACACTTGATGCTCCTTCTTGATTTCTACCTCCGCAGCTTTTAGCATTGCGAAGAGCTCAGGAATTGTTTTGTCCATCCCTTGCATATTATAGTTCATCACGAAGCTCTTGTAGCTTGGTGGCAATGATTGGAGAATTCTGTCAATGACGCAATCATCCGGAAGATTAACTCCCAGTTGAATCAAGTGATTATTATACCCAGACATTTTGAGTATATGTTCACTGACAGAACTGTTCTCCTCCATCTTACAGCTATAGAACTTATTGGAGACTTCATATCTCTCAATCCGGGCATTTGCTTGAAATATTAACTTCAACTCCTGGAACATCTCATATGCTCCATGACGTTCAAAACGTCGTTGAAGTCCCGGTTCTAAGCCGTAAAGCATGCACATTGAACTATCGAGTAGTCATCAGCTTTGCTCTGCCAGACGTTCTTAACGTCGTCAGTTGCATCAGCAGCAGGCCTGGCACCCAGCGGTGCTTCCAGGACGTAATTCTTCTGTGCAGCAATGAGGATAATCCTCAAGTTACAGACCCAGTCCGTCTAATTGCTACCATCATCTTTCAACTTTGCTTTCTCAAGGAACGCATTAAAATTCAACGGAACAACAGCACGGGCCATCTATCTACAATCAAACATAGACAAGCAAGATACTATCATGTACTAAGTTCATGATAAATTTAAGTCCAATTAATCATATTACTAAAGAACTCCCACTTAGATAGACATCCCTCTAATCCTTCTAAGTGATCACGTGATCCATATCAACTACACCATGCCAATCATCACGTGAGATGGAGTAGTTTCAACGGTGAACATCAATATGTTGATCATATCTACTATATGATTCACGCTCGACCTTTTGGTCTCCGTGTTCCGAGGCCATGTCTGTTATATGCTAGGCTCGTCAAGTTTAACCTGAGTATTCCGTGTGTGCAAGTGTTTTGCACCCGTTGTATTTGAACGTAGAGCCTATCACACACGATCATCATGTGGTGTCTCAGCACGAAGAACTTTCGCAACGGTGCATACTCAGGGAGAACACTTATACTTTGATAATTTAGTGAGGGATCATCTTATAATGCTACCGTCAATCAAAGCAAGATAAGATGCATAAAAGATAAACATCACATGCAATCAATATAAGTGATATGATATGGCCATCATCATCTTGTGCTTGTGATCTCCATCTCTGAAGCAACGTCATGATCACCATCATCACCGGCGCGACACCTTGATCTCCATCGTAGCATCGTTGTCGTCCCGCCAATCTTATGCTTCTACGACTATCGCTACCGCTTAGTGATAAAGTAAAGCATTACAGGGCGATTGCATTGCATACAATAAAGCGACAACCATATGGCTCCTGCCAGTTGCCGATAACTCGGTTACAAAACATGATCATCTCATACAATAAAATTTAGCATCATGTCTTGACCATATCACATCACAACATGCCCTGCAAAAACAAGTTAGACGTCCTCTACTTTGTTGTTGCAAGTTTTACGTGGCTACTACGGGCTTAGCAAGAACCGTTCTTACCTACGCATCAAAACCACAACGATAGTTTGTCAAGTTAGTGATGTTTTAACCTTCACAAGGACCGGGCGTAGCCACACTCGGTTCAACTAAAGTTGGAGAAACTGACACCCGCCAGCCACCTGTGTGCAAAGCACGTCGGTAGAACCAGTCTCGCGTAAGCGTACGCGTAATGTCGGTCCGGGCCGCTTCATCCAACAATACCGCTGAACCAAAGTATGACATGCTGGTAAGCAGTATGACTTATATCGCCCACAACTCATTTGTGTTCTACTCGTGCATATGACATCTACGCATAAAACCTGGCTTGGATGCCACTGTTGGGGAACATAGTAATTTCAAAAAAAATCCTACGCACACGCAGGATCATGGTGATGCATAGCAACGAGAGGGGAGAGTGTTGTCCATGTACCCTCATAGACCGAAAGCGGAAGCGTTAGAACAACGCGGTTGATGTAGTCGTACGTCTTCATGGCCCGACCGATCAAGCACAGAAACTATGGCACCTCCGAGTTCTAGCACACATTCAGCTCGATGACAATCCTCGGACTCCGATCCAGCAGAATGTCGGGGAAGAGTTCCGTCCGCACGACGGCGTGGTGACGATCTTGATGCTCTACCGTCGCAGTGCTTCACCTAAGCACCACTACAATATTATCAGGGATTATGGTGGAGGAGGGCACCGCACACGGCTAATAGATCTCAAGGATCAATTGTTGTGTCTAGAGGTGCCCCCCTACCCCCGTATATAAAGGAGCAAGGGGGAGGGGCGGCCGGCCAGGAGGAGGCGCGCCAGGGAGGAGTCCTACTCCTACTGGGAGTAGGACTCCCTCCTTTCCTTGTCCAAGTAGAAGAGGGGGAAGGAAGGGAGAGAGGAGAGGAAGGAAAGGGGGGGCTCCCCCCCCCCTCCTTGTCCAATTCAGACTAGAGGGGGAGGGGGCGCACGGCCTGCCCTGGCCGCCCCTTCTCTGCTCCACTTTGGGCCTATGAGGCCCATTAACCCCCCGGGGGGTTCCGGTAACCCACCGGTACTCCGTTCTATATCCGATAACCCCCGGAACCATTCATGTGTCCGAATATAGTCGTCCAATATATCAATCTTTATGTCTCAACCATTTCAAGACTCCTCATCATGTCTGTGATCACATCCGGGACTCCGAACAACCTTCGGTACATCAAAACATATAAACTCGTAATGAAACTGACATCGTAACGTTAAGCGTGCGGACCCTCCGGATTCGAGAACAATGTAGACATGACTGAGACACGTCTCCGGTCAATAACCAATAGTGGAACCTAGATGCTCATATTGGCTCCTACATATTCTACGAAGATCTTTATCGGTCAGACCGCATAACAACATATGGTGTTCCCTTTGTCATCGGTATGTTACTTGCCCGAGATTCGATCGTCGGTATCTCAATACCTAGTTCAATCTCGTTACCGGCAAGTCTCTTTACTCGTTCCGTAATACATCATCCCGCAACTAACTCATTAGTTGCAATGCTTGCAAGGCTTATAGTGATGTGCATTACGGAGTGGGCCCAGAGATACCTCTCCGACAATCGGAGTGACAAATCCTGATCTCGAAATACGCCAACCCAACAATTACCTTTGGAGACACCTGTAGAGCACCTTTATAATCACCCAGTTATGTTGTGACGTTTGGTAGCACACAAAGTGTTCCTCCGGTAAACGGGAGTTGCATAATCTCATAGTCATAGGAACATGTATAAGTCATGAAGAAAGCAATAGCAACATACTAAATGATCGGGTGCTAAGCTAACGGAATGGGTCATGTCAATCACATCATTCTCCTAATGATGTGATCCCATTAATCAAATGACAACTCATGGCAATGGCTAGGAAACATAACCATCTTTGATCAATGAGCTAGTCAAGTAGAGGCATACTAGTGACACTCTGTTTGTCTATGTATTCACACATGTATTATGTTTCCGGTTAATACAATTCTAGCATGAATAATAAACATTTATCATGATATAAGGAAATAAATAATAACTTTATTATTGCCTTTAGGGCATATTTCCTTCAGGAACACTGCTGGAAGACCTCAAGGAGACCATTGAGAACCTGCGCCGATTTGAGATCAAGCTCAACCCTGAGAAGTGCGTCTTCGGAGTACCGGCCGGCCAGCTTCTTGACTTCCTGGTCTCTGAATGCGGCATAGAATGCAACCCTATGAAGATCAAGGCCATCGAGAGGATGGAAGTACCCAGCCGACTGTTGGATGTGCAAAAGTTCACTGGCTGCTTGGCGTCCATCAGCCGATTCATCAGTCGGCTGGGCGAGAAGGCTCTCCCCTATACCAACTCATGAAGAAGACCACTTTTTTCGAGTGGAACCACAAGGCAGACGAAGCTTTTCTCCAGTTGAAGAAGATGTTGACTACTCCACTTGTTCTAGCGGCTCCTACTCCTAAGGAGCCCATGCTCCTATACATTGCCGCCACCAGCCGGGTAGTCAGCACAGTTATCATGGTGGAACGCAAGGAGGAAGGCAAGGCAGTACCTGTCCAGAGACCTGTGTATTACCTGAGCGAAGTGCTGTCGACCTCCAAGCAGAACTACCTCCACTACCAAAAGATGTGCTATGGCGTGCACTTTGCCGCCAAGAAGTTGAAGCCTTACTTTCAAGAGCATCCAATCACAGTGCTCTGCACAGCCCCACTAGCCGAGATCATAGGAAGCCGAGATGCTTCTGGCCGAGTGGCCAAGTGGGTCATAGAGCTGGCTCCCTACACCATCTACTACCAGCCGCGCACCGCCATCAAGTCGCAAGCACTAGCCGACTTCCTCATCGACTGGGCCGAGACCCAGTACCTGCCGCCAGCGCCTGACTCCACCCATTGGCGGATGCACTTTGACGGCTCCAAGATGCGCACTGGCTTGGGAGTCGGTGTCGTCCTCACCTCTCCCAAGGGTGACAAGCTCAAATATGCACTGCAAATCCACTTCGCCGCCTCCAACAACGTTGCCGAATACGAGGCGCTCATTCATGGGCTCCGGCTCGCCAAAGAACTTGGCATTCGCCGGATCCTGTGTTATGGCGACTCCGACTTGGTGGTCCAGCAGTCGTCTGGCGACTGGGACACCAAGGACGCAAATATGGCGAGCTACGGTTTCCTCGTGCAACAACTCAGTGGATATTTTGAGGGATGCGAGTTCCTCCATGTGCCAAGAAACGACAACAACCAAGCAGACGCCCTGGCACGAATCGGCTCTACCCGACAAGCAATACCATTCGGTGTCGCCCTTCAATGCCTCCTCAAGCCGTCTGTCAAGCCTTCACCAGAATCAGACTCCATCTTTGTGCCGGCTCCTCCTGAAGAAGTCGGATCCGACTCAAGAGCTCCAGCAGACGGCACGAGAATTTTGACAAACGGCTCCAAGATCACGGCAGTCGAAGCCGGCCCAGGGACTTCAGAACTCGGCCCGGGGACTGCACCAGTCGGCCTGGGGACTTCATCAATCCATCAAGTGGTTGCCAACTCCAACCCCCCACCTCCCGGCCCAGACACCCCCTCCAGATCGCAGTTCTGACAGTCGAAGAAATCGCAGCACCCTCATGGGCCCAGCCCATCCTCAAATTTTTGGTAAGCAAAGAGCTGCCGACTGATGAGATCTTAGCTCGGCAAGTGCAACGCCGAGCAGCAGCCTATACCATAGTCAACAAAGAGCTGGTTAGGCGCAGTGTCACTGGCATCTACCAGCGCTGCGTGGAGCCAGAGAAAGGCCAAGCAATTCTCAAGGACATCCATCAAGGCGAGTGTGGCCACCACGCAGCTTCAAGAGCACTCGTCGCCAAAGCCTTCCGCCATGATTTCTTCTGGCCGACTGCGTTGGAAGAAGCCAAGGACTTGGTCCAAAAATGCAAGGGGTGCCAGAAGTTCCGCTCCAAGCCGCATCAGCCGGCTTCCGCACTCAAGACTATCCCCATTGCCTGGCCCTTCGTTGTTTGGGGCCTGGACATGGTGGGACCATTCAAGACGGTGCGAGGCGGCCTGACTCACTTACTTGTCACGGTGGACAAGTTCACCAAGTGGATAGAAGCAAAGCCAATCAAGAAGATGAATGGTCCAACTGTCGTGACTTTCATCTCCGACATTACAATTCGATACGGCATACCACACAGCATCATCATCGACAACAGCACAAATTTTTCCAAAGGCGCCTTGGCCCGTTTCTGCGCGACGCAGGGCATCTGACTGGACTTAGCGTTCGTTGCCCATCCGCAGTCAAACGACCAGGTGGAGCGAGCAGACGGCCTCATCCTGTCCGGCATCAAGCCTCGACTGGTCGAGCCTCTAGAGCGCTCGGCTAGCTGCTGGCTCAACGAGCTGCCAGCCGTCCTCTGGAGTCTGTGCACAACTCCAAACAAGTCAACTGGTTTGACACCTTTCTTCCTCGTCTACGGTGCTGAAGCCGTCATCCCAACAGACATAGAGTTCAACTCCCCATGAGTCACCATGTACACCGAGGAGGAAGCAGAAGAAGCACGTCAAGATGGCGTCGATTTGCTGGAAGAGGGCCGGCTATTGGCACTCAGCCGGTCCAGCATCTACCAGCAGAGCTTGCGTCGGTACTACAACAGGAAGGTCAGGCAGAGATCCTTCCAAGAGGGCGACCTTGTGCTCCGACTGATCCAGCGAACAGCCGGCCAGCACAAGTTGTCGGCGCCTTGGGAAGGCCCTTTCATCATCAGCAAAGTGTTGGGCAACGACTCCTACTACCTGATCGACACTCAGAAGCCCCGAGCACGCAAGAGGGACGACTCCGGCAAAGAGACGGAGCGACCATGGAATGCAAATCTCCTTAGAAGATTTTATAGTTAAATGCAGTATGTACCACACTACCTTTTGTATTAAAGTACCAAGACTTCGGGCCCCCCGAGAAGAGCTCGGGGATTGCCCTCTTTTATCTATATGATAAGAATTATGCCTACGAGTATGTTGCTCTTTGTTATGCCACTTAGCACCGGGTTCGACTAGTCGGCCCGGGGACTTGCCGCCTTGCACTATGAAATGCTTCCTGCAGTCGGACAAGTAGTGTGTGGCACCTAATCCGTCTCCTGTCAGAAGCCGCAGCTTGCAAAGCGACTGACTGGTGGGCAGGAGTAGGGTAGATTGGGCGCCCACATGAAAAATGGCTAAGGACTCAAAGCACAAACATAGCTTAAGCCGGCTTCCAGCCTTTTTTCGCAAACCGACTCTTGAGCAGTCGGCTCGCCGCCTTCTATTCAACTTGCTAGAAAACTCTAAAATGGCTAAGTACTTGCCTTCCCAAAGTAGCCAAGTACTTGATCCAGCGGCAGTCGGCAGAGCGGCTACCCGACTGGCAAGACGGCAACTGAGGGAAGGAGGCAAAGGACAAAAAGGCAAAGGAGCAATAAGAAAGAAGAGATAGAATTCGGATAAATAGTTACATAACATAGGCCCTTGGCCGGATCTTCGAACAGAAGTTCAAAATACACCCCGCGGGTGGAATTGCGCGAATTAACAAGTTCTTCAAAACTATTAAGCAGATAAGACAAAGATAAACTGGCAGCCTAGGAGGCGGCAGATGGGTTCAGAGGATCGGAGGAGACGGCTGTGTCAGGTGTTGGGGCGGCCGGCTGGTCGGTCTCGGCTTGGTCACCTCCGGCGGCAGCCGGCTCGAACGGGTGCGGCTCATTGCTAGAGGCGCGATCAAGATGGGGCTGGACATCCGCCCCGTCTTTCGGTGCCTTCGTCTCACCTCCGTCCCCCGCCTCGCCTTCTTCCTCGACGCTGGAGCCGATCACCTCCGCCGAGTCCTCGTCGTAGTCTGGGTTCATCCCGAACCACTCCGGCGGTGCCTCCTCGCCATTTTTAGCCCGCTCAGGGACGAAGACGCTGGTGTCAGTGTACTCGGCGATCGCCGCCGCGCTCTTGACGAGGGCGTCTTCCGCGGCTTCCAGCTTCGGTTGGGCCTCTAACCGGAGTGTGGCCAGCCGGTCTAGGTCCAGCCTCGGATACTACGCCTTGACGAACTCCAAGGCCCGGCGCGCTCCAGCCCGGGCCGAGGAACCCTTCTAGGCCTCAAGACGGCCAGCCGCGACCTCCATCCAGTCGGCAGTCTGACTGGGAGTGCGCGGAGCCTGCATATCCGGCCATAGGGCGGCGATCGCCTGAGTGCCGACACGCTGAAGCGGACGCAGCATCCGGTGGGCCGGCCGCAGGCGAGCCTCAATGCTCAGGATCTGCTCGTTAAGGGTTCGGGGGGCATCGGCGGCGATTTCCGCGCCATCCGCCCTCCGCCCCTCGCGATCAGCCTCGATGGCTTGATTCGTGGCCTGCGAGTGGCCTGGGAAGAAGTCTGCCAGAACGAAAGAGTGAAGAGCAAGTCAAAAACTTGAAAACGGCCCGACCTATAGTCGGCAACTCAAAGAAGGAAAACAAGGAGGCTTACCGTCGACGAGATCCTCGATCTCGTGGAAGCCGAAGGTCAGCACCGCCTCCTTGTCGGTCCAGGAGGAGCGCTTGCTTGTGAACTCAGCCAGGAGGGTGGTCTCCTTTTCTTTCGCCTCCTCCTGGGCCTTCTTGAGCAGATCTTTCTGCTCTGCCAATTGCGCGGCCAGCAGGTCGTGCTCTGCGGCAAGCTTGCTGCACTCCCTCCCCCCTTAACACGCAGCGGGGTGTTGGCCTCGCCCAATTGCTGCAGCAGAATGGCATTGGTTTCTGAAGAAAAGAAGAAAGAAGGCGTCAATTGTCAACAAAAAGAAGGTCGCCAGGAAGATCCGGCCCGACTGCTCAGCAGTCGGCCCGAATCTCAGGGACTACAGTCGCGGGTGCGCCAGCGCGCCCCCGTGAAGAAGAAAGAAGACTCACTCCGGCTCTCCGACAAGTCGGCGGTCCGCTTGCCCAGCTCCTCGATGTTGTGGTTCCTTCCCTCTTCAGCCCGGGCGCATCTGTCGGCAAGAACGTAGAGTTCCGCCACATCCTTCACCTTGTTCATTGCCAGCTCTTCGTGCATCTTGCGGTTAAGCACGTTCTGATGGAACGCGCTGATGATTGTGGCAGGATGAACATCAGGGATATTGTACTGTACCAGGCTGAATCTCTGTATGTACTTGCGCAGACTCTCGCCTTCCTTCTGGGGGATGACGTGCAGGTCGCTCGCTTGGCCATGGGCTTGGTGGCCTCCAGTGAAGGCGCCAACAAACTTATGGCACAAATCCGACCAAGAGGAGATAGAGTCCACCAGCAAGTGCATCAACCATGACATGGCGTTGGGTTTAAGAGCCAACAGAAAGTAATTTGCAAGCACCTTATCATCGCGGGCCCTGGCAACTTGCATCGCGATGGAGTAGATGCTGAGGAACTCCGACGGGTGGGTCTTGCCATTGTAGTTCTCACCAACGTCAGGTTTGAAAGTGCAGTGAGTGGGCCACTGGAACTGTCGCAGCACACGGGTAAAATCCGGACAGCCTACCTCGTAAGGTAGACCTCCAAGGCTCTCCGGTGCTGGGTGATTCACAGCAGGCCCTGCTCGCCTGTCTGACTGGTGGCGCGCTCCGCGCCGGCGCTCGATGGTGGTCCGAGCATCTTCATGGGCTCGCTCCCGAAGAACTTGGCGCTAGTCACAGTGGGTCCGTGGGTCAGACGATGCTATGGAGGCGTCGTCGCCCGTAACATCGCGACGAGTCGACACCCGCGGTACCGGGCAAGGAGGGGGCGAATGCACCGTGGCCGCGGCGCCGCCGGTCCTCCCACTGCTGGTGCGTGGGACTCCATCGGAGCGTCGACCCGGGGGCCTCGCTGGACTTGGTTCATCCTTGTTGGCGACGGAAACAAGGCTTCGGATGGTAGCTCTCCACTCGTCGAGTTTCCCCGTAGCGGGAGGAAAGTCGAGGAGAAACTGCACGCGCACTAGGGCCTCTGCCGGCGTTGGCGGTAGCGAAACCTACACGGACCGCGACGCGCTTCAACTTCTAACTATGTTAGAAGGAGCTCTATCACGGTCCCACGGTCACGCGCCGTTTTCGCTAATGCTTTGGCGAGCGGGCAGGTCTTCTGCATCCCTGGAGTGGTGCTCGGGGCTCTTCCCGCGGCGGCGTCCAGGATCTTCGTCGCGACGACACCGTTCGTCGCGTGCAGCTTGAGAGGAGTGTGCCGTGGGCACTGGCGTGGGAGTCTTCGAGGCCACCGCACCGCCTTCGGGCGGTGCGACGGCGCTTCTGGAGGGCCCCGCGCCGCCTGCGGAGGGCCTGGCTCCATTTTTAGATTTGGCGACGTGCGGCTCACCACCAAGCACACGAACGTCGCCGCCTCCCAAGCTCCGGCCACTGAGGTGGTGTTGGTGCTCGCGAGCTGTGCCCCGGGTCCTCTCCACGACCGGTCCGCTGCTCGCCCACGTCGGGGCGGGCCGTCCAGCTCCCGACAGGACGACCGTCACCGTTGCCTTCTTCTTGGGTGCCATGGTGATGAAGAAGCGCTGAACTAGACGCTAAAGCCGATTCTCACAATTGCAAGCCCCCTGCCTGGCGCGCCAAAGATGTCGGTGGAAACGACACCTATGGGATCACAAGAATCCCTACTACGGTCGCGGGGTGCGGGGTTGAGAGAAGAGCGGATCAAACAGATAGCACGCGGTTCGTTTATCCAGGTTCGGGCCGCGAGGATGCGTAAAACCCTACTCCTGCTTTGGTGGATGTATATTTGTGTTCTTGAACTAGCTACTACTTGAACGGATGAAATGGAAGGAAGAAATGAAAGTTCGATCTACCAACATAGAGTCCGCCCCTCCCAGGAAGAAGAAATTTGCTACTTTGGCGGGCGTGAGGAGCTCCAAAAAGCTGAATCCCTCCCCTGGTCGCCTCGGGCCTCCTTTTATAGGAAAATGGGGTTGCCACAGTGGCACACAGGAGGTGGAAAGGCACAGTGTTGCGAGGTTATCCCTTGCATTACATGACAAGGCGCATTTAATGTGTCTGCTTAGGTGTCCTCTCGCTTTATTGGGGACGGGGACGGAGCCCGTGCCGTCCGTCGCCGCTCCTTCTCGTGTCGACACGCGCCCTGGCCAGCGGTGCGTGCGATGCCATGTAGGCAGGCAGGCAGCTGAGGTGGCGCGGTGGTGGAGTCTTTACGAAGATCTACATGCCGTCACGCAGATGCCTGCCCAGTTGGTTGGGTCGGCAGCTGCATGTGAACGGCGGTGGAGGCTTGGTTGGCGCGGGCCAGGCGGTGTCCCTGTAGATGCCCTCGGCAAGGGCCTTGCCGGGGCCCCAGCAAGGGTCTTGCCGTGGCGCCCGCTGTTGTCCCCGGCAGGATGCTTGCCGGGGGTCTCGTGGTTTTCCTTGGCTGGGGCCTCGCCAAGGGTCGCTGTCTTCTAATACTCATCTGATCTTGAATGTTTCTTCACAAAGGTCTGCATGCCATCACAGAGGTGTCTCCCGAGCCCTTGCCCCAACATAGTGGCCTATGGTGGGGGTCGTGGACTCAGGGGTGACTCACTCCATAGGCGTGGGGCGAGCTGCCGCGGCAAGGGTCTTCCTGGGGCTGCTAAGGCTGCCCCAGCAAGAATCTTGCCGGGGGGAGCCCGCTTCGTCCCTTCGCTCTTTGTGGTCTTGGTCTTGGCGTTGTTCCAGCTACCTTGGGCTTCGGTCTTACCCTGGCTCACCTCCCCTTCCCTCCTTGGTGTGGCCGTGGGTGTGGCTCTGTCTGCCCGTGCACAGTTATAGGGGTACAAAAAAAAGGGTACCCCTCTTTTTGTACACCGACACAAGGACGCCCCTATCCTGACAAAAGGTGGTCTTCGCCTGCAACAAGGGCAGGCGGTGACGTGGTGGTGGGCTCGGCGATGACCTCCTTCCTGTCGTCCTTGCGGTCTTCGGTCTTGTTGCACCAAAGGGGAAACCTTTGTCTTGCCCCTCGGGAACCTGCGCCTGTGTGGTCTTCTTTGCACCGATATGGAAACTGCCCTCACTGGCGCGGTTCGTCATGGCTTACGTCACTGCCTCCTCCTGAGGCAGCCCTTGCCTTGAGATCTCCGCCCTCCCGAAGCAGCCTAGCTGAGGCCACTCTCGGGAGAGGTCTTGGTCGCCCCTCTGGAGCAGTCTAGGTGAGGCCGCTCCCTGAGGAGGTCTTGGCCATTCTCCTCGCTAGGGCAGGCCCCCCTCGCGAGGGTCTTGAGCAGCTGGTCGATCAGCTGGGCCCTACTGGGTCATACCAGGAAAGTGGCGTGGGCTGCAGGCAGGCAAGTCTGGGTACCCTGGTTCCCAGTATGCCGACAGTATCCCCCAGGCCCAAGGTGTGCGCGGAGTTGGCTTTTGGGTGAAGCCTAGTTGAGGACGAAGCGCCGCGGGCCCCAAAGACTGCAGGCCAGGTCGGCGCGTGACGGTTGGATGGGATGTGGCGACTCCACTCCCCATGCAGCCTTGTTAACCGTGTGATTAGACGACTCCCTGGCGCGGGCGACGCGGCCATCATGGCCATGACCAATCGATGGTTTGCCTTCCTCACCCTATAAATGAGGCTCGGGAGGGAAATCTCCCAGGCCATCTCCAAGCCAGCGCCACCATCCTCTCTCCTTCCTTTGTTCCCCTTCACCCCCAAGATTTCCATGGCGCCGCTGAGGAAGTCCTCTGCCGCAGAGAGGGGCAAGGGTATGAAGGAGCTGGTCTCGCCGCCGCCGAAGAGGGGCCACGGGCATCCCCGCAAGCATGTCGCCGCGGCCATGACGGTTCCTCGGGGAAGCGGTCGCGACTTCTCGGGCTCCGACGGGGTTGCCGGCGAGAGGCGTGGATCCTCTCCTCTCGGTGGGGGCGGCCGTGGCCGCGGTGGTCTAGGTGGCGCTGGGGGGCGAACGGCGCCTATCCGTCCCCCGCGCCAGCAACTCCACTCCTCCGACGCGGCCTCCGAATTTGTGATGTGGGTGGAGAAGCCCGGCAGCATGTGGCTCGGCTTCCCCGCTGGTTCCGCGCCGAACTGTCGGAAGAAGGGCCCGACGGCGTTTAGCTGCAAGCCGACGGGTGCTGCAACGGAGCCTTCTGGGTGGAGGTCGAGGTCCTTGCTTTAGGCGACGTGTTCCTTGGTCGTGGCTGCCAACCTTTCCCCCGTGCGCAGTGGCTGTGGGGAAAGTGCACCCTCCACTTCCAGTACAATGTGGTGTCGTCGCTGCTTGTCAAGGCCTTCTCGGAGGAAGGAAGGCGCCTTGGGTGTTGCCCGGAGGTGGATGACGAGGAGGAGGGTGGCGACGGCGTCCTGAGGAGCAGCTCTTCCTCTGAAGACGAGCTCAGCCTCAGCAGGCTCCGCGGGTCCCCCTCTGTGGCAGCAGCAGCTCCTCCAGCAGCGGCGGCTATCCTGGGCGGCCGCTCCGCCGCGCCCGGCTTGCCGAGGAGGAGGGGCCCTCGCGCCACCGCTCTTCGGTGAAGCGCGAAGAGTAGGGCTCCGACTTGGTTGAGATGCCGACTACGCCGATCCACGGGCTCCGAATCCGCCTGGCCCTTGTTTTTGATTTTTTTTCATTTCCTTCCTGCATTTAGTTTAAGCTGCCTCGGCGGGCGTGTAATGAACAATGGCATGTATGCATGAAATGGAAGTCTGGTGTTATTTTCGTTCTGGATGAAATTACTCAGCTTGTGTACTGCGCTTGTTGTGAGACGAAGTCCTGAGGCGGGTGGACTCCTGATGTCACGAGCCCCCAGGCGAATCATGAGGACCGCCGGGCTCGGAGCCCCCGAGCGTGGATGAGTCTTGGTGAGTTGAGGAGGGCCCGCGCCCTTGAGCTCACTTGAGAGCGCGGAGCGAGTACTGATATGCCAAGGCTTGAGCAGGCTTGGCGAAGTAAGTCATGAGGGCTGAAGAGCCCGACGCCAGAGCCTGAGCAGGCTTGGCAAGGTGAGGTCGTGAGGTCACGGTAGCCGAGAGCTGAGACCGGCCGTATCCCAACCCCCACGCGCGGGGCGCGCGAGGGAGGACAAGCGGCGCGGCCCGGCCCGAAGAATTAAACTCAAGAGCAGCGCGAGAAAAACGAGCGAAACCAGTGCAAATCGCAATAAACTCGAAAAACTCCATAGCACGGGGTAGAGGAAGGGCTGACAACCCAGGAAGTAGAAAAGGCTGATAGCCAAACACCAAGGCGAAAAAGGAAAAAAGGTCATGTCCGACCCCTAGCTACGTCTTCTTCCCAGCGCAGAGCTAAGGACTGCCACTGGGACATGGGTGGGAGCCCGATCGGAGGGCCCGTAGGCAACGCACAGGATACTCCGAGGCGTGTACAGACCCAACTCATTATTATGTGAGAATGTCACGAGCGGAGACCTTCACGGGCATCGAGCCTTGATTTTTCTTCACGGGCACGGAGCCTTGATTATGGATAGAACCTCCTGAGGTGCTGAATGTTCCAGGAATTCTGGATGAGTATCCCATCCTGCGTCTCCAGGCGCAAAGCACCAGGCCTAGAGACACGGGAGATTCTAAACAGGCCCTCCCACATAGGTGAGAGCTTGTGTAGCCCTCCCCTAGAGAGGACCCGCCTCAAGACCATGTCACCAACTTCCAATGTTCTCGAGCGGACGCTGCGGCAATGATACCGCCGCAGCGCCTACTGATATCGCGATGCCCTGAGCGCAGCTCGGCGGCGGCCCTCCTCGCCAAGCACAAGGTCCATCCGCCAGGCAGCATCCTGGCGTTCCTCATCGAAAGCCAAGACCTATGGGGAGTGACGCTTGACCTCATGAGGGAGGACCGCCTCCGCACCATAAGCGAGAAAGAACGGGGTTTCTCCCGTAGGTTTGGTTGCGGTGGTGCGGATTGACCACGGCACGGACTGGAGCTCGTCGACCCAGCCCCTGTCGTAGGCCTCGAGCTTTTTCTTGAAGTTGCGCGTCTTGAGGCCGCGCAGGACCTCTGCGTTGGCACGTTCAGCCTGCCCATTGCTCCTGGGGTGGGCCACTAAGGCGTAGCAGATCTGCGTTCCAAGGTTAGCACAATATGATCTGAAGAGATTGCTCGTGAACTGCGAACCGTTATCCGTGATGATGCGGTTGGGGACGCCAAAGCGGGTCACGAGGCCCTTGATGAACTTGACTGCCGATCCTGCGGGAATCGTGCAGACCGGCTCCACCTCGGCCCACTTGGTGAACTTGTCGATGACGACATAGAGGAAACGGTAGCCCCCTGCCCCTCTGGGGAATGGTCCCAGGATGTCCAGCCCCCAGATTGCGAAGGGCCAGGAGAGCGGGATGGTCTGAAGATCTTGCGTTGGCTGATGGATTTGCTTGGCATGGAACTGGCATGCCTCGCAGGCTCGCACGAGCTCTGTGGCGTCGTCCAACGCTGTGGGCTAGTAGAAGCCGCTGCGAAAGACCTTGCCCACGAGGGTGTGGGACGACGAATGAGGGCCGCAATCCCACCCGTGGATGTCGGCCAGCAGCTCTTGTCCTTGTCTTCTCGAGATGCATTTTAGTGAGACACCGTTAAGGCGCCTCCTGTAGAGCTCACCATCTTGGATGCAGTAGGCCGAGGCCTGCCGAGCCACGCATTCCGCGTCTTCCTCCTTCTCTCGCAAGGTGCCGCGCAGTAGGTATGCCTGGAGCTCCTCAGTCCAGCAATCTTCCCCAGGTTCAGTGGCGAGCAGCAGGCGGGCTCCGGAGGGTGGTCCACATGGTGGTGCGCCGACCTCGGGAGCCGCTGGCAGCCCCTCATGCGTGGATGCCAGCTCCAGAGTAAGTGGTGCCGCGGATGGCCTAAGCAAGCGCTCCTCGAAGACACCTGGTTCTTGCGGCTCTCGTCGGGAGGCCCGCTTGGCGATGTCGTCTGCTTCCTTATTCGTGCGCCTCGGCACGTGCTACAGCTCCAGTCCTAGGAACCGCTTCTCCATCTTGCGCACCTCCTCCAGATACGCTTCCATGTGTTCGTCCTTGGGCTTGTACTCTTTGTTGGAGAAGTTGACGAGGAGCTGCGAGTCGCCTTTGATGGTGAGACGCTTCACCCCTAGCACGGCCGCGGCCTTGAGCCTGGCGATTAGGCCCTCGTACTCTGCGATGTTGTTGGAGACCTTTTTGCCGTGCTGGAAGCAAAGTTGCATAGCATAGCGGAGCTTGTCCTGAGTGGGCAATACCAGCACGGCGCCAGCCCCCGCACCGAGGCGCGAGAAGGCACCATCGAAATATACCACCCATCCATCCGGAGTTTCGTCACCTGGGGCCAGCGAGCGGTCCTCGTCAGCCCCCTAGCCCGGAGCATCGGTCCAGTCTGCCATGAAATCAGCCAGCGCTGCCTCCTTGATGACCCGCGTGGTGCTGAACTCCAGCTGTAATGCTTGCAGCTCAATGTTCCACTCAGCAACCCTCCCGACGACATTTGGGCCCCGGAGCACCTTCTCTAGGGGGTAGGCTGAGACGACCTTGATGGGATGGCCTTGAAAATAGTGGTGCAGCTTCCTGGAAGCAACGAGGAGCGCTAGCAACAGCTTCTGGGGCATGGGGTAGCGCGAGCGAGCGTCGCGGAGCACAGTGCTGACGAAGTATATGGGATGCTCCATGAGGGTTGGTGATGCGGGATCCTCGGGCGCTTCTGATGGCTCAGGAGCCTTACACAGGCCGGCGAGGTTGCCAAACATTGTGGCCGTGCCGGCTCCGGAGGTCGTGTCGTGAGGCAGCGGAGTTCCGGAGGGCATCGGGTCATTCCGCGAGCTCTGGCCCCTGACCCTTTCCTCTCGTACCACCACCAGCGCCGCGCTGGCAGAGTGAGGCATAGCGGTGAGATAAAGGATCAAGGGCTCCTGAGGCCTTGGTGCCACCATAACTGGTGGGCTAGTGAGGTACTTCTTGAGATCTTGGAAGGCAGCGTCGGCCTCCGGAGTCCACTCAAAGGGCCCCATCCTCTTCATGAGCTTGAAGAAGGGGAGGGCGCGCTCGCCGAGCTTCGAGATGAAAGGCCCAAAGACGTCACACACACCCCGCAAGTTTCTACATTTGCTTCAAGGTCGTGGGCGGATCCACGCTCTCGATGGCTTTGACCTTCTTCGGGTTGGCTTCAATGCCCCGGTGCGAGACCAGGAATCCCGGCAGTTTGCCCGAGGGGACCCCAAACACACATTTTTCCGTGTTGAGGCATAAGTTCACCTTGCGCAGGTTGGCGAACGTTTCCTCCAAGTCCCCGATGAGGGTCCTGGCCTCCTTGGACTTGACCACGATGTCGTCGAAGTAGGCCTCGGCGTTCCGCCCAAGCTGAGGGCCGAGGGTGATGTGCATCAGCCGCTGGAAGGTGGCGCCTGCGTTCCTCAGCCCGAAGGGCATGCAAATGTAGCAATAGGTCACGCATGGGGTCAGGAACGACGTCTTCTCTACGTCTTGCACTGCCATTTTGATCTGGTGGTAGCCCGAGAAGGCGTCAAAGAAGCAAAGCAGGTCGCACTCGGCCATTGAGTCCACGATCTGGTCGATGTGAGGGAGAGGGAACGGGTCCTGAGGGCGGAACTTGTTGAGGCTCGTGAGGTCGACACACATGCGCTCTTTGCCTCCTTTCTTCGGGACGATGACGGGGTTGGCCAACCATTCTGGGTGGCGCACCTCCCGGATAACGCCTGCTTCTTCCAGCTTCCGGACATCCTGGACGATGAAGGCCTGCTTTTCCGGAGCCTGCCGCCGCGTCTTTTGCTTGATAGGTCGTGCGTTCGGGCACACCATGAGGTGGTGTTTTATGATGTGCCTAGGCACCCCGACCAGGTCGGTCGCCTTGCATGCGAACACGTCCTTGTTCACCCTGAGGAAGGCCACCAACGCTTTCTCTTGCTCTGGAACCAGGCCCGTGCCGATGGTGAAAGTGGAGCCCGTGTCTCCCTCATTGACGGGTACCTGCTTGGTCTCGGCGCGATCCTGAGAGAAGAGTTGTTTCTTTTTGGCTGGAGCAGCTTTGGCGGCCTCCGGAGCCCCTTCTGCGCTTGGGCGAGCCACGGCAGCGGCTCGATAAGCGTGCTCGAGGACCTGAAGGGCGGCCTTGGTGTCTTCTTTGATGGTGATGGTGCCACTGCTCCCGGGCATCTTGACGATGTTGTAGCTCGGGTGAGTCGCCACCATGAACTTGGCCAGGGCCGGGAAGCCGAGGATGGTGTTGTAGGGCAGGTGGATAGGCGCGACGTCGTAGTCGATGAGCTCGGTCCGGTAATTGGCGTGCGTCCTGAAGGTGACAGGGAGGCGGACCTGCCCGAGCGGGACGGCCGAGCCCGCGACCCCTGAGAAGGGTTTGGTGGGGAGGAGCCGCCCATAGGCCACCGGCAGGCGGCCAAAGGCCTCCGCAGAGAGGATGTTGAGCCCGGCGCCGCCGTCAATGAGGGTCCTTGTGACGGCCACCCCGCAGATGGTGGGGTTACATACCATGGAGAGGATGCATGTGCCGGTCGTAGCTCTGGTGTGGTCGCCGGGGCCGAAGACGATGGCGTGCCCCTGCGCGTCTAGCCCCCGCGGGGCCTCCTGCGGCCGGGCGGCAGCCCCCAGCCGTCGAAGGTGTGATTTAGCGTGACGGGCCGACGCCGGCGTCTGGGATCCTCCGATGATGCAGGCAACCCCGCGGCACGGTGGCGCCCCGCCGGCAGCGTCCAGCAACTCGCCAAGGCGAGCCACCCAAGGGTCAAGCCCCGCCGCGGGTGGCCGGTGCCGGAGCATCTCTTGGGCCGCTAGAAGCACCGCCGGTGAGGCCAGGGGAAGCGGGAGTGGTGTAGCAGGCCGCTTCCCAGTGGCTGGGCTAGCGGTGGGGTCGTCAGCATGGAGGACGAAGCGCCCGTGAGGGACGCGGTCCGTCGATGCCGCTCAGGCAACGGGGACGGCTCCAGCCTCCGCGCGGATGCAGCAGGCAGGTGTCGCCATGGCAACGTAGGGCAAAGGAGGGGAAGCGAGGTCGTCGGAGAGGCGAGATTTTGACACGCCCCCTACCTAGCGCGCCAAATGTCGGATTTCGGGCTCCGCAAAACCCTTAAGATTCGAACACAGGGGGGCGACGAAGATCTCTCCCGCTATGCGTCTACCTAGCGCCTCGCCCTTCTCCTGGTGGTGGTAATGGGGTGCAAGCAAACAAGTAGAACACACAAGAGTTTACCTAGGTTCAGGCCACCTTGCGGTGTAAAACCCTACTTCCTGCTTTGGTGGATTGGCCTCACGAGGGCACGAGTATGAACAAGTACAGTGGTTTCCCGAGCTCAGGAGGCGAGCCCAAGCAGGATGAGGAGGTTGGTGTTCTTGCTCCTTTTCTTTGCTAAGTGCTAATGGGTTGGTCCTCCCTTTCTATGCTAGGAACCCTAGCTACTTATATAGACGACCAAGGTCCCCTTCCCCCGAAATGTTTAGGTGGGAAGGGAATCCCACAACGGCCATTTGAGCGGGAACACAAGGACGCCCCTATCCTGACAAAAGGTGGTCTTCGCCTGCAACGAGGGCAGGCGGTGACGCGGTGGTGGGCTCGGTGATGACATCCTTCCTGCCGTCCTTGCGGTCTTCGGTCTTGTTGCACCAAAGGGGAAACCTTTGTCTTGCCCCACGGGAACCTGCGCCTGTGTGGTTTTCTTTGCACCGATATGGAAACTGCGCCCGCTGGCGCATGCTGGCGCCCACTGGCGCGGTTCGTCATGGCTTATGTCACTGCCTCCTCCTGAGGCAGCCCTTGCCTTGAGATCTCCGCCCTCCCGAAGCAGCCTAGCCGAGGCCACTCTCGGGAGAGGTCTTGGTCACCCCTCTGGAGCAGTCTAGGTGAGGCCGCTTCCTGAGGAGGTCTTGGTCGTTCTCCTCGCTAGGGACGGCCCCCCTCGCGAGGGTCTTGAGCAGCTGGTCGATCAGCTAGGCCCTACTGGGCCGTACCAGGAACGCGACGTGGGCCGCAGGCAGGCAAGTCTGGGTACCCTGGTTCCCAGTACGCCGACAAAACTGATGATGAACCATAGCCTCATAATCTAAATAAATAGGAGGCAAGTCAATATCATACTCATGTATGGGTATACCAAGAAAATTAGCTAGAATTCCACCAAAGAAATCTCCATTAATTCTATTATTATGCAACCTATGTGCAACAATGGCTCCCAAATTATAATGTTTATCTCCTAATACAACACTCCTGAGAACACTGAGATCAGGGACACACATGTGACATGCTTCATCCTTACCATTGATGCACCTATCTATGAAGAGAGCAAAATAATGTATAGCAGGAAAATGAATGCTCCCTATGGTAGCTTGTGTTATATCTCTAGACTCCCCCACAGTTATACTAGCAAGAAAATCTCAAAACTCAGATTTGCGAGGCTCACTAGTGCTACCCCATTGTGGAAGTTTGCAAGCAGTATTGAAATCTTCTAAGTCCATAGTATTAGAATTTTCATAAAGATCAAACAGGACAGTTTGAGAATTACATGATGATGAAAATTCAAACCTTCTCACAAAGAAATCAGTGAGATAGTGGTACTGACAGCACTTATCTGCCTCGAAGCTCTCAAGATCAGCATTACGAACATATGCGTTAAATTCTTCCTTGATTCCTGCTTGATCCATAAAGTTCTTTGAAGGCCATTCACAAGCCCGCACTTGAGCTTCCCTCGGTGGTTCATCGTCCGCATTGCGTATTGCGAGCCTGGGTCCTTGCTTCCTTGAAGGACCACCTTGGTACATTTTCCTAAACATATTTCTTCCTATGAAAAATTTCTAAAAATTTTAGTAACTCAAAATAATAGTGAACCAAACTCAACAAAATTGATAGCAACTACTCCTACAAGTGCCTAGAGACTATATCATGCATTAGAACTACTTGGGAACATATAAATTTGTCATGCAAGCTCAAGAACAGGGTCACCTAAGTAGCAAAAATTTGCAATGAATAAAGCACTAGAACAAAAACTAATTGGACCATTGGAGGAGTCACATACCAAAGAACAATCCCTCAACGTAGTTTTCTGAGTGGAGCTTTGAGCAAGGAGATCGAAAATCGCAGCAAAATGAGCTAGAACTCGTGCTTGAGCTGGTTGGTGATTTTTTTGGAGGAAGAAGGAGTGTGTGGTGGCTGGAATAAGTGGAGGGGAGCCACCATGGGCCCACGAGGTAGGGGGCGTGCCCTGGACCCTCGTGGCTAGGTGCTTGCTCCCCCTGCTGTGTTCTCAGTGCCAGATATTCTCAAATATTCCAGAAAAAATCATATTTCAGTTTCGGGGCATTTGGAGAACTTTTATTTTCGGGGTATTTTTATTGCACGGATAATTCAAAAAACAGACAGAAAATACTATTTTTGCTTTTTTTAATCTAAATAACAGAAAGTAAAAGGAGGGTACAAAAGGTTGTGCTTTCTAACTTCATCCATCTCATGCTCATCAAAAGAATCCGCTAACAAGGTTGATCAGGTCTTGTTAACAAACTCATTCCGAATTGCATGAAACCGGAGAATTTTCGAATAGCACTAGGTTACCTCAACAGGGATATGCATGTCCCAATAATAAGAATACATATCTCTTTTTGCCAGTAGGAAGAGGAAATTCAAAACCTCCAAAAATAATCGATGAAAATTTTCCAATAGAGTTGATACTATGCACTTGAGGTTGTTTCCTCGGAAAGTGTACCGTATGCTCATTACCATTAACATGAAAAGTGACATTGCCTTTGTTGCAATCAATAACAGCCCCTGCAGTATTCAAAAAGGGTCTTCCAAGAATAATAGACATACTATCGTCCTCGGGAATATCAAGAATAACAAAGTTCGTTAAAATTGTAACGTTTGCAACCACAACAGGCACATCCTCACAAATACCGACAGGTATAGCAGTTGATTTATCGGCCATTTGCAAAGATATTTCAGTAGGTTTCAACTTATTCAAATCAAGTCTACGATATAAAGAGAGAGGCATAACACTAACACCGGCTCCAAGATCACATAAAGTAGTTTTAACATAGTTTCTTTTAATGGAGCATGGTATAGTGGGTACTCCTGGATCTCCTAACTTCTTTGGTATTCCACCCTTAAAAGTATAATTAGCAAGCATGGTGGAAATTTCAGCTTCCGGTATCTTTCTTTTATTTGTAAAAAATTTCTTTCATATACTTGGCATAAGGAGTCATTTTAAGCATATCACTTAAACACATACACAAAAAAGATAGGTCTAATCATTTCAGCAAAGTGCTCAAAATCCTCGATCATCCTTTTTCTTGGATGGCTTAGGAGGAAAAGGCATGGGTTTCTGAACCCAAGGTTCTCTTTCCTTACCGTGCTTCCTAGCAACAAAGTCTATCTTACCATAACATCGATTCTTTGATTGTGGGTTATCAAGATCAACAGCAGGTTCAATCTCTAAATAATTGTCATTGCTAGGTTGAGTATCAACATGAACATCATTATTAACATTATCGCTAGGTTCATGTTCATTACCAGATTGTGTTTCAGCATCAGAAATAGAAATATCATTGGGATTCTCAGGTGTGTCAACAACAGGTTCACTAGAAGCATGCAAAGTCCTATCATTTTTCTTTTTCTTCTTTTTAGAAGAACTAGGTGTATCAACATTATTTCTCTGAGAATCCTACTCAATTCTCTTAGGGTGGCCCTCAGGATACAAAGGTTCCTGAGTCACTTTACCCCCTCTAGTTGCAACTCTAGCAGCAAAGTCAGTATTCTTACTATTCAATTCATTGAGCAAATCATTATGAGCCTTAAGTACTTGTTCAACTTGAGTGGTAACCATAGAAGCGTGTTTACTAATGAGTTTAAGTTCACCTTTCACTCTGGGCATATAATCACTCAAGTGTTCAATCATATAAGCATTGCGTTTTAATTCTCTACCAAATTAAGCATTGAAGTTTTCTTGCTTAACCATAAAATTATCAAACTCATCCAAACATTGGCTAGCAAACTTAGTAGGAGGGATTTCAGCTTCATCAAATATATAAAGAGAATTTACCTTTACTACTTGTGTCAGGTTATCAAGACCATGTGTTTCTTCAACAGGCGGTAAATTTAGACCATGTATTTCTTCAACAGGAGGTAAATTCTTAACATCTTCAGCTTTTATACCTTTTTCTTTCATAGATTTCTTTGCCTCTTGCATATCTTCAGGACTGAGAAATAGAACACCCCCTTTTCTTCGGAGTTGTCTTAGGAGTTGGTTCAGGAAGTGTCCAATTATTTTCATTTGTCAACATATTATTCAATAGAATTTCAGCTTCATCAGATGTTCTTTCCCTGAAAACACAACCAGCACAACTATCCAGGTGGTCTCTGGAAGCATCGGTTAGTCCATTATAGAAGATATCAAGTATTTCATTTTTCTTGAGAGGATGATCAGGCAAAGCATTAAGTAATTGGAGAAGCCTCCCCCAAACTTGTGGGAGACTCTCTTCTTCAATTTGCACAAAATTATATATTTCCCTTAAAGCGTCTTGTTTCTTATGAGCAGGGAAATATTTAGCAGAGAAGTAATAAATCATATCCTGGGGACTACGTACACAACCAGGATCGAGAGAATTAAACCATATTTTAGCATCACCCTTTAATGAGAACGGAAATAACTTAAGGGTACAATAGTAGCGAGTTTTCTCATCATTAGTGAATAGGGTGGCTATATCATTTAATTTAGTAAGATGTGCCACAACAATTTTAGATTCATAGCCATAAAAAGGATCAGATTCAACCAAAGTAATTATATCAGGGTCGATGGAGAATTCATAATCCTTATCAGTAACAAAGATAGGTGAAGTAGCATAAGCAGGGTCATATTTCATTCTAGCATTCAGAGATTTTTGTTTCAGCTTAGCTAATAATTTCTTAAGATCACTTCTATCATTGCAAGCAAGAAAGTCTCTAGCAATTTCTTAATCCATAACATAACCCTCAGGCACAACAGGCAATTCATATCTAGGGGGAGAATCTTCATCATCACTTTCATCAATATTATCAGTTTCAATAATTTCATTCTCTCTAGCCCTAGCAAGTTGTTCATCAAGAAATTCACCAAGTGGCACAGTAGTTTCAAGCATAGAAGTTGTTTCATCATAAGTATCATGCATAGCAGAAGTGGCATCATCAATAACATGCGACATATCAGAATTAATAGCAGAAGCAGGTTTAAGTGTCGCGAGCTTACTCAAAACAGAAGGTGAATCAAGTGCAGAGCTAGATGGCAGTTCCTTACCTCCCCTCATAGTTGAGGGATAAATTTAAGTTTTCTCGTCTTTCAAATTCCTCATAGTGACCAGAGGATATAAATCCCAAGTGACTCAAAGAATAGAGCTAGGCTCCCCGGCAACGGCGCCAGAAAATAGTCTTGATAACCCACAAGTATAGGGGATTGCGACAATTTTCGAGGGTAGAGTATGCAACCCAAATTTATTGATTCGACATAAGGGGAGCCAAAGAATATTCTCAAGTATTAGCAGTTGAGTTGTCAATTCAACCACACCTGGATAACTTAATATTTGCAGCAAAGTATTTAGTAGCAAAGTAGTATGATAGTAGTGATAACGGTAGCAAAAGTAGTATTTTGGGGTTTTGTAGTAATTGTAACAATAGCAACGGAAAAGTAAATAAGCAAAGAACAATATGTGAAAAGCTCGTAGGCATTGGATCGGTGATGGATAATTATGCCGGATGCGATTATTCATGCAACAGTTATAACATAGGGTGACACAGAACTAGCTCCAATTCATCAATGTAATGTAGGCATGTATTCCGAATATAGTCATACGTGCTTATGGAAAAGAACTTGTATGACATCTTTTGTCCTACCCTCCCGTGGCAGTGGGGTCCTAGCGGAAACTAAGGGATATTAAGGCCTCCTTTTAATAGATTACCGTACCAAAGCATTAACACATAGTGAATACATGAACTCCTCAAACTATGGTCATCACCGGGAGTGGTCCCGATTATTGTCACTTCAGGGTTGCCGGATCATAACACATAGTAGGTGACTATAGACTTGCAAGATAGGATCAAGAACTCACATATATTCATGAAAACGCAAATAGGTTCAGATCTGAAATCATGGCACTTGGGCCCTAGTGGCAAGCATTAAGCATAGCAAAGTCATAGCAACATCAATCTCAGAACATAGTGGATACTAGGGATCAAACCCTAACAAAACTAACTCGATTACATGATAAATCTCACCCAACCCATCACCGTCCAGCAAGCCTACGACGGAATTACTCATGCACGGCGTGAGCATCATGAAATTGGTGATGGAGGATGGTTGATGATGACGATGGCGACAGATTCCCCTCTCCGGAGCCCCGAACGGACTCCAGATCAGCCCTCTTGAGAGAGTTTAGGGCTTGGCGGCGGCTCCATATCGTAAAACGTGATGAATCTTTCTCTGATTCCCCCCCCCCCCGAACATGAATATATAGAGTTGGAGTTGAGGTCGGTGGAGCACCAGGGGGCCCACGAGGCAGGGGGCACGCCCAGGGGGTCAGGCGCACCCCCCCACCCTCATGGACAGGGTGTGGGCCCATGGCCTTGATTCTTTCGCCAATATTTTTTATTATTTCCAAAAATAATCTCCGTGAAGTTTCAGGTCATTCCGAGAACTTTTGTTTCTGCACAAAAATAACACCATGGCAATTCTGCTGAAAACAGCGTCAGTCCGGGTTAGTTCCATTCAAATCATGCAAGTTAGAGTCCAAAACAAGGGCAAAAGTGTTTGGAAAACTAGATACATTGGAGACATATCAATGACCAGCCTCGCGAGGGCGCCTGGAGGGACCAGCCTCGTGAGGACCGCCCTCAGGGCAAGGCCGGCCTCCCTCTTCTGCCACCACCACCCAGAAGGAACGACGACCAGGATGAGGGGGCTGGGGGCTTCCAGGAGCCTCGCGCCATCGCCTGCATCTTGGCGGTGCGCAGGCCCCAGCCTCTCAGCGCCTCTTCAAGCAGTTCGCCCGCGAAGTGAACGCGGCTCTTCCCAGGATCGAGGCTACGAGGCCGCTCAGGTGGTCCAAGTATACCATCACCTTCAGCTCGGCTGACCATCTCAAGTGCGCGGCAACTGCCGGCGCCCTCCCGATGCTCTGCTCACCCATCATCAGCAACATCCAAGTCACCAAGACCCTCATTGATGGCAGCGCAGGACTCAACGTCCTCTCCGTCGACACATTCGATCGCCTCCAAGTGTCGTATGATCAGCTGCAGCCTACCAAGCCCTTCTCAGGAGTAACCGATGGCTCCACCACCCCGATAGGGCAGATCCGCCTCCCTGTTACCTTCGGTACCCGTGACAACTACCGCACCGAGCTCATCAACTTTGACGTCACGCACATATGCCTTCCCTACAACGCCATCCTTGGGTATCCAGCCCTGGCCAAGTTCATGGCGGTGACTCACCATGGCTACAACGTCCTCAAGATGCCAGGGAGTCACGGCGTCATCACGGTCGCCTACGAAGAGAAGGACGCGGTGTGCTCTCTCGAGCGCGCCTACCAGGCTGCAACAGTCGAGGACCCAGACAACGAAGGCATCATCTACCCTCCTGAGGCCGCTCCCAAGAAGAAGAAGCAGATGCTCCGCCAAGGGCCTCAAGAGAGCGGTGTCTCCAGTGGAACCACTTCAGGACCTACGCCCGCAGATGGGGCGCCTCCCTCCCTCACATAGGAAGGCACGCCCGGCGCCCTCCTCGGGCTGGGCTCGAGGGCTTTCTCCTGGAGGGCCTCTAACTAGCCAATATCACGAGGGAGGCGCTCGGGCACCATGTGGAGGCGTGCTTCACCACACGTTTCTCCCAAGAGGGCACAAGGCACGGGGCGCCTGGTGCTCAGGAGTTCGTCACCAAGGCAACCAAGGAGATTCAAGAAGCAAGAGCCATGCGCGACAACCACCGCCCACAACCTGGCGTAGCTCCATATCCTAGCGAGGATAGCGAGCTGCGCGTCTGCATCGACTACCTCGGGCTCAACAGGGTCGCATCCCACGAGCACTTCTGGCCATCGCGCGTTGGTCGGTGTGAGCGCCCCCCTCACAGCTACGTTCTCATGCCTTACGGCCTGCCGAACGCGCTGTCACCTACTGTCGGCTCATGCAGGGCGCCCTGGTGGCTCGTGAGGCCAGGCGCCAGGCGGTCCTGAGGGAGGAGGAGCCAGAAACTCCGGGGTCCCCCAGAAACTGGCCACCCAATGACACCTAAGGAGCAACTTCTTCAGCGCGCATCTCCAGCTACTTCAATGTCCCTCCAGCAACGGTGCCAGGTGACATTTTCCAGTTTATTCAGCTGGGAGCGCCCCTTGGGCTGCATCATTCCTAGGTCGCACGAGCCTGTCCCTGCGACATGTATCTTTCTGCATCTTTAATTTGCCTTGTTGGGGGCGCCCCTCGGGCTGCATCATCCCCAGGCCGCATGGGTCCGTCCCTGTGGCATGTATCGCTTTGCATTTACCAGAACTAGTGTTGCCTTTTCCATCAGCCGCTTTAAGATTATCATCTGCCTTACCGGTACTTCGCTGTCATACATGTTGTACGCCCTCGCGAACTCGCTCACGACTGCCTCATGATTAAGGACAGGCACGCCGTCTGTGCTCGGGTCCATCCCTGCAGCATCGCTAAACCCAAGTGGCTGAGCTCTGGCTCGCGGGCCAGCTCCCGTGTACGTCACCTCCCATGGTCCTTGGTGTCTCGTCCTCGCATGAGCTAATCACGGACGGATGAGTGAGGGCGCACGACACGGTGGCTCGTCGCTATGGGAGCCGCGCACCGGCTGTTTTTTTTAGGATGTCCGCATGAGAAGACTGGGCACGGTGTCTGTGCTCGGGTCCGTCCCTGTAGCGTCGATAAACCCAACGGCTGAGCTCTTTCTGGCGGGCCGGCCCCGTTCATGTCACCTCCTAGGGTCGTTAGTATCTGGCCTTCTCATGTGGCAACCTCGAGGGATTCACTCGACGCAGGTTGCCTAACCATCTCGCAGGATTATTTCAAGTGCTCTCAATCAAGACCAGGCACAACCTGCCTTGAGGTAGGGCCTCGTGAGTCCCGCGCTGGCTCATGAGTGCCTAGACACACCTCGTCTAGCCCTACCGTGCAAGCCACGTGTCAGGGCGGGGCTGTACACACCCCGGGGGCTCTCCACAGCAGGGAGCCCCCTCCCACGTGCCAGTGGAAGCACCATGCTCCGAGCTGGTAGTTGACACGGTCAAGGAGCGGCTATGCCGGTGCATGTACGGTAGCGCCATGCTCCGCGCTGGTGATAAACAATTGAGGGTGGCCTCGCGGCTGCGGTAGCCTCAGGGCCTAGCCTCACCGTGCTGCTTTCCCCTTGGGAGAGTAGCGCGAGGGGGCTGGGCACGGGAGCTACGCTCAGGTCACGCCTGGCGTACGCTGCCTCGCCAGGTCCCCCAGACCTGGTCTTCGCACAACCCTCCCGAGCGAAATCCCGGCGAGGACAAGTATGAGGTCTGTTCGTACGTCAAGGGGGACCCTTGGGCATCATGACCCAAGGGCCTAACTAGTCACGTAGCCCCTCACTCCTTGGTCTCGTCTTGGCAATCTGGACGACCCAACGGTGGCTGAGGTATGCACGGGGCCTGGCCCTGCCGACGCAGAACGCTAAGGCCTACTATCACACTTCCTTCCGAAAGGTTGTTCGTACGTCAAGGGGAACTCCTGAGCATCGCGACTCAGGAGCCTAACTGGTCACGTAGCCCATCACCCCCTAGCCTCGTCCTGGTGATCCAGACGAGTCGGCGGCGGCTGGAGTATGCGCGGGGCCAGGCTCTGCCGACGCAAAACACTAAAGCAAGCGGGAAGGAAATCATGGAGCCCTAGCAATTATTACAAAACATATTGTCCTTCAAACATCAAACACAAGTTTTAAATGCCTCCACGAGGCATGGTTCATGTCACAGGAAGCAGGTAGCAAGAGGCACCGCCAACAAGCCCCCTCGTCAGCCTTGGGCGTCGCCATCACCCGGGAGGAGCGCTCCTTCGTCAACGACACTAGCCTCACCCGTGCCGGCCGCCGGAGTTGCGGGTTCAGCAGCACATCGGTCGGAGGCGCAGGATCGATGGCAAGGAACTTCTTCAACATGGCATCCACCCGATCCTTCACAGCTTCGGCAGCAGCTGCACAACGTCCCTCATCCACGGGTTCGAGCAGCTCACCAAGGTCAGCGTCAGGGTCGCGAAGATGGAGTTGGCTGAAGACGCGTGTCAGGGCTGAGGAGGAGAGCGCGCGGGCTTCCCCCTCCACCGGGGGGTCGATCCTGTTGACAACGTCCTTGAGTGCCGCAACAAGATGAGGGAGCAGCTGTGCGGGGCCCTCATCATCGGTCGCAAGCGGCTTCTAGAAGTGACGCAGCAGCGCCACGGATGGCATCACCCCCACGAACGCCTCTCAGTAGAAGGCGAAGATCGACAGGAGAAGAACGGAGTTGGGATGAAGATGGAGGGCATGGAGGTTGTAATGGCTAAGCACCACATAGAAGAAATCGGAAAAGGGAGGGACCAGCCCAGCAAAGACACTGGTTAGGAAGAAGGGATGAAAGGTACTACCCGGAGCATCGGGCTTGGCGGAGCCGGCCCGAAGCGTCGCCGCTCTTTCCTCGTCGCCGCTGCCCACCGTCATTCAGCATGCAGCGGCAAGCTTCTCCTCCGAGACTGTGTGCGCACTCAAGGCCGGCTCGTACTATGTGGACGAGCGCAAGGCCTTGACCTTGTTGGGCGCCATCGGATGCGAGCTCAGGGAGAGATTTCCAGTGGATTGGGAGTCTTTGGGGATGAAAGGGAGGAAGGGGATCTGGAGCAAGGCGAAGGAAGGCAATGAAGGCTCTACGGCGCACGCCAGCCTTTTGTCAGATGAGGACAGTTGCCGAGGCAGCGTGGGGTAGCGGAGACGCCCACGACCTGTCAATCATCACGCGTCGACCAAGGCCATAGGCTGTTGGGGCCCGCGTCGCTCCACACTTGCCCTTTGGCTTCGCCACGAAGCCAAGTCCGAGCGCGCCTTGGGCCCGAGGGCTACTGTCGGCGTCCTGGGAATGGGGGTACCCAGACTTGCCTGCCTGCGGCCCACGGCGTGGCTCCACCAATGGCCCGGTATGGCCCAACTTTAGCAACAACAACTCAAGACCCTCGCGATGGGCCAAGCCTCGTGAGGCGGATGACACCAAGACCTCCCTGGGGGGCAGCCTCGCTAGGCTGGCTCCCGAGGAGTGGAGATATCTATGCAAGGGGTATCTCACAAGGTTCATGTGACGTCAGCCATGACGACCATGGCCAGGCGGGCGCCAGCGGGCGCAGTGTACCAGTTTCCTCTTTGGTGCTAAAGAGGCAGGCGCAGGCGAGGAGTCCCGAGGCATCAGGGAAAGGTTTCCATATTGGTGCAACAAGACCAAGACCAGCAGGACGGCGGGACAGAGGTCACCGTGGAGCCCAGGGCGGCGTCACCACCAGAGCCTTTGGCAGGCGAGGACTAATTTTGTTAGGATAGCATGTACTAGCTGTCCCCCTTCAAAATTGGCCGTTGTGGGATCCCTTCCCGCCAACATTTGGGAAGAGGACCGGGGCCTCTATAAATAGGACTAGCCACCACCATAGACGGGAACCGAACTCTGGATGGATCATTCAGAGCATCCTCACCCTCACCAGCTCTTCGAGCCCAAGAACACCTCTCCTCCTGAGGCTATCCATACCTTGTACTTGTGCATCCTCAGCCTACCAGGCAATCCACCACACCACACTGGAGGAGGGTATTACACCACAACGGTGGCCCGAACCAGTATAAACTCTCGTGTCTCGTGTTCTTTGAGTTCGTTGAGCTAGGCCTTGGGATCGTTGTGAGTGCGAGCTAGGGAGAGAGAGTTCTTCGTGCGCACCCCAGAGTTCGAACCTTAAGGGTTTGCCGGAACCCAGAATCCGACAGCGCCAGTCTGGCCAGGGCGAGATCCTGGTCCTCAAATATTGCGCCAGTGTCGAAGCTCACCACCGAACTTGTAATGAGTCCGGCTGGGGCTGCCTCCCAGTTTTCAGGCGCCGAACTCCTGTTCGGGCTCAAAGCCGGATCCTTGACGAGGAGGACCGGTCCGTACATGATTGATTCCTGGTCTTCGGACGTAAGTGTCGCACCCGAGCTCGAAGCTGACAATGCGGTAGAGATTGGTCCAAAGATCGGATCGGAAAGAGGCGACGAAGTTGAGACTTCGGGAGCCGTGGTGGTTCCGGGTGAGGTTGAGAAACCAGTGAAGATCATATCACCCCGGGCGTCGGTGACGTATTCGAAGTTATCAAACCCGATTTGATGCTCGGGGGTGAAGCTGTTAACCGGGTTGAGATGACCGGCCGAGTCGGTGTGCAAGACGACGCTGCCGAACGCGAAAGGTTGCCCGTGGACGAAGATGTCCCCGGTGCTAATGTCGTCTCTGATGATCATGCGAGCCATCGACCCTTCGGCGATCCAATAGCGGAACTCCTAATGAAAGCACCAATGTCAATGCCAAAACCGGCGGATCTCGGGTAGGGGGTCCCGAACTGTGGACCTTGGATTGATGGGGAACAGTGGGCACAGGACACGATGTTTACCCAGGTTTGGGCCCTCTCTTAAGAGGTAAAACCCTACAGCATCCTTGATTATATTGCTTGTGTATGAGGGGGTTACAGAGTAGATCTACCACGAGATCAGACAAACTAAACCCTAACTAGTAGGATGGTGATTGTTCTTCTAGCCTCTACGGACTAAGCCCCCTTGTTTATATAGAAACCAGCGGTACTAGGGTTTATAGATAGTCAGTTACATCAAGGAAACATTAGATCTTCTATCTTGACTTGGGGTGCACTCCAAGGCGCCAAAAAGTATTCGGTCTAGATACGGTGCGGCCTAACAGTCCGGCCCACGTGAGAGGAGTCGGCACCCCGAGGACCCCCCATTCCAGGACTCCCTCAGTGGGCGGCCGATCTCTTCTCCATCCCCGTCTCTCTCTTCTCAGCCAACGCTCGGCTGGCAATTATATTTCGGCTATCGTCTTCTTATTCAATTGCAATCCTACATGTGAGTGAAAATGCAAGACAACGCGTGTCCCCTTTGGTGAGTGGCGTGCCAGACCGACTGTCGGGGGTGCGACGCGAACGCGGCAGGAGTGCTTTAACTGTGTCGCCTTTTTCCTTTTGAACTTGCAAAGTGTAACATTTTCTACTCTTTTCTTACGCTTGTTCATGCGATCGATCGATAGAAATCTAGAACAAAATGACGAGGGTGTGGCTTTCCCGCGCATTAGGCGGGCTAGTTGGCCTAGTGGGTTTGAGCGATATGACGTGCTACAGAGTCGTCCAGTCTTCGCGTGTGGTAACAATATTGTTGGTTGATACGTCTCCATCATATCTACTTTTCCTAATGCTTTTGCTCTTGTTTTGGACTCTAATTTGCATGATTTGAATGAACCTAACCCGGACTGACGATGTTTTCAGCAGAACTATCATGGTGTTGTTTTTGTGCAGAAATAAAAGTTCTTGGAATTGGACAAAACTTTTTGGAGAATTATTTTGAAATAAATAAAAAATAATGGAACCAAGACCCACTGGAGGGGGGCAGCTGCCCACAAGGCACCAGGGCGCGCCACCCCCCTCGGGCGCCCTGGTGGGTAGTGGGGCCCACGAGGCTCCGCTGACCCTAATTCCAACTCTATAAATTTCTATTTTTAGAAAAAGAAATATGAGAGGAAGTTTCATCGCGTTTTACGATACGGAGCTGCCGCCACCTCCTGTTCTTCATTGGGTGGCCAGATGAGCCCGTTCAGGGCTCCGGAGAGGGGAATCTTCGGTCTTCGTCATCATCAACCATCCTCCACCACCAATTTCATGATGCTCACCGTCGGGAGTGAGTAATTCCTTCGTAGGCTTGCTGGTCGGTGAGGAGTTTGGTGAGATTCATCAGGTAATCAAGTTAGTTTTGTTAGGGCTTGATCCCTAGTATCCACTATGTTCTGAGATTGATGTTGCTATGACTTTGCTATGCTTAATGCTTGTCACTAAGGACGGAGTGCCATGATTTCAGATCTGAACCGTTTATGTTTTCACCATTATATCTATGTTCTAGATCCGATCTTGCAAGTTATATGCACCTGCTATGTGTTATGATCTGCATACCCCAAGGTGACAATAATTGAGATTCTTTCCGGTGATTACCGTAGTTTGAGGAGTTCATGTATTCACTATGTGTTAATGCTTTGTTCCGGTTCTCTATTAAAAGGAGACCTTAATATCCCTTAGTTTCCTTATGGACCCCGCTGCCACGGGAGGGTAGGACAAAAGATGTCATGCAAGTTCTTTTCCATAAGCACGTATGACTATTTACGAAATACATGCCTACATTATATTTTATGAACTGGAGCTAGTTCTGTGTCGCCCTAGGTTATGACTGTTATATGATTAATATTATCCAACGAAATCATTGATCCAATGCCTACAAGTTTTCCACATATTATCATTACTGTTACCACTGCTATCAAAAACTATCATATTACTATGCTACTGATAACTTTGTTGTAGATATTAAATCTCTATGTGTGGTTAAATTGATAACTCAACTGCTAATACTTACAATAATCTTTGGCTCCCCTTGTGTCGAATCAATAAATTTGGGTTGAATACTCTATCCTCAAAAATTGTCGTGATCCCCTATACTTGTGGGTTACCAATACTTTTTCCTATCACCGTTGCCGAGGAGCATAGCTATATTTGTTGATTTACTTGGGATTATTATCTATTTATCACTATGAAGAATCTGAAAGATACAAAAACCAAGACCGTTCCTCTAAGACGAGGGGAGGTAAGGATTTCCATCTAGCTATGCACTTGATTCACCTTCTGTTTTGAGTAAACTTGCAACACCACCACATATTATTAATCCTGATATATCGCAATAATTGATGATGATACTTCTGTTATGAATGATGCTAGTACTTTGCTTGATGATAATGTGACACTAGGTGAATTTCTTGATGAACAAATTGCTAGAGCTAAAGAGAATGAAATTGCTGAAACTGGTGAAATTATTGAAACTGATGAAGTCTCTAAAACAAAAAATTATGAAACGCCTATTAGACCTAGCTCTCCTAGATATGAATTGCCTAAGATACATGAGGGTTATGTTATGGATGAAGAGGTTGCTAGGGATTTTCTTGATTGTAAGGATAGAGATGATCTAAAGAAACTACTAGTCAAGTTGAAAGAAAAATCTTTAAATGCTAGAATGAAATATGATCCTAAGTTTGCTACTTTACCTATCTTTGTTACTGATAAGGAGCTGGAAATTTGGTGGATCAACGCTCTATATAAAGGTCAGAAAAATTACTCCGGAGGTATCAATTGACATAACTCCTCTATTACGAGTCCTTTCATTGACGGCTTTTGCGTCGCCTAACTCTATAGCTTCCAACTTATCGAAACTAAGTGCAATAAGTAAGGAGAAACAATGGTTTTTTCTATGGACTACAAATATGCATGGCTGAACAATAGAGCACAAGCGTCCTTAGAGCATCTCCAACAGGCGCCGAATGCGCCGCGCGCAAAAAACTGCTTTGTCGCGCGCGCATCGCCTGGTTTGGCGCGGCGCGCAGCGCTGGCTCCAGTTGCCGCGCTAAAATGCAGCGCGCGCACCACTCCAGCAGCGTGCAAAAAATGTAGTGCGCGCGACTCGCCGGTGCATTGCATATATGGCATTTTGAACACAAAATAAAGTTGAAACATTCAAAATGCAATGAACATGACATATAAAATTTCACACAAACAAGTTGATGAAGAAAAGTTCATGCCCACAAGTTCAAAATCATGCCCACAAGTTCATCCAACCAAGTTCAAAATGCAAATCAAGTTCAATACACAAATGAAAGACATGACATTCCTCGTCCTCGTCTTCGTCCTCGTCCTCATCTTCGGAAGACGGTTCTTCCGCCTCCGAAGATGAATCTTCCTCCCTCTCCTCATCGTGCACCGCATCACGTGAAGCTCTGACGGTGTTGGCAAGATATTCAACGGCATCTTCATGGGAATGTGTGCGAGGAGGCACATCGAAAGACATTCCCCCATGGCGGCCGGAGGTGCACCCATGCCTCCCATGAGAGAAGCAAAACTCATGCCTCCCATGGTGGCCATAGCGTCGGGGGGTGCTCCAAAGCCAGCCATGCCTCCCATTGCACCGCCCACGGTACCTCCGAAGCCACCCACCCATGGCGCCGAGGCCACCGCCACCCATTGCACGAACCATGGCTCTTTTTTGGATCAAGACTTCTTCACGGGCAAGATTGACATACTCCTTTTTGCGCCACATTGAGGTTAGATGTGTCCAAGAAGAACAAGTGTTTCTCCCATTCCAACAATCTTGTTCGCTCCTCATTGCTCACCTTCCTCTCCTTCAAAGCCACCTTGCTCTCCTCGCCCGCCACCCTCCTCTCCTCGGCCGCCAACCTCCTCTCCTCGGCCGCGGCATCTTGGTTCCTTGCCATTTTCCTCACCTCGTTGGCTTCTTTTCTTGCCTTCATAATAGCTTCCATAGCATTTTTGAGATCATCATCTCCTTTCCTCTTCTTCTTTTCGGTTTTGTCTTTCTTGCACCCATCCGATCGCTTTGGCTTCGAGTATGAAACCGAGTTGGATGTGGGGCTTCTCTTGCCGTCATCACTTGATGCATCATCCTCCTCATCATCATCATCCAACTTAATTGTTCGCTTGCGTTTGTTGCTCAAATGCAAATCATCCAAATCTTGGGAAAACTTTGTTTTTGCCACTCTAGCTTTTGCCAATTTTGCTTATGCCACTCTAAAATTGGACATCTCACTTTTGCCACTCTTGGCTTTTGACAATACATCACAAATGCCATTCCATGGCAAAAACGATAATTTTTCATTTCACTTTTGCCACTCTTAGCTTTTGACAATGTATCGCAATTGCCATTCTGAAAATTTTGCTTTTGCCACGGAATGGCAAAAGTGATATATTGTCAAAAGCTAAGAGTGGCAAGAGTGAGATGTCAAATTCTAGAGTGGCATAAGCAAAATTGGCAAAAGCTAGAGTGGCAAAAACAAAGTTTTCCCCCAAATCTTCACACTTCTTCCATTTCTCATCATCCTTCAACACATTATAGCAATGGGGCAAGGTAAAGACCCTTCCTTTCTTGATCTTCCCCTTCTTGGTTGTCCTCTCCTCTTCTTTGAACAAGTTTTGCGCAATGTTATACTACATAAAAACAAAGCAAGTTAGCACCAACAACAAGTATGATGAACATGTATGAATTGCCACTTGGGTTCAACTTGTCAACCGCCTTTTGACAGGCCGCCCATCTTTGACAATCCGAGTTGATTGTCGACCATCGGGACCGTAGTGATCTCTCGGAGCGGTCAATTCCACTCAAGTTGTGAACATCAAAGTGTTCTTTCATCCGCCCCCAATAAGCATCTCTACTTTGATCACCTCTAACGGATGGATCCCTCGACACTTGCAACCAAGTATTGCATAGTAAGATGTCATCGACATTGGTGTAATTGTCCGCTCTTCCTTTCGGTGCATCGACAATGCCCTCACCCTCCTCGTCCACCTCGAACTCATGGTCTTCGAAGTGCATGTCATTGGTTTGAGACCAATGCGAATTGTTGGAACCAACACCCATCATTGACATGTATGCATCATCATTGAGACTACAAAGTTTTTTGAACAATGCAAATAAGCTATCTATATGTGAATGCATTGAAAAAATAACAAAAAAATGAAAAGTTGGAATTTTTTTTACCTTGGGGGCATTTCCTCGAACATTTTGTGCGCGTCGGCCGCCGGCTCAACGAGTGAGCTCGCCGGCGCTTCGGTAGCCGCCGCACGCCCTGCAAGCTTCTTCCTCCTCGCCTTCGAGGTGCCGGAGCCGTCCGCCGCCTTGTTTTTCTTCGCCGATGTCTTGCCCTTCTTTGGCCGCGTCGCATTGGGGAGCTTTGATGAGGAGGGGGCGGCGGCTCGGGGCGTCGCGCGACGCCACCCGCCGCCGAGGTCATCCGCGGCGGCATGAAGAGGCCGCGTGCGAGGCCGATGGTCGGAGGAGCTCCGGCGGAGGCGAGGCCAACGCCACCCGGGCTAGGGTTTGCGGCGGCGGTGGCGGTGGAGGGGTCACGACTATAGGATGGGGTGAGCGGGGCGCCGGCGCATGCGTCCATGGGGTGCAGTTCACCGGCGCCGACGCGCGCGGGGCGTAGGAGGCGGAGAAGACAGAGTGCAGCGCGAGCGCTCGACTATGCCGCGCACGGAAGCGGGCGCTCCAAATACACCACGCGAGATAGCGATTCCAACCGCGCGCCCAACTCCTTATACCGCACGCGCAGTTATTGCACGCCCGCTGGAGCCACCCGCCGGGTTGCGCGCGCGCTAAACTGGCTAAATTTGCAGCGCGACGCTTGTTTAGCGCGCCTGTTGAAGATGCTCTTACAGTAGGTAAAGAGAAAGGTGATGGGTCGTTCGTAACTCAGGCCAGGGCCATCCATTGACATCGACATGCATCTCGGAAGGCTGTGTTGCTCGAACCAACTCGGCTTCCTTACAACACAGCAGTGGTGCTCGTGGAAATGCCTCACCCGGAGCAGAAACTCTGCGTGCTTTCTACAGTCCTACCATTGCTCTTACAAAAACAAAGATAAGACACCATTGCTCTTCTGGTAAAGCGTATAAGAAAACAATACACCATAACTTGTAGCAAGTACAAAAGAACAAAACCAAGGTGGATCAATAGATGCAGCGGCTAAGAGTTTCTAGTTCTGTCGGGTGCTCAAGTTGCCAATGGAGAAGTTCAACCTCTTAGTTTTTGCTTTTTGGCAATCTAATCGCAGTTCGAATATCATCTTCTCGTGCTCAAATATTTTCTCCATGAACATCGTGTGATCTGGACCACCATATGTGCATGTCTTATTCACTAGCATGGCCATGGCAGTTGAAATGTCTCCGAGGGCTTCTATTTTATTTAAAACATGATTGGCGTCCACCGTCCAACCAGAACGTGCATCGACGACATCCTGATAAAAATAAATAAATAAAATTAGAAGAAAAAAAAAGATGTTGCATTGTATGTATGATGGTTTGTAAACAGAGGTGGTTGAGTGCTTATGGGTGAAACGGAGAGAGGGGGAGACTAGTGAGCTAAGGCTACGCTACACACAAAATCATGGAGCGCCAGACTTGTACAAAGAAAAAAAGAGCCACCACCCCACTGTCAAGAAGTACGCATGCCAATAATGATATTGGATACAATCCTTTGATAACGTGTAATGTTTATGTCATCTAAACTTGAGGTGGCCCTGCTCTGCTCACCATAACTAAAGACTGAATAAACGCAATTCCCCACCTGGTACTACATCTACTGACATGAGTTTACTGATCCAAGATATTGGATACTAAATCTATTGACAACAGTTGTTACCTGGAAATAGGAAACTGAAGTTGTGGCGGCGGACAGTCCAAAGGTTTTAGACTCAGCAGAACTAAAACTGAACACATAAGATGTGACTTTGGCACTACTACACATGAGGAGGGAGTGACTTTGGGAGGTCAAGTGGTGCCTAAGAATGATATCAATGCTACAAAGAGATGGGGATACTGATGAAGATGTTAGCCATATAATCAAAACAGGGTGGATGAAGTGGCGCCAAGCATCTGGCATTCTCTGAAAAAAGCTAAAAGGCAAGTTTTAGTGTGTGTTTGGTTCGGGAACAAAGTGGAATGGAATGCCATGGTTCCATTCCACTAGAATGGGTCGGTTCTGTTTTTCTATTTGGTAGGGAATATTTCGGAGGAATGGAATGCTTACATTTTGATGTTTGGTTTTAGAGATAGAATGGAATGAAATTATTCACCTCACCTCTTTTAGGTAGGAATGGTGAGATCACCACTCATACGTGAATACGATGTATAATTCCAATGTCGGATACCGAACAGATGAATCAAAATTCAAAATTTAGTAGCACCAAGCAAATTATTGGTGAATACAACAGCAGCCAGCAAATCGGTACCCAATGTCCACAGGTACGCACCAAATTTCACTAATCTCTCATACAGAAACAGTCACCAAATCGATGCAAATTGGTGCCCAATCTCCATGATTGCATACGGCAGCAAGCAACTGCTGCTCCCTGTCTGGGGCAGGGCCAGACGCGCTCGCCTAGGCAACGGTAACACACAATCGTTGTTACCGTTCTTCCTTGTTGCAGACCAGGGCCCGACACGCCCGTTGTAGGGAACGGCAACGAGGCATGCCGAGCCCATGCGCCGTCGTTGTTGTGGCTGTTCCTTGTTGCAGACCAGGGCCCAGCGGGCCGTTGCTGTTGCGGCTCGTCTACTTCCACCAGATCTGCGGTGCACCGCCGCCACAACATCAATAGGGAGAGGGCGGCATCAGGAATGAGAGCAGTGACAGCACGAGCCGGTGGCTGGAGGGAGAGACGGGAGACGATGGGAGGGTGGCGGCTGGAGCTCAGCTTGGTCAAGGGAGAGGGGCAGAGTCGGGGAGAAGGTGAGACACGTGAGGCATTCCACGTCGTTCCACCAATTTGGAGGTATGAGCACATTCCGGATCTAAGGGGAATATGCCGTTCTAGGGAACGAGTGGACTCCGACTCCTCAACCCAACCAAACACAAGAATGGCCCCTTGGTGCGGAACGGACCCATTACGTTCCACCTGCTGACGCGAACCAAACACACCCTTACTGAACGGTGATTAGACTTGCAATGTTGTATGGGGCAGAATGTTGGCCTACAAAAAGACGACATGTTCACCAATTGTGTGTTGCGGAAATGCCTATGTTGCGTTTGGATTTGTGGTCATACAAAGAATGGGTCGAGTTCAGAACAATGATATACGTGATCGGCTAGGGGTAGCACCAATCGAAGAAATGCTTGTCCAACACCGGTTGAGGTGGTTTGGCCATATCCAAAGGAGACCCCTGGAGGCACCAGCACATAGTGGAATCCTAAGCCACGATAATAATGTGAGGAGAGGAAGGGGAAAGCTGAAATCATGGGAGGAGGAAATAAAAAGAGACTTGAAAAAATGGGATATACCCAAAGTTTTCTGCTTGAACAGGAGTGTGGAAAGCCTATTCATGTGTCTGAACCTTGATTAGTAGCTCCTGTTGGGTTTTAACTCTAGCCTACCCCAACTTGCTTGAGACTGAAATACTTTGCTGTTGTTGTTGTTTCTCAAGAAAGGATATATGAAATCATACATTGTACTAACTTATCAATAAACCTGGTGTATTGATACAGATGAGAAATGATACACAATGACTAAACAAGCTTGATGGCAAACCACGATTTTTAGGTCGCCTTGTATATTGTGCAGTATTAAATGACACGAATGGTTAAATGACACATTGTATTGTTATTGATTTGGAATGTGAAACATATCATTATTGTTTTTACTGGAATGTGAAACGTAATTCATAAGTAAAAGAACACTGCCAGGTGTAGGAGTGACTTACCGGACAAAACTGCCCAGTTGTAGGTTTTAGTTTTGCACCATTGGAACTTTCAGCGGAACATTCTTGACTCAAACGCTTTGTGACTGCACAAGAAAAAGATGAAGTATCACTAAGTAGATTCAATTAAGTAACAGGCAATGAAAAAGTTCGAGGATCAACCAACTGGAAAAAATACTGTTGAGTATACCTGCATTAGCAGGTGCAGTTCCAAAACTTTTACCAATAGATAACCCAACAGGAGAACCAGGATCGCCTGCAAGAGTTTAGCTATTGATATTAGAAAGGAAAGGGCAAGCATCATTCGTTCATTAGCAAAGAGTACCCTGCAGATGTCTAGGAAACTGCAGGGCACAGCAAGAAGATATAAAAGGTCCAGATTGTAAGTGGGAACAAATAATGTGACTACTGAATAGACTACATATAACTAATAAACAAAGACAGAGGTAAGTGGGGAACATCAACAATGAAAGTAGCTGAAATAAACTTCTATATGGAGAAAACGATGGTATGTTACCTTCACTACAAGAATCTGAATGTTCTATGACCTCCAGCTTCCCAGCTAACATAGTTTCATCTGAAAACACACAAGTTTGTGCGCCATGGCTTGTAAGATTTTGCTAGAAAGGAGAACTTTTGCAAAGTATCTAGGTGTATTGGGAAGTAGACTACTGAAAAAGGTATCATACTTCTAGTTTTGAAAACACTGATTGCACAGGATAAATCGACTTAAAACAAACGGACATGACTAATTCTTCCCACAGCATGTTATAAGCCTGTTACAAATGCTGTCCTTTAAGCTATTATAGCAAACGAACCAAATACACTAAAGCAGTTCTTCTCATAGAAGAGCGCAACAAAGCAATATGTCATACTCCCTCCGTCCCAAAATAAGTGTCTCAACTTTGTACTAACTCTAGTACAAAGTTGTACTAAGCTTGAGACACTTATTTTGGGACGGAGCGAGTACTTATAACAAACGAAGGCCATAACGAAATTCAAGTGATTCATTCAGAAAAACAGCTTGTGCATTTACACAAAAAATGCTGAAAGGACAGAGCCAAGGCAGATGTTTTACCAATAATTTCCTCGAAACCCATAGGTTCACACGATGAACCTGCAATTGAAACATACGATCATCAATTAGCATGGTTATAAACACAAATAGTCAGGTATCCTTATTGATTATTATACGATGGTCTATGGGAGAAACCTTGAGTCCATGGTGAGGAATGACGCCTGCATGAAGCAAGAGGTTAAAAGCTCTAAACTTTACAACAAACTAGGAAACAGTGGAACAACGAGAGCATCAATTATGTGCACACGATATACATACCTCTCTTTGTGAAGAAAACGACGGGCAAGAAGAGATGCCGACATCCGGCCTATGTTCTTCTTCCTCTTATGCCTCCGGCAACCCCTGAAATTAATTAACAAGATAACGCGACAAAGGCCCGTTAAAAGTTTAACTGTAACTGCGGCTTCTCATGCAGATGGAGTAAAATGGATCTTCCACATAATAAAGTCATAACTGAGGATGGGAATGTTGCACTTACCCAAACCCGAAGGGGATGGTGTAACATGGGTGGCTTGGACACGGCGGCAACCGCAGCAGATGCCTGAACTCGGGGGTTCGCGTGACCAAGTCCTTGACAACCTGCGCGGCTTTGCGCCTAATGAGCTGCCAGTCCACGGGACCCCTGTGTGGAAGAAACATCGAGAGGCTCAAACAACAATGAATGAAACTAACGGATAATTAGATAGATGATAGATGAAGGAGACCAGTTTGCCGGGTGAGAGCGCCAGAACAAGACTGTGCGGGCAGCCGAGGCGTAGTGCGGGTCCTCGCGAAACATGGTGGAAGGGATAGCGTCGATTTGGTTCCGGAGATCTTGGGCCAAATCGATGCCCTCCAGCTTGCCCTGGGCGAGGTCGTCGAGAACGTTGAGGCGAGTGAGAAAACTGAGCGCGGTGGGCACCTCGATCTCGTCCTGGCACGGCAGGAAGTGGCTCAAGTACTTTCGCGCCTCCTTCCACCGGCCGTCCGCCACCAGGCGCCGCAGGAATCGCACGTCCAAGAAGACGCTCGTCTCGTGCTTCAGCCTGGACCGAAATTAAGATCTATCGATCAGTACCAGCTAGGCTAGGGGAGGAAAAGGGGAGCAGATCGAGACAGAGCGAGAGATTAAGCCGTGGAATACGTACGCGTCGAAGGTGGCGGGGAGGCTGTTGCGGCGGAGGAAGGCGAGGAGTCGCCGGCGGCGGAATCGGTTCAGGCAGTGGTGCTCCATCACGCCTCGCTTGCCGCCAGATCTCGCCATCGCGCTCTGCAATGAGAGTATTTGGGGAATATCGCCGGAGCGGGGCGCACTGCGTCTCGGATATCATGGTTGGATCCGATTAGGGCAGTGCCCGCCGGGGTGCGGCGATGGTGGGGGGTGCGGGCGGGAGGAAGGAGGAGGGGGGAGACGGGAGGGGTTGGGGATGGGGGTGGGAGGAGGGTCGGGAATGGAGGTGGGTGGGGTGGGGTGGGGAGAGGGCGGGTCGGGGGCAACCTGGCCAAACGGGTTGATTTTCGCGTGGCTGGCCCGTGGGCCGTGGCACGTCGTGTGCCTGGCTTGTGGCCCGCCCTGTGCCGTGCTTGTCCGTCGGGAGCGAACTAGCGCGTGCTCGCTCCGTGCTGTTAATATGGGCCGGCCCATTTCGGGGTTTAACCCCAACCGGTTTGGGAAGGTTCTAGAACCTTCCCTGAACCGGGTTTTTCATTTTTTTCGTTTTATTTTTGTTTTTCTATTTTATTTTCGATTTTTCTTTACTTATATGTTTTCATTTTTATTCTTTTTTTCCAATTTCCGAAAATATATTAATTTGTGATTTATTTTTAAGTCGTTAATATTTTTTTGGAATGATGAACAATTTTTCAAAACCGTGGTTTTATTTTTACTAATTCGTGTACATTCTCCAAAATAATGAACATTTTTTGTAACCATGAGCACTTTTGATAACCCACGAACATTTTCGAAATTATGAACATTTTCTTAAAGTTTTGAACATTTTTAAGAAATTTGTGAACATTCTCTTAAGTCATGAACATGTTTTTGAATTCATGAACAGTTTTTCTAAATAATGAACATTATAAAATTATAGACTAAATTTTCAAAATCTTATACATTTTTTCCCAAATTTGTGAACATTTTTTTAATTAGTGAATTTTTTTTTTGAATCATGAATATTTTTTTTTCAAATTCGTGAACATTTTTCGATTTAGCGAAAAAAAATTGAATCGTGAACATTTCTTTTCAAATTTGTGAATGTTTTTTGAACTAGCGAATATTTTTTTGAATCACAGATTTTTTTTCAAATTTATGAACATTTTTCGAATTAGCGAACATTTTTTTTGAATCATGAACATTTTTCTCAAATTTGTGAATAGTTTTAGAATTAGCAAACTTTTTTTGAATCATGAATATTTTTTTTCAAATTCACGAACATTTTTGAATTAGTGAACATTTTTTTCAAATTCATGACCATTTTTCAAATTAGCGAGCATATTTTTGAATCATGAACATTTTTTCAAATCCACAAACCTTTTTTGCATTAATGAACATTTTTTTGAATCATGATTTTTTTCAAAATCATGAACATTTTTTGAGTTTGTGGACATCTTTTTACAAATTCGTGAACAGTTTTGGAATTACTGAGCATTTTTCTCTAATCATGAATACGTTTCAAAATCGTGATTGTTTTATTAAAATTAGCAACTTTTTCTGAGATTTTAGAACTTTTTTATATCCCGAATTACTGAAAATAAAGGAGAAATAAAAAAACAAGGCGGTGTCCCGGCCCGCACATGGGCCGGCCTAGCAGTGCGCGAAGGGGGAGCGAGGGGGTGCGCGCTCGCTTCTTCCGCAGCGCGTAGGTCGCCATACAGGCGCTCCCCTTGTCCGTCTAGGCCAAGCCCGCTTGGCATGCACGGCACGGCACACGGCACAGCCCGCTTGGCACGTGTAAGTAGTTTTTTTAAGAGAATCCTTAGGGCAACTCCAATGCACGACACCAAACGGACGTCCGTTTTATCTGGATTTCGTCTGTTTGGGGTGGGGATGGGGTCGTGTCCGTTCAGATTTGGGTTTGCGTCGGTCAGGCGCCCAACGCGCAAACGCATCTTCGGCTCCATCTTGTCCCCATGCATGCAAAAGTGAACAAAAGGATGTTTGGCCGCAGCCGTGGTTCGCACTAGTTCATCACGCCGGCCGGCAACACAGTCGGCGGCCTACATTCTCACGCCGACAACAGAGCCAGCGGCCGGCACGGGAGCCAGCCTTCAAAAAGGACATGTTTTCATGCCGCTAACAAAGCCAGCCTTCAAAACGGACATGTTTCACGCCGGCAACAAAGCTAGTGTCCGGCACACCAGCCAGCCTTCAAAATGAACGGGCGTCGGCCATGGCCCGAGGCCTCACCTAGTTCAAGCTGTCGCGGGTGAACATCTCCTTCTATCGATTAGCGAACCAAGCCTTCCTCTCCGGCGACATGTTGGTCTTGTCCACGCTCATGAACGCGAGTGCCACCTCTTTAGCTTTGATGTCCAACATGGTGGCCTCGATCTCGAGCTTCTTGAGTTGAGCGGCCTCCTTGATGTCAAGCGTCCTCCTCTTCGTTACCTCCTCCATGGCAAGCTTCTTCGTTTGGACCTCTAGATAAATCTTCATTTGCTCCTCCTTACCTTTGCTCTTCCTCTCGTCCCGACATTCCTTTTGGCTCATCATGTCCTGCAAAGTGCCTTGCAAGGCAACGGAAGACGCATCACGCCTCTTACAGGCCTTTGAGTATGTCTTGCCCCTCAGCCTCTTGAACAAGTCTCCCTCATCAGCCACGGCCTTCTTCCCTCCTTTCTTCTTACGAGTGGCATATTGGTCTTTGAACTTGGGGCAATCGGCCGCGAGGGCGTAGGCCGCAGCCGCCTTCGTCTCCTTTGCCTTAGCCTGCTAGCCCCTTCTCTTCGTCGCTTCTTTGTTGAGGAAGGCGATCTCCTCCAGCGTGCACTTGGATCGAGGCTTCCTGGGACCCTTGGGACATTTCTTCTTTGCCGAGGGGCGCGCGGCCACGAATCGCTGGGTTTCATCGGGTCGCCGTCCATGGAGAAGCGAGAGGAGGCGCGGGAAGGTTTGGACGAAATGGAGGGAAAGTGGGATGGCTGTGTCACCGACGGGCAGGCCAAGAGAAGGACAAGGCGGGCGGGCTAATGGGACGGCCTTTGCTATCTTAGCTTCTGCTTCAATGCCACTTAAATTTTGGGACGAAGCCTTTCTTACTGTCGTGCATCTCATTAACATGTGGCCCAGTCGTACTATCTCCAATGAAACACCCACTGAACGTCTCTTTCATGTCACACCAGATTATGATACGTCTCCAACGTATCTACTTTTCCTAACGATTTTCCTCTTGTTTTGGACTCTAATTTGTATGATTTGAATGAAACTAACCCCGTACTGACGCCGTTTTCAGCAGAACTACCATGATGTTGTTTTTGTGCAGAAATAAAAGCTCTCTGAATGGAATGAAACTTTGCGAGAAATTTTTATATAATGAATAAGAATTTCTGGATCCAAGACCTACCGGAGAGGGGCACCTGGGTGGGCACAACCCACCAGGGCGCGCCCCCCTCTCCTGGCGCGCCCAGGTGGGTTGTCCCCACTTGGTGGCCCCGCAGACCCTGAAACCGACGTTGTAAAATCCTATTTTTCTAGAAAAATGTCAGGGAGAAAGAATTGTCGCGATCCATGAGACGGAGCCGCCGCCACCTCCTATTCTTCATTGGGAGGCCAGATTTGGAGTCCGTTTGGGGCTCCGGAGAGGGGACCTTCATTCTTCGTCATCGCCAACCCTTCTCCATCGCCAATTCCATGATGCTCCCCACCGGGAGTGAGTAATTCCTTTGTAGGCTCGCTGGTCGGTGAGGAGTTGGATGAGATTCATCATGTAATCGAGTTAGTTTTGTTAGGGCTTGATCCCTATTATCCACTATGTTCTAAGATTGATGTTGCTATGACTTTGCCATGCTTAACGCTTGTCACTTTGGGCCCGGGTGCCATGAAATCAGATCTGAACCGTTTATGTTATCATCAGTATATCCATGTTCTAGACCCGATCTTGCAAGTTATAGTCACCTAATATGTGTTATGATCTGGCAACCTGGAGTGACAATAATCGAGACCACTCCCGGTGATGATCGTAGTTTGAGGAGTTCATGTATTCACTATGTGTTAATGCTTTGTTCCAGTTCTCTATTAAAAGGAGGCCTTAATATCCCTTAGTTTCCAATATGGACCCTGCTTCCACGGGAGGTAGGACAAAGGATGTCATGCAAGTTCTTTCCATAAGCATGTATGACTATTACGGAATACATGCCTACATTATATTGACGAACTGGAGCTAGTGCCATATCGCCATAGGTTATAACTGTCTCATGATGAATATCATCCAACAAGTCATCGATCCAATGCCTGCAAATTTATCTGATATTGTTCTTGCTAAGTTAAATTCTGCTATCATCACTGTTACACTTGCTACAAAATTACTGCTATCATTGTTACTGTTACTGTTACTGCTGCTACTATTATCAAAACTATCATACTGCTTTGCTACTGATTACTTGCTGCAGATAATTAATCTCCAGGTGTGGTTGAACTGAAAACTCAGCTGCTAATACCTTCAAATATTCTTTGTCTCCCCTTGTGTCAAATCTATAAATTTGGGTTGAATATGCTACCCTCGAAAACTGTTGCGATCCCCTATACTTGTGGGTTATCAAGACCTTTTTCTGGCGCCGTTGCCAGGGAGCATAGCTATATTTGTTGAGTCACTTGGGATTATTATCATATTATCACTATGAAGAATCTGAAGGATGCTAAGACTAAGATATTTCCCTCTAGTACGAGGGGGGGGTAAGGAACTACCATCTAGTTCTGCTTTAGATTCACCTTCTATTATAAGTAAACTTGCAACACCACCACATGCTATCAATTCTGATATGTCGCAAGTTATTGATGATACTACTCCTGCTATGGATAATGTTTATGATGATGCTAGTACCTTGCTTGATAATGATGATGTGCCACTTGGTGAATTTCTTGATGAACAAATTGCTAGAGTAATACAACATGATGTTGTTGAATCTGATGATGAGCTTGAAACTGAATCTCCTGAAACACCTGCTAGAACTAGCCTTCCAAGATATGAATTGCCTAAGGTACTGGAAGGTTATGTTATGAATGAGGAGACAACTAGAGATATTCTTGCTTGTACAGATAGAGATGATTTGGAGAAATTATTATGCAAGTACAAAGAAAAATCTCTGAATGCTAGGATGAAATGTGATCCTAAGTTTGCTACTTCACCTATCTTTATTGATGATAAGGATTATGAATTCTTTGTCGACCCAGAGTTAATTACTTTGGTTGAATCTGATCCTTTCCATGGTTATGAAACTGGAACTGTTGTGTCACATCTTACTAAGTTGAATGATATAGCCACCCTTTTTACTCATGATGAGAAAACTCGCTATTACTTTATTCTCAAATTATTTCCTTTCTCATTAAAGGGTGATGCTAAAGTTTGTTACAATACTCTTGCTCCAGGTTGTGTGCATAGTCCCTGGAATATGATTTGTTACTTCTCTGAAAACTATTTTCCTGCTCATAAGAAACAAGCTGCTTTACAGAAAATATTTAACTTTGTGCAAACTAAAGAAGAGAGTCTCCCATAAGCTTGGGGGAGGCTTTGCCAGTTACTTAATGCTTTGCCTGATCATCCTCTTAAGAAAAATGAAATACTTGATATCTTCTATAATGGACTAACTGATGCTTCTAGGGACTTCCTAGATAGTTGTGCTGGTTGTGTTTCCAGGGAACGAACTGTTGGGAAAGCTGAAGAATTACTGAATAACATATTGAAAAATTATGATGATTGGACTCTTCCTGAACCACCGCCCAAACCCACTCCGAAGAAGAGGGCTATATTATATCTAAGTCCTGAAGATATCAAGAGGCAAAGAAATCTATGAAGGAAAAATGTATTAAAGCTGAGGATGTTAAAAATTTACCTCCTATTGAAGAAATACATGGCTTAATACACCACCAATGCCTAAGGTGGTAGAGGTAAATTCTCTAATGAAGTTCAGTGATAATGACAATCCTCACAATATGCATCCTAGCCAATGCATTTATGAGTTTGAAAACTATATTATAAAACAAGATCACTTCAATGCAAATGTTATGAAACAATTGAAATACAATTATGATACGATTACTCACTTGAGTGACTTGTTATTTAGAATATCAAATGATGTTAGAGGTGTTGGAAAGCATGCTTCTATGGTTCAAACTCAGTTAGAACAAGTTGCTAAATCTCAAAGAGAGTTGCTTGATGAAATGAATAATAATATACATGACTTTGCTGTTAGAGTTGCAACTAGAGGAGGTAAAATGACTCAAGAACCACTCTATCCTGAGGGACACCCAAAGAGAATTGAACAAGATTCACAAAGAGTTAACACTGATGCACCTAGTCCTTCTAGAAAGAAAAAGAAGAAGAAAAATGATAGGACTTTGCATACTTCTAGTGAACCTGAAATAGAAAAACCTCCTGATAATGATAATGAAACTTCTATCTCTGATGCTGAAACTCAGACTGGTAATGAACATTTACCTAGTGATAATGAAAAAGATAATGATGAGGTTCATGATAATACTCAAACAAATAATGAAAAATAACCAGATAATGATGTTGAGATAGAACCACCTGTTGATCTTGATAACCCACAACCTAAGAATAAAAGATATGATAAAAGAGACTTCATTGCTAGAAAACACGGTAAAGAAAGAGAACCGTGGGTTCAAAACCTATGCCTTTTCCACCCAAGTCAACTAAAAAGAGAGATGATGAAAAATTTGAACGCTTTGCTGAAATGCTGAGGCCAGTCTTTTTGCGTACTCGCTTGACTGATATCTTGAAAATGCCTCCTTATGCAAAGTACATGAAAGACATCATCATAAATAAGAGAAAAATACCAGAAGCTGAAATCTCCACTATGCTTGCTATTTATACTTTTAAAGATGGAGTACCCAAAAAACTTGGAGATCCGAGAATACCAACTATACTTTGCTCTATCAAAAAGAATTATGTGAAAACTGCTTTGTGTGATTTAGGAGCTGGTGCTAGTGTTATGCTTTTCTCCTTATATAAAAGACTTGACTTGAATAAACTTACACCTACTGAAATATCTTTGCAAATGGCTGACAAATCAACTGTCATACCTATCGGTATCTGTGAGGATGTGCCGGTTGTTGTTGCTACTGTTACTATTTTGACTAACTTTGTCGTACTTGAGATGCCCGAGGATGACAACATGTCAATTATCCTTGGTAGACCCTTCTTGAATACTGCAGGGGCTGTTATTGATTGCAATAGAAGTAAGGTCACTTTTCATATCAATGGTAATGATCATATGGTGCACTTTCCGAAGAAACAATTCCAAGTGAATGGTATTAATGTTATTGAAAAATCTCCGACAATCACTATTGGAAGTTTTCAAATACCTCTACCTACTGTCAAAAAGAATTATGAAATGCTTATTGTTGGGGACATCCATATCCCCATTGAGGTAACTTAGTGATTTACGAAAGTTCTTCGGTTTCATGCTAATCGAAAGTGGTTGTTAATAAGACCTGATCAACCTTATTAACGAATCATTTTTGAGCAGTATGAAGTTGATGAATTTAGTAAGCACTACCTGTAGGCGTTCTGGGAACGAGGGTCCCCAGACTTGCCTGCCTGCGGCCCACAGCATGGCTAAGCTAGCGGGTTGTATGACCCATCTTCATCAGCAAAGCATCCAAGACCTTCGCGAGGGGCCAAGCCTCGCGGGGCGGACAATGCAAGACCTCCTCAGGAGTGGCCTAGCCAGGCAGGCTCACGAGGAGCGGAGATATCAAGGCGGGGCAAACCTCACGAGGCTCTCGTGACATGAGCCATGACAATCAAGACCAGGCGGGCGCTAGGCGCGCGCCAGCGCGTGCAGCGTCCTTATTTCCTCTTTGGTGCTAAGGAGGCAAGCGCGGGCAAGGAGTACCGAGGCATCAGGCAAAGGTTGCCATATCAGTGCAACAAGACCAAGACCAGAAGGACAGCCAGACGGAGGTCACCGTGGAGCCCAAGACGACGTCACCACCAGAGCCTTTGCAGGCGAAGACCACTTTTGTCAGGATAGCTTGTACTAGCTGTCCCCCTTCAAATTCGCCCGCCGTTGTTGGCTCCCTTCCTGCTCAATATTTGGGGAGAGGACTAGGGCCTATATAAGTAGAACTAGTCTCCACAGTAAGGGCAACAAAGCCTGAGCTGATTGAACCGAGGGGCATCGGGTAGTTCATCGAGTTCTCACACACAAAGCCACAGAGCACAAGAACACCTCAACCTCAGGAGGTTGTTCTTGCCCTTGTACTGTTCATCATCAACCCAAGAGGCAATCCACCACCACCACACTGGAGTAGGGTGTTACACCACAACGGTGGCCCGGACCAGTATAAATCTCGTGTCTTTCTGTGTTGTGAGTTTGTCGAGTTCGTACGCAAGATCTTAGTGAGCTAGGGCGTGGATCGGTAGGTGGGAAAGAACTTCGCGCGCACCCCAGAGTTCGAACCTTAAGGGTTTTTCCGGAACCCCACATCCGACATTTGGCGCACCAGGTAGGGGTGCGCCATAGCTTCCCTCTCATCGATTCGTCGATCCGTCGCTCCGTCGTTTCCATGGCGGACGCTCGCCGTGCTCGAGCTGAGCGCCGGGCTGCCCTCACTGCCCGCGTTGCTCAAATGGCTCCTGTTGGAGGGCCACCTCGTCGTTCTCCGTCTCCCGTCGCCAACACCGCCATCGGCCCAACGGGGAACGAGCAGCAGGCGTCCTCGCTGCGTCCGTCGGTGCGGCAGGACGGCCACACCACCACTCCATCGCTGACCCCGACCGGTTCCTCGTCCCATGCACACCGCGCTCCCATGGAGGCGCGGGCCGCGCACCTCTCCGCAAACGAGCTCCTGCGCTACCGCCCAGTCGACGACCTCTACGAGGAGTGGCTCGAACGCGTCGCCGAGCTCGTCCGCGCCGCAGGGGGCTCCTCGGCGCCGTCCCTCTCTCTGCCTCAACCTCCGCCAGCCATGGGCGATGTGGCTCATGGCGCGCCTCCACCACCTCTGCCCCAAGACGGTGCTTTGGCACTAAGGCGCGCGGCCCCACGGCGTGATCCACCATGCCTGGTGCCCGCACGCGAAGCGAGAAGCTGCCAAGAAATCCCTCGACCGCGAGAAGTTGCACCTGCGCTCCCCACACCACCTCGTCAAGACCGTGCTCCGCCTGCGGTGGCAGCGCGTGGACCTCGTCAAGACCAAGCTCCACCTCCAAGGCGGGCCCTGGCAACCACGGCCGTCTGCCGCGCCTTCACCCCTGAGCTGCGTAGCGTCGCCTAGCCGGGCAAGTTCAAGCCGGATCTGCCTCCCCGCTACGATGGCACCGCCGATCCCGCGGAGTTCCTGCAGCTCTATGAGCTGAGCATCAAAGCAGCCAACGGCGACGAGAAAGTCATGGCGAACTAGTTTCCCATGGTTTCAAGGATGGTGCCCGCTCCTGGCTCCTAAACCTGCAGCACGGCTCGATCTCCTCCTGGGATGAGATGCGCGACCGCTTCGTCGCCAACTACTAGGGCACCCGCGACCCCCCGCCGGCCGCGGGAGACCTGCGCCGCATCAAGCAACAACCAGGGGAGACCCTCCAGAAGTACATCCAGCGCTTCAACAACACTCGCCTCAAGATCCCCAAGGTCACGGACGGGGCCATCATCTCCGCGTTCTCCGACAGCGTCCATGACGTCAAGATGAAGGAAGAGCTTGCAATCCATGAGGAGTTGTGCACATCTCAGGAGCTGTTCAACCTGGCGACCAAGTGCGCAAGGGCTAAGGAGGGGCGCCTTTCCCTTCTCGAGCTGCCAGCTGCGGGTGCAGAAGAGAAGAAGGCCAAGGCCAAGGACGTGAAGCACAAGGAGGCAGTTGTGCTTGCAGCGGAGCCCGACACCAAGAGGGGCAGAGATCAGCCCGAGTCATCCAAGAACAGCCGACCGTTCTACGCCTTCCACAACCTGAACACCCACAACACCAGTGACTGTCAAGAGCTCAGAGCCATTCGTGAAGGACATTTCGGTCGACAGCCTGAGCGCAGTGACCGGGGCTACGGCCGTGGAGGAGGACGTGGTTGTGGACGCTGGGACGACCGTGGCCCGCGCCAGGAGTGGCGCGACAGGCCTCATGAGGATCGCTAGGACCGTCCCCAGGGCAACGCTGGTCTTCCCCCGCTGCCACCACTAAGAAGGAACGACGACCACCACCAAGATGAGGGGGCTGGCGGCTTCTAGGGGCCGTGTCGGTGTCAAAACCGGCGGATCTCGGGTAGGGGGTCCCGAACTATGCGTCTAAGGTGGATGGTAACAGGAGGCAAGGGACACAATGTTTACCCAGGTTCGGGCCCTCACGATGGAGGTAATACCCTACTTCCTGCTTGATTGATCTTGATGATATGAGTAGTACAAGAGTTGATCTACCACGAGATTGTAGAGGCTAAACCCTAGAAGCTAGCATGTGGTATGATTGTTGTATATGATCTATCGACTAGCCTGGCCCTGGTTTATATAATGCATTAGAGGCCTAGGATAACAAGAGTCCTAGCCGAATACACCGGTGTGGGAGGAGTCCTTGTCTTGATCACCAAGTGTTGTGGAATCTTCCTTGTATGCGGCAGCTGTCCGGACTGGCCCATGAGTATATGTCCATGGGGGTCCTTGGCCCAATCTAACAGATCGGGAGATGACGTGGTGAGTACCCCCTAGTCCAGGACACCGTCAGTAGCCCCCTGAACCGGTCTTCAAGTTAGGAACGCTCCTTGATTCTTCCGAACTGTTCTTCATCTTCGGTCGTCGGTCTTGAAAACTAGTTCAACAAATCTTCTCATCTTCGATCTTGAGGATCGCCGAAGTGCATCCGACGAGTTTACACGTCGGGTATCCGAGGAGGCCCTTTAAGTTTCCGGCCTTTATCAATGCCTTGTTATTTTTATGCCACACCTCGGGTTTGAAGTTGTTCCCGGGCGGCAGTGTCCTCTTGCGTCCAAACCCCAACGCCGGACTGCATTTGAGGTATCTTTTGCAGCCGAGCACCAATGTTGGACTGCTTCCGAGCTCCAACGCCGAAATGTATCCGAGCTCCAACGCCTAACTGTATTCGAGCTCCAACGCTGGACTGTGTCCAAGCTCCAACGCCGGACTATATTCAAGATGTCAAAGATCATCTTGGTCCAAAAAAAGTTGAAGGAGTTTACCGAGCTTAATGCCGGAAATGCCCTCTATGGAGCTAGCCGCTAGCGCCCGAGCTTTATGCTGGACTGCTTCCGAGGTGGTGCACCACCCCGACCACGGGCTGATTTTTTGTGAATATTTTTAACTGGTGCAGTTTATTCTCTGCCGAGGTATATAGCCAGTATATGTATATCCAATAGCCCTCAAGGTGTGTATCAGTCTAAAACCCGAGATGCACCTGAAGGAAAACATGAAACCACTATTCCCAATAGCCCCTGAGACTCAAGCCGATGCGCGAAATCGGCCTGAGGATCAACTACTAGCTCGGCAGCAGCATACATAGGAATAAAAACGCAGTGTAATATATTAGAGATAATAGTGATCGGCGGATGGGCCCCTGAGAGAGGGTCGTGAGAAGTCGCTGCAATGTACTAGCTTGATGCCGGATAGGTCCATATGGTACCTATTATTGTCCGAAGATGCGTATGCGCATAGTTAGGTCAAGCCTAACACTGAGCACTTTGAATTCTCTGCATTGAATAAGCAATGCAGTAGCCCCCGAGACACTAGTCGGGTGGCAACACCAAATCAGGGGATCGATGTGCCCCTTTAGTATTTATAAATCATGAGCACAAAGCCCAGTAGCCCCCGAGCCTTAATGTGGGCATGGGTGGCCGAATTAAGGATCGATATCCAGAGTAAAATCACAGATTATGTGTAATGATTCTATGTATCCAAGTACTTTACATCATTATTTTGACTCCATTCTGACCGTTTATCAGTTGAAAGTGGCCCATCGTCGACTTCTACCCCTTGGTAGATACTACACAGGGTGTTTCCGCACTAACAAAACAACCCTTAGCTGACGTCTCGGTGCCCGGAGGCGGTTGTGTTAGCAGAAACGAAGCAATCAGATATGCGGGCTTTATAACTTTCACTTAGTCATAGGAGCTTTAAACTGGGGAAGCTAGCTATGAGCCCCCGGTTACTGTTCGGCGACATCCGAGGTCAAGCCGTAAACACTTCGGCCAATGTTATGAACAACCCGTCATTTACATAGTCATCGGATTGCTAACCAGTTTACACCTATTGTGATAGTCAGTTTTCGGCTTTCTCTACTGAGGTGCTAGACCATGCGAGCTGGAAGCACAATCGCAGCGGTTCTCCCTTTGCACACCTAGCCGAACAAAAGCGGAACGTAGGAGGCAAGCACAGGAGCCGGGCAACCCAACTATTGACCGAAGACACAATTCAAAACCGATGCATATATAGCAATATCCGAGAATGTTTTTGCCGAATCCCTAAAGGTGTCCGGTGTTGCACTTGCGATATTGATGTTGGAAACGCACAAATAGTTCAAAAGTGCCATAGTCTCGAAAAGCTAAAAAACTTATTCAAAAGTTTAATGTCCAAACTAGATCAAGTGTTCGGTGCCAATCCGAAAATTGGACTAAAAAAAGTGCTTCTGCCGTGCTTTAACATGACACATCCTATCTCAAGACTTCAAGCGGGTCAGCCTACGGCTTCAACCTCCTATCCCAAGGGCGGAGTACTTCTCATTAGGCCAGTGTAGCAAACTAAACTCTAGCGGTTTTAAGAGAGATATTAGGCTCCCCGGCTAGTGACCACACACTCGTGTCGAAAAAAAGGAGTGATAAATAGTAATAATAATAATAATAAAAAACTTTGCAATGACTAAGAAGAAAAACACTTATTATAAAACGGCTGAAATAAACTTAAGAGCCCCCAAGTGACTTGGGTAAAAGAATGATTGTATGTACCGAAGTACTTATATCATATCTATGTTCACCCGAACTTTAAACGCGTCTTAACCGACCGTCGGCTTCTCCCTCTTCGGTCAAGGACCGAAAAGTGTTATGTACTCCACCTGTCGAGAATATCGATAGTGTTTCCAATAACCAGGCAATCAGGCCATAAGGCTATAACAGACAAAGCGCGCTCAGGGAACTTATGCTATATTACTGACGAAGTGTAAGAAGCATCTTCGAAGAAAATAGTACCCCCACCGATACCTTTCTTCGGTGCTCATTGTTACTATGAGACTTGTGCAATAGATTTTTTGTACTCATGAGTTCTGTTGTGTGCCGACCATGATTGAAAACAATAAGAGCGCTAGCTTTCGGCTTCACCCAGTCTGAGGTCTGGCTCGGATGACCCGATCGTGACAATCGCAGAGGTGCTCCCTTTACTCCCTAGCCGAACAATCGAGAACGTAGGCGTAAACACAGGAGCGAGGCAACCCAGCTTGCAAATCGCTTAAGTCAATATGGTGCATATTGTGGCGTAATACACGAAAAAGGAACGAAGCCGTACAAGTATAATCATATAGAAGAGGAAAGGCTTCATGAAGGAAGCCCCCAAGTGAACTGGGTATTTGAATTTGTGCGTCACAAACAAAGTTTGGACAAGGAAATTTTTTACAAGCAACTTTTTTCCAAAAAAGTATAATGCTTGGTCAAACCGAACACAAGTTAAAAATTTAAAACTTTGAGTACGAAGGCAACTTAGCTGGTTAATGTGTTCGGTATTGATGAGGCGGTCCGAGCTTGATGCGGGACAAGGTTCCATCCCCAAGCCGGTCCCGAGGTGGCGAAGCAAAGAGCTTGGCACTCCGAAGTGGTGACATAGCACGGTCAATGCAGGCCGGCAGAGTGATGCCAAAGTCCCCGGCATGGGGTAATGAAGTGTTGACGAAGCCCCCCGTCCAGCCGAGGTGACGTGGTATGTCAGTACGCCGAGTTGACGATACTGTCCAACCCGGATCATTTTCCTGTGCACAAAAAATAGTGCAAACCGGAGATAATAGTAATGATAATAAAAAATCGTTGCATAATTAATAATTTATGCAAAGTGAGTAATAAAAGAAATATGGCCTAGAGCCGAAGTCAATGTCGATGCAGGGCATCGGCGTGATGCGGTAAAAGCGTGACAAAGCCTGAATTCACAGGTTGGTCCGAGTTCCGGATGCGGCGTTCGCTGAACTACGTACGGAAACTGACCAAACCACCATGCGACCATCGTTAATGTGGCCACCATTTGATAGACCTATGTACATATGATGGACAAACCAAAGTAATAATTCCTTGGGAAAAATGAACCCAAACAAGCAAAAAAATACTAGGATTAATAGCACCTGGTTTATTTGTTGTAGCAATCCGAAAATTGGGACTCGATCCACACACCCATTGCTTGATGGGCAGTAAAGTGATGGCACGGCGATGCTGGCAAAGGTTGGCTCACCGAGGCAAAGCCCTCGGTCCAGCTAACGTGACGGAGCTGGTCGACTAGTGACGCCGATGTCTCCGAAGTGTAGGTTGATGAAGAGATGGCGAAGCCCCCGGTCCAGCCGAGATATCGAAGCCTCGATGTCAGCCGATGAGTTGAAGTAGGTCGGCGTGATGGACACTGGTTTGAAGGAGCAATAGTGCGTCCCTGCCGATGCAGGTCGTGACGTGGTCAATGCCGGCTTGATGAAGTGACCGTGTGATGATGCCGGTGGGCCCTCTCCGTGTAATCCGTGGGGGCGCCGATGTTGGTGATGATTTATCCTTTGTGATGCCGAACTCTTGTTCGGCTTGTCGAGATGATGATCCGAAGAAGTTGAGCTCGGCTCAACAAAGTGACGACGTGTCTAGCGCGGGTCGGCAGCCGTGGAGCAATATTGCCGGACTGGTTTGACACCAGCACGATGTTGAAGATCATGTTCGAAGGATTTTAAAGTTAGTGGGATGTGTTCGGGAACAAAACACAATACCCCATACAAAATTTCCTTCAAAAAAGGATGTCCGAAATCCCGTTCATAAAAAAGACGAACTCGGGTCAGATTCGTTTTCGCGCAGAAAACAGATCCAAAAAGTGATGCACTAATCGGAAGGTTCCCGGAGTTTGGACGGTCGGATCGAGCTGAAATTTTGAGGGGTGGTAGATATAGGAATTACTTAGCCGATCAACGGTTGGATCTTCCAAAGGACGTCCGAGCTAGAAGCTGGACACCACGCCCTAAACTCATCCAGATTCTCGTCCAGATTTGACAGGACTCCGGTATATCGCGGATTGCCAGAGATTCCTCCATCGGAACTCGACAAATTTTTCCAAGGTTGTTGTAGACTCAATTCCGCACAATTCCACTGAAGCAATCGTTAAAACGACACCTGAGGAGGCGGTGGCGGCAGACACAAGTTCGCTGTCTAGAAAAACAGCACGGTTGCCCGAGGGCAATGTTGACGTTGAGCCCCCGGGCGCCCTGGATGATTCCTCCATGATCTTGATATAGATCGGAGCTGATGTTGATGAAGGCCCTCATCCGAACATGACGATCAGAGGTAGGACATAGTCCTTGGTCGAACCAAGGTGACCAGTCGAGCTGGTGACGAAGATGCCGAAGTCGCAGTTGATCTGCAGCCGGGCCATCGACCTTTTGCCGAACACACAGTGGAGCTCTCAATGCAAGCACCAATGTCGGTGTCAAAACCGGCGGATCTCGGGTAGGGGGTCCTGAACTGTGCGTCTAAGGTGGATGGTAACAGGAGGCAAGATACACAATGTTTACCCAGGTTCGGGCCCTCATGATGGAGGTAATACCCGACTTCCTGCTTGATTGATCTTGATGATATAGTAGTACAAGAGTTGATCTACCACGAGATCGTAGAGGCTAAACCCTAGAAGCTAGCCTATGGTATGATTGTTGTATATGATCTATCGACTAGCCTGGCCCTGGTTTATATAATGCACCAGAGGCCTAGGATAACAAAAGTCCTAGCCGAATACGCCGGTGTGGGAGGAGTCCTTGTCTTGATCACCAAGTCTTGTGGAATCTTCCTTGTATGCGGCAGCTGTCCGAACTGGCCCATAAGTATATGGCCATGGGGGTCCTCGGCCCAATCTAACAGATCGGGAGATGACGTGGTGAGTACCCCCTAGTCCAGGACACCGTCAAGCCGCGTGCAATCGCCTGCATCTTGGGCGGAGCCCAGGCCCCAGCCTCGCAGCATATCTTCAAGCAGTTTGCTCGTGAAGTGAATGCAGTCCTCCCCAAGCTTGATGCCACACGCCCACTCAGGTGGTCCCAGTGCGCCCTCACCTTCAACTCGGTAGACCAGCTCAAGTGCACAGCCAGCGCTAGCGTCCTCCCAATGTTGTGCTCCCCAGTCATCAGCAATGTGCAGGTCACCAAAATCCTCATTGACGGCGGCGCAGGGCTCAACGTCCTATCCGTCGACACATTCGACAACCTACAAGTGCCATATGAGCAACTTCAGCCTACCAAGCCATTCTCAGGAGTGACCGATGGCTCCACCACACCGATTGGGCATGTCCGCCTGCTTGTCACCTTCGGGGAGCGCAGGAACTACCGCACCGAGCTCATCGACTTCGATGTTGTGCACAGCCTCCTGCCGTACAACGCCATCCTCGGGTATCCAGCCTTGGCCAAGTTCATGGCAGTCACCCACCACGGCTACAACGTCCTCAAGAGATGCCAGGAAGCAGCGGGATCATCATGGTCCCATGTGAAGAAAGAGACGCACTGTGCTCCCTCGAGCACGCCTTCCAAGCTGCAGCAATCGACGACCCCGACAGCAGAAGCGAGGGTCCTCCGGAGGCTCTCCCCAAGAAGAAGAAGTAGCTGCGCCGTGCAGGACCTCAGGAGGATGGCGTCGCGGCTGGAGCCTCATCACGATCGGTGTCCATTCCAGGGGCGCCTCCCTCCATCGCATAGGAAGGCGCGCCCGGCGCCCTCCTCAGGCAGGGCTCAGGGGCTCTCTCTTGGAGGGCCTCAGACCTTGCCAACCTCATGAGGGAGGCGCTCGGGCACCACTTGGAGGCGTGCTTCAAGGCACGTTCCCCTCAGGAGAACACAGGGCAAGGAGTGCCCACCGCTCAGAAGTTCATTACCAGGGCCACCCAGGAACTGCAAGACGCAAGGGCCATGCGCGGCGACCGCCGCTCACGAGGCACAGCTCCCCATCCAAGCGAGGATGCCAGGCTGCGCATCTGCATCAATGTTCCAGGGCTCAACATGGCCGCATCTCAGGAGCCCTTCTGGCCTTCGCGCGTGGGACGCTGCAAGGGTCCACCACACAGCTATGTTCGCATGTCTTTCGGCTTGCCGAGCATGTCATTCGTCTACCAACGCCAACATGTGGCGTGTCCTGGCGGCTCAGGAGGCCTGGCACCGTGCCGTCCTGGAGGAGATGCAGGCGGTCCTCAAAGAGCCACCCGAGCCCCCAGAGCCTCCCAAGGCTCAGGGCCCCGGCGGCTCGTGAGGAGCCATTCCCTCGCCGCACACCTTCAGCTGCACCAACTCTTCTTCGTCAACAGAACCAGGTGACATTTTCCAAGTTCATTTAGCTGGGAGCGCCCCTCGGGCTGCATTATTCCCAGGCCGCGTGGGTCCATCCCTGTGGCATGTATCCCTTTAGCTTATGCCTTCAGTTTACCCTATTGGGGGCGTCCCCCGGGCTGCATCATCCCCAAGCCTCTCGGGCCTGACCCGATGGCACGCATCTTTCTACATTTACCAAAGCTGATTTGCCTTCCATGCTTAACATGCCTACGGTTATCGCTTGCTTAATCATCGGCTCCCACGGGGCCTCCTCACATTGGCCCGACGCTGGTGCATGGGTCTGTCCCTGCCATGTTGACAAACCTGAGCGGTCGAGCTCTGGCTCGCAGCATGCCCCACGCACGTCACCTCACCAGGCCCTCAGTGCCCTCGCCTCTTCGCAGAACAACCAGCGGCAGGCTGGCAACCATAACGGCAAACCGTGTGTTCTTCTTGTGCCTGTTCACAGGGATCCCATGAGGAGGATAGCAGGTGGCACCGCGAGTCTCCTTTCTCCTCATGCAATCCGCTTGCGCGTTAAAAGGGGGGCTCATGAGCATCGCGACTCAGGAGCTCTTACTGGCTCTCCAGCCCTCACCCCCTGGCCTTGACCACAGCATCGCGACCTGGCATACCAGCGGCGGCTGAGCTTGCTCGAGGGCTGGGACCTGAGGACGTAGAGCACTAAGGAGAGCATGGAAGGAGGGAAGCTCGTATGGACCGACCTAGCTATGCCGCACAAGCTGGCGCGCATGCCTAGTGCACCACAAGGAATCACCACGAGATCGACAAGATAAGTCCCGTTCTCAGATTGGCTAGTTTTTGCGGCCTAAGGGTCACGCTCGACGCAGCCCCGTTGTAGCCACATCAACTCCCTTTCTTGCCTTACCATGGCCGCTTGAGTGCTAAAGGGGACCTCCTGAGCATCACGCCTCAGGGGCTCTTACTAGACCTCAGGCCGCACACCTCCTGGCCTTTACCACGGCACGTGACCTGGCATATCAGCGACGGCTGTAGCCTGCCTGGGGACCAGGACCTGTCAGCATAGAGCAACAAGCTATCGCGAGGAAGAAAGGGGAGACTGAGCCTTAACAGGACATGCGTTCACAAATTTTCATAACGGGGAAGATGAGCATGAAAGACATTACAGACCCTTTACACACCCCCACGGGGTACTTCATAATTCTTCGCAGGGAACAAAAGCTAGAACTAAGAGGGATCCTGTCTACTCCCTCCCGTGGCAGACGCCATCATCAACAGTGGGCCACGGGAGGCCGGCGCCAACCCTATCCAGATCAGCGACGGTGACGGCAGGACGCCGCGGCTCTGCTCCGAGCGCGGCGAGAGCTCGGGGCACGTAGCTGTCTTTGCTCGTCTCCGGAGTCTCGTAGAGCTCAGGAGAGCTACTAGACTCCCAGGGGCTGCCGCTGCTGGAGTAGCCGCGAGCGGAGCGCGCGTCAGCTTGGCGCTCCTCCTCGGGGCAACACTCCAGGCGGCGGCCCTCCGCATCGAAGGCCTTGAATAAGAGCATGGAGGCGCCGTCGTACTCGAAGTGGATCGCGAGGGCACGCCTCGCAGGGCAGACCCGTGCGACCTCTCCCCAGCCGCGGGTCATGAAGATCTTGCCGTTGGGGACCGCTTCGATCTCTGCTCTAGTTGCCGGAGCGTCGCAGTCGGCGTGCTGCAACCAGAGCTCGAGAGGCCCCCTCGGCGGCATCACGTCAGAGAAGAACCGCGGGAAGCGGATCCAAGAGCTTGGAGGCATCGGCGCCCACAGCACAAGCTCGCGCGAGGAATCTGAGGCATGGATTCCAGGGGCAACATCACATGTCACCGTGGCGCGGCGACCATGGGCCCGGTGCGGGTGACGCTGCTTGTCGCTCCGTCCTCCTGAGCCCTCGGCTCGGGTATACAAGGGTAGCGGATACCCTGGAGGAGGCCGCTCGCACCAGGGCCTCATCACCAGTTGCATCGCCGCTTCATCGCGGCGGCTGACCGACCTCTTCTTCGGAGGGAGCGGCCCCGGATCGTCGCGGGAGGCCTTTCCCTTCTCTTCAGCGGAGAACCTTCTGATAGGCGCCATTGTTTTCAGTAGTGGAGCAGGGAGGAAGAAGCAAGCAAGTGAGGAAGAGATGGGCGATGGGGGCTCCGCCCCCTCCCCATTTATAGCGGCAGGAGGCCACACTACAAAAAAAAGACACATCCGTGAAATTTTGGGCCGAACGAAATTTTTTTCTGTCATACATATGACACTTCTATGACGATAATTGTGACAAAACCCGGTATCATCATAGATGTGGTGGGCTCCTACTTTTATGACAAAAAATCATGACAGAAAATGGGCTTTTCGTCCTGGGCGGGCCGGAGACGAAGCTGCATGACATTCTTTGGGCCATCCATGACAAAAAAACCATGGTAGAAGCGAGGGGGAGGAAAATTTCGGGGAGTTCCCGGTTACGGTGGGAGGTCGGGGGCCGAGCGATGCCCGTTTCTCTCGTGCACGTACGTGCGTGTGTGCAAGGCATTGGCTCTAACTGAACCCGAGTGAGGCGTTGGGCTCTAACTGAACCCAAGCGATTGCACTGCAGGCTACGCGTTATTGAACCCGAGCGATCGATCGATGGCTGTTAACTGAACCCGATCGAGCGATTCCTTTGCTACTGCTGCTAACTGAAGCCGATCGATGATGCCTCTGGGATGAACAGTGAGTGTTGCGGGGGGGGGGGGTGGATGAACAGTGAGCGGTGGCGTTGCCTCTGGATGAACAGGACCCCGTGGTGTGGTGGAGGGCTGGATGAACAGTAGATGGTGGAGGGGTGCTCGTGGAAGGGTGGTTGAACAAGACCCCGTGGTGTGGAGGGCTGGATGAACAATAGACGGTGGAGGGGTGCCCGTGGAGGGGTGGTTGAACAGTAGCCGATGGAGTAGCGCGCGGTGGAGGCTGGATGAACAGGAGCCCGTGGAGGCTGGAGGAGGTCGAAGGTAGCCCGTGGAGGCTGGAGGAGGTCGACGGTGGAGATGAACAGTATCTCATGGAGTCCCATTTTGCGGTACGCCACACCCCTCCCGATGAACAGGACCCCTATTTCGACTGTAGGAGGTCCGTTTCGTCCGTTTTGCGGTACGCCACACCCCTCCCGATCAACAGGACCCCTGTTTCGACCGTAGTAGGTCTGTTTCCTCCGTTTTACGGTACGCCACACCCCTCCCGATCAACAGGACCCCCGTTTCGACCGTAGGAGGTCAATTTCCTCCGTTTTGCGGTATGCCACACCCCTCCCGATCAACAGGACCCCCGTTTCGACCGTACGAGGTCCGTTTCCTCCGTTCTGTGGTATGCCAGGCCTCGTTTCCATCGCCTGTTCCGTCCAAGCCCTCCCGATGAACACGACCACGCATTCCGTTCCGACCAAGCCGGTTGGCTCACACGCGTTCCGTTGCCTCCCAATGAACACGACACATTCCGTTGCCTCCCGATGAACACAACACATTCCGTTGCCTCCCCATGAACACGACACATTCCGTTGCCTCCCCATGAACACGACGACGACGCTGTTTCTCTGTTCCGACCTAGCCATGTACACGAGCCCTGGCCATACGTATGCGCGAGTAGGCGTTCGAGACCCCGCCCGCATGTACACATACGTGGCCGTATTTTCTTTCTTGCACCCTGGCCGCTGTATGTACGTGTACATGCTACGTGCGCGCCTCTACTACGACACGTACGCACTTCTAAATCCACCAGTATATATGTACGTACATGTTCGTGACCAGAATGACAACGCTACGTACGCTTCGACCAGGTGAGTCCTGACTGTCAGACACTTCCTTGCGTGCGAAGATGTAGCTGGTGGGTCCCAACAGTCAGGGGGAAACATTTTTTTCACGAAATACGGTGGCCCGTCCTATGGGTCCCCGCTGTCAGGTGGAGGAATAATTATTTTGCACGTAATAAAGAGGCACTTCCTTGCTGTGGCCGTGGATCCAACTGTCAGCCTCTCCACGTACAGTCCACGTCCGATGGAAGCCGTTCCTTGACCATGTTGACCACGCCGCACCGAGAGTACCAGGGCGGTGGACGACGGCGAGGCCTAGGAAGGGGATGACGCAGAGCCGGGGAAGACGCGGCAGTGGATGCCCACACGTAGAGGAGTACTAGGGTTCACTGGTTCGCTGCGGTGTGAGGCTGCCGTCGCCGCAGAATAACAGGGGGTGTGGGTGAGTAGAGGGATGGCCTGGCCAGCGGTGGGAGTAGTAGGGGGCGGTGATGCCTCCTTCACATCGCAGCCGGCCACGGGAGGCAGGAGCACGAGGCACGACCGGCGCTGGTTTGGGCGGCTGGAGCAAGAACCAGAGGTTGAAGAAGCACTACAGCCGTTGGATGGATATCGTACGGTCACTAGAGCTAGAATCGTGCATATTGACTAAGTTGACAAAGCCCTCTGTCCCCGTCAACTTAGTAGGCCCACAAGTCAGCCTGCCACTATACTGGGTCCCAGCTAACAGGGGGAGTATTCATTTTTTTGTGCGTAATAAGGAGGTACTTCCTTGCGTGCGAAGATATAGCTGGTGGGTCCGAGCTATCAGCGGCGGTAATGTTTTTTTCGCGAAATACAGAGGCCCTTTCGGTGGGTCCCTGATGTCAGGTGGAGGAATCATTATTTTGTGCGTAATAAGGAGGCATTTCCTTGCGTGCGGCCGTGGACCCAGCTGTCGGCCTCTCCACGTACAGTCCACTTCAGATGCATGTCGGTCATTGACCACGTTGACCAGGCCGCGCCGAGAGCACCAGGGCGGTGGACGACGGTGAGGCCTAGGAAGGGAACGACATGGAGGCAGGGAAGACTCGGCAGTTGTTTCCCACGCGGAGGGGAGTACGACTGTACGAGGGTTTACTGGTTCGTCTGCCGTCGCCGGAGAATAATAGCAAGTGTGGGTGAGTAGAGGGATGGCTAGGCCAGCGATGGGAGTACGGTGGGGCGGTGAGGCCTGCGCGGCAGCAGAGCCGACCGCGGGTAGGAGGGAGCAGGCAGTCCCACCGGCGCTTGTTTGAGCGGCTGGAGTAGGAAGAGCAGAGATTGAAGAAGCACGATGACCGTTGGATGGCCATCCAACAGTCACTGCTTGTGCGTCAACCTTTTTTTTGGAAATCCTCAAATATGTGGAAAATAGCATACAACCCATCTGCCATTATTTCTAATAATTTACAGCCCATTTGCTAATTATTAATGTTTTTTTGGAGCCCATATTCTTTTTGTTAGCATTACAGCCCATATTGTGGCCACGGTTAAAAAATTATACGAATTTTTGCATATTTCGGTGCGGTTCGAACTGTTTTTAATCCTGAAATTTCGACTCACATTCAAACTGATTTTAAAAATAAATGTATATCAATATAAAATCCAACAAATTCTTCACGCATAAAAATTAATGTAATTTAAAATCTCGAAATGAAAAAGATATTTGAAACTAATTGCCGGTTTGATGTGTTTTAAAAATGTACAACCCATTTCTCATTACTGATGGGCCATTTTCTCGGCCAGCCGAATGAAAGCTCTCCTTGTCTTGAAAGATTTGCAGCCCAATAGGACGGACAAAGTGACTTACTTGGCAAATCACAAAAAAACCGGGCTGTGGCCATGGACCCAGCTGTCAGCCTCTCCACGTACAGTACTCTTCCGATGGAATGTCGTTGACCATGTTGACCACGCCGCGCCGAGAGCACCAAGGCGGTGGACGACAGCGAGGCCTAGGAAGGGGACGACGCAGAGCCGGGGAAGACGCGGTAGTGGATGCCCACGCGGAGAGGAGTACGAGGGTTCACTGGTTTGGCTGCGGTGTGAGGCTGCCGTCGCCGCAGGGCCTGGCTAGCGGTGGGAGTAGTAGGGGCAATGAGGCCTCAACGGCAACACATCCGGCCACTGGAGGCAGGAGGAAGTGGTCTCCCAGGCGCTGGTTTGGGCGGCTGGTGCAAGAAGAGCAGCGATTGAAGAAGCAACAGGACCGTTCGATTCAAATCCAACTGTTACTGCTGCTAGAATCATTTGTTGACTAAGTTGACAAGCCCTGTGTACGCGTCAACATAGTAGGTCCACATGTCAGCCTCCCAACCGGTGCGCCCCAGATGTCAGTGGGAGGAATCTTTTTTTTCGCGTAATAAGGAGGCAGTTGATTGCGTGCGGCCAGGCCAGCGGAGGGAGTAGGGTGGGCCGGGGAAGCCTGCGCGGCATCACAGCGGGCCACAAGAGGAGGGAGCAGGCAGTCCCGCCAGCGCTAGTTTAGGCGGCTGGAGCAGGAAGATCAGAGATTGAAGAAGCACGTCGGCCATTGGATGGACATCCAATAGTCACTTTTTCTAATTTATAGCAGGCAGTTCCGCCGGCGCTAGTTTAGGCGGCTAGAATCGTGTGTTCACTAACAAAGCCTTGCGTAAACAAGTCAGCCTCGAAATCTGGCGTGTACAGCCCTTTTGCTATTATTTTTATAATTTTTACTCATTTTCTAATTCATATGGAATTTATTGCAGCCCGTTTTCCATTTTTAGAATTGCTGGCCAGTTTCTGGTCAGTACCAGGGTCAAAAAATTAACTAAATATGTGGGAAATTTTGAAAATTCACAAATTTTTGCTAAGGAACGAAATATTCTTAATCCAAAAATTAATAGCCATACTAAAACAAATTTAAAAATAAATTAGTACTATGTCATGTTAAATCCAATGAAATACGTATAAGATATCAGTGAAGAACAAAAACAAAAAAAGAAACTTATATCCCATTTGCTATAATTTTTTTGGAATTTTCAACCCCTTTTGATATTACTTTTAATAGACATTGACCGTACTCTTAAGCCATGCCGGAATGCATCCCTCCTCATCTTGAAAGATTTGCAGCCCAGTAATTCAGAGAAAAGAAATAGGCCTAGCTTGGGTATTCTTCAAAAAGAAATACTGGGATACCTATTTTCCCAAAGAACTGGTGCATGAGCATTTAGCTTTATTTATTTATTTATTTACTTATTTATGTTTAGGGGACCATGAGCATGTACCTGGGCTGGATCCATGTGAGAGCCTCCCTTCCAGTTAATTATGGGCTTCTCTATTGGGCCTTCATCAGTGGGCTGCATGTTATCAACAAGTGGAAAATGTGTTCCGTACGAAAAATAGTATGCGCTACGACGGTACGGGGCACTAAAAGATCGAACCGTGCAACGACTTCCAAAACATTGTGTTTGTCGTTCTAACAACACATTTATTCAACCAACAGACGAAATATACTACTGATTGTACATTGAAAATAACACCAGCAACAACCAGGGCTGGGGGTGCAACAGAAGCAGTAAGCAGGCCAGAAGAGTGAAGACGCAGCTCTCTCTTCCAAACCAAACATCAGCCATCATTACAAAAGGGCTACCAAAAAAGAACAAGTCTATGCATCAAACTAAATAAAGATCCTACTACACCAAGTGTATGCATCTAACTAACTGGCTCAATTAGATGTTACTATTTATTAAGCTGTGGAGATTGGCTGACGGCTTGAACCAGATGGGTGCCTGACGGGGGAAACTCCAGCCAGCAGGTCAAAGTCTGATACTTGCGACCCTCTCTCCTACTTTGGGCTGCAGAGCATGGCGGCACTTATTAGGGTATGGTGCATGCAGAGACGCATGGTACGCTATGTACACACAGTTTTGCCCAAAGAACGAAACCGCGTTGCCATCATGATCCTTGCCGTCGGTTATCTCCTGGTTAATCGGATAATTCAGTCCGACAAACAGAGAGCGTGTACCAAGGCTACTTACCAGCCTCCAGTCAAAAATTCCTGAAGGCCCAGAGAAGCTGGGATCCTGCTCAAAGACCTTGCAGTGACTGTGATTGTATTCCGCGAAACAACACGTCCGGTACGTGCGAACGATCATCAATATTTCACCGTCATCTGATCGAGCCAGGAACCACCTGCAACTGCCATGCCGCTTTTCTTTGAAAGGTTCTGGGATTAGGAAGGGTAGGGACACTAGGCGGCCTACAACATCATATCAAGTTGGAGTCAAATAAAAAAGGGCTCTTGATTTAGTCAATCTTAAGAACAACATGTTATGAGCATGAATATTTTTTCAGCAAATGTTGAAAGTAATATAAGCAAGCCATCATGATATCATAGGAAAGTAACGTACTGCTGTAACAGCCGTTTGTAGCGATGACTGGAGTAGGCCAGCAATACGTCTAGCCATAGAAGGAGTCGACATCGTAAATGAAGCCCTTGTGTTCAATGGCATCAGAGAACCATGGAGGATGTATGATCCCGCGATGGACGTGCAGATTTATCCACTTACCGCAGTGACCTGTCAGATAGGCGAGACCGCGGTTGAAGAACACAATTAGCCTGAAGTCTTTGTAATTCACAGATCTTGTGGGAACTTGGCAGATTACAACCTTGAGCAAATCAAATTTGGTATCATGTTGTCTACTGTAAGATTCCGAGTATTCTGGGCCGCGGTGCCAAAGCAGTGCAGTGTTAATCGAAGGAAGGGGGATCAATCACCGGGTGTAGACCTCCACGAGCATCCAGCTACCGCGACAGTCGACGAGCACCATCCAAGACATGTTCATGCCGACCCAGTACATACCGTTAATGTAGTTGAGGCTGACGGGGATCGGATCACAGTCAAGGGGGTTGATGCTCGCCACCCTACGATCGTTATGCTGTGTGACACGCCATTTCTGAAGATCAGGCGACATCAGCAAGCAAGGAGCTGGCTTAAAAAGCTCCGGCCTGTGGGCTTTGAGTAAATAGTACAGCCCTGACGAGCACGCGGCGAGCGGCATGGTACTGAGATTGTCCACACGCGAAACAATGAGCTTAATTACCTCTATGGGGAGCGTATTCCAGCCACTCTTTCGGCGGACGCTGCTCGGTTCTGCCATTGTTAGTGCTTGGGTTTCATATGAGGGGGGAGGTGCCTTAGCCGGGATGGAAGATTAGACGAGATTATGTGCGGACAAAGATGGAGAAGGGAATATGTGCTGCGGGAAGTGGACAGGTGATGCGCCGCTTGACTTATGAGACACATACCAGCAGCGTAGGGTCATGTCGATGCCAGACAACTTGCTTGAGTGACCACAGTACTAGTACTCCCTACAGTGCTATGCCCTAACTTGCTTGAGTAGAGTAGTAGAGTAGGACTCTGCTCTACTACTAGCACCGGAGGAGTAGTATATTCTAATCTAAAATAGTTACAAACTTCAATGCTCGAGCGTGGAACGACTACAAGCTGTGCTCAAAGACCGTGTGTACATGGTGTTTGGACATCGGCGACAACCTCAACGCCAACGGTGCTGCTCCCGTTGCACCGTATGTGTTTCTGTCCTTCCTGTTCAAAATCGTGGTAGAATTCATGTTTCTACTCTGTATCCTACTACTATGCTAGTCCACATGATTAGTTTCATCTATGTTATAGCCGTCATGATTTATTTTGTTCTTATTCGGATTAAATATCGTAGTAACTTGCTCATATATTCAACTGGCGCAACGTCCCCTACAACCACTCCTGTTTCATGGACGGCCTGGTCGATGTTGGAATTTTGCTAGTAGGCCTTTATAAGGTGAGCTCTTCTACCACTTGTATGAGCATGGGAAGAGGAGACCTACATGCCCGCTCCTCCTCCTCGCTCACCTCGCCACGCCACGCCTCATCACGACGCGCCGTGGGTTGCGGGATTGAGCCGAGCCGAGGACAGAGCTATACTCCCACGACCTACCCGGCCCGCACTATATAGTTTCTCACCACCGTTCCAGATCATTGCGCTGCCAAGCAAGTCTTCTCCATCCCTCCTTTCGGCATGCACCGGGAGAAGGGACAGCAGGCCTCCGGAACCCCGACTCTCGTGATCCTGTACGGGAGAGGGGCGATCAGGTTTTTGGGGAGCACACTCGCGCGACTGCTGGCAGCGATGACTTCGCGAACGACGACTTCTTCCCCGACCTCGGCAACCTCATCCTCGACGACATGGGAGACAACGTCAATGCCGGCGGTGCTGCTCCTGCTGCACCATATGTGATTCTATCCTTCCTGTTCGAGATCGTGGTAGAATTCATGTTTCTAGTATGTGATATGTTCATCTGCTATGCTAGTTCGCATGATTAGTTTAATCTCTGTCAATGCTATCATGATCTATTTCCTATTTATTCGGATTAAATATCATAGTAATTTGCTCATATTTCCAACAATCCAAAAACCTGATAATAGGCCCTTTGTCCACTGCTATGAGTGCCCGATGCCGTTTTGTGGCTCGCCGGCGGACATGGTGCATCACCTCACGGATGCGTGCAGCGGTCACTGCTGGCCCTTGGCGGAGAACATCAAGTACGAGACGTGCTACCCGTTCACCATGCCGGAGTCGCTGGAGGATCACCGCCGCCTGCTAGTCTCGGAGGAGGACGACAGCGTCTTCCTCTTGATCGTGGGCACCGGTGAGGCTCGCGCAGGCCGCCGCCCCGTCTCTGTAATGTGCGTCAGGGGCGACGCCGCTGACGCTGACACTAAGACGAGGCCGATGTACGGGTGCGTGGTCAGTGTTACTACCCCTCCGGGTCGCATGGGCGGCGACACCGGCCTCATCGAATGGACTTGGACTCTGGGGAGCTAGGACTATCCCGCCAATGTGGACTTGGAAAACCCATGGCATCCTTTACCCACCGACGCGGTGCACAGGGACTCCAAGGAGGTTCACCTGGACATACGCATTATCAAGTTAAATGTTGATCATTAGTCTTCGCTCAATGTAATCCGCTGTCTAAGCATGTGGAGACTTCCATGCAGGATCTTGCTCTATTGGAGTATCGCGCATGAATAAAAGTGTATCGGTTTATGGTTTAGTCTAGAATCTTCCATGTATGAATTTTTACTACAGTACTGGTGAAATACTTACGATGAACCATTTCTTACATCTCCTCTGCCCGCTTGCAAGTCATCCTAATTTAATCCCTCCGTCTAGGTGTATAAGGGCACGGTTAATATTACTTAATAGTATAGCCAATTGTTGACTATAAGAAAGTGCCATGTCATCTGTAGCCAACATGTATAACAATCGATACTCAAAAACTAATTCTTAAAGATCATTTCTTGCAAAGCACAATAAGTGTTATTTCTTCACAAGTTTTGGATGCAGGTTGAACAGTTGAACGCTTTTGTTTGCAAAAGATACCTTTTTATCTATTTCACCCGGATGTTTGTGAGCTCTAGAGATGAAATAATATCCGAAGAAACCTATCGATACCCGTTGCACATGAGATGACCCCCACATCCTTTGTCAAAATAAACAACTCCCCGATTAATGCATTTCACTCTTTGGTGCAACGCACGGGCACCTTACTACTATAGATTAGTATGACCAAAAATTGAACTAACATTATATATAGTACGATAAATGCTGATGCATGTCACCTAAAACTATATCATTCAAAACAATGTTCAAATACGAATCCAACGATATAGTTTTTGTTGACATGCACTAACATTTTGTCAGTTAAATCTTCAGTCAAATTCAATGGGGGACTAACAAACCACGACCGATGTAGTACTCCTACAAGTGTAGAGGGCGCCGCTGCACGGGAGTCTCACCTCTCACCCCGCTCGTGGCGCGGCAGTAAAGCCGTCATATCACAAAACCCAACCACTCCCAGTAATAAGTGGCCTGGTAAAATAAATGGACAAGCAACAATCACATCCCTCCGTCTTTTTTGCATTTCATCTCTCTGCATTTACTTTCTCCGGTTCATCTCACACTCTCGATCCCCTCCTAGAGCCAATTCTTTTGGCGGCTTCCCCAGCTTTTCCCACAAGACTAGTTGAGGGAGTCCTGGATTAGGTGGTGTTCGAGTAGCCGACTATACCTTCAGCCGGACTCCTGGACTATGAAGATACAAGATTGAAGACTTCGTCCAGTGTCCGGATGGGACTTTCCTTGGCGTGGAAGGCAAGCTTGGCGATGCGGATATTCAAGATCTCCTACCATTGTAACCGACTCTATGTAACCCTAACCCTATCCGGTGTCTATATAAACCAGAGGGTTGTAGTCCGTAGGACATCAACTCCATATACAACAATCATACCATAGGCTAGCTTCTAGGGTTTAGCCTCCTTGATCTCGTGGTAGATCTACCCTTGTACTACCCATATCATCAATATTAATCAAGCAGGACATAGGGTTTTACCTCCATCAAGAGGGCCCGAACTTGGGTAAAACATCGTGTTCCTTGCCTCCTGTTACCATCCGGCCTAGACACACAGTTCGGGACCCACTACCCGAGATCCGCCGGTTTTGACACCGACATTGGTGCTTTCATTGAGAGTTCCTCTGTGCCGTCACAATCAGGAAGGATGCCTCCTCCCGTCTTTAAAGACGGCGCCGTTGCTAAGGGAGCCTTGGCTGTCGGCCAAACCCTCCGGCTAGGTGGTTTCCTCATGACTGCCTGTTCGGCTGTTGCGCCGACGGTGACCTCTCGGGTCATCAAAAGCAACCTACACGTCAGCTCGGAGCTCGTCGAGCAGCTAGATCCAATGGAGCTCTCTTCCGTAAACGAGCTCTTGGATCGCATCGCCGCCCTGGGGGTCGCTACGGATTACGACCAGGTTGGGCTTAAACCCGATCTAAGAGAAATTAACTCTCCCCAAGTCACCCACCATGTTGCCGTGGTAGAGACGCAGTGCGGCGACCCTTCATCTATTTTAAGGACTAGCTACGTCCAAATTCCCGACCCCTCCAAGCCGGATACCCGCGGAGGGGGAGATGTAACTCAAGACCTGAGCTTAGGATCAGGCAACGGGCCAGATTCACTGGACAACATCCAAGAATCCGAACTTCAGAGTTCGGAAACTCTTCGGCCTCCGAATCTTGGATTGGGTGGGGTTTCAGATTCAACGACACCCGCTCACCCGATCATAAGTGATCTCTCCCAAATCAGGCAGAGGCCCGAGGAAATAGTACATCATTACTGGGCCAGATTCCTCCTGGTTATGAACAGGATAAAGGATTGCCGCGAGGAAGACACAATCTCAATTTTCTACAGTAATTGCACGAACAAGGGAATCCTTAACGCCGTAAGTCGTCGTGATATCACACGCTTCGCTGACTTGGCGTCCATAGTACAAAAATACTGTGCGATGGAAAGCGCCTGGAAAACTGAAATAAATTTTTGGGATAATCCGGCCTTGAATAGTAATCCCGTCCGAACTAAGAGGGTGCATCATCACAGGACATCCGGGATAAACACCAAAAAGCCAAAACCCTCTATAGGGCATGGAACCGTACTGGAAGATGGCTTGATGGACCCTGTAGAATTGTCAGGACCCCGACTCGATGTCACATCGATCTAGCTGGTAACACCTCATATCACTTTGCGGCCTCACGCACGGTATCCCCACGGGTGTCGTCTTACCTTTTCCCGGGACCGTTTGCGCCTTTTGGCTCACGTATATGATAGTGTCGCTAGCATCCATATGATAAAGAGCCCGGGCTGACATGACTAGTCGTAAACCCAAAGTGGCACAGACTTACAGGGACAGGCATCCATGACCCAGCTTCGAACGTGTCGGTCATCAGCAAGTGGGTCCGGGCTGTAGCACTAGGCTAGCAGGACTCCGGTAAACCGGGCTGTAGCGGGCTAACAGGACTCCGGTACTCAAAGCGTGACATTTCCCCGAAGGGACAGACACAGGAACGAAGAAGGACACATGCCGGCCAGTCTAAGTGTTCCAGAGCAGTAGCAAGCTACCATGGCTCAGCGGTAACACTAGGAGACATTTCCCGGTAAGAGAGGCTACTAAAGATAAACAACTAGATAGTCAGATCCCACACATACCAAGCATTTCAATCATACACACAATATGCTCGATATGTGCAAATACAATGAAGCATCACAACATGACTCTATGACACAAGCACTTTATTTAAGGCTCAGGGAGCCATACATATCATACACAAAGGTACGGGTCTCACGACCCAACATACAAGTCATACAGTCATACAAGCCAGCAGCGGAAGTACATTGTCTGGGTACAGACAACTAGTAAAATAAAAGAGGCTTGGAAAGCCTAGCTATACTACGTGGTCCATCACAAGCTCAGGGTCACCACCTGGGTCTTTAGCCTACTCGTTGATGTCAACGTCTACATAGAACCCATCAGAAGGGGTTGCAGCGTCTTCTGTAAAAATGTAGATTATAGCAACATGAGTACAAAGGTACTCAGCAAGACTTACATCAGATCCTACATACATGCATAGTATCAAGAAGGGTTGGTGGAGTTATTGCAGCAAGCTAGCTTTGACTCTTGGCTAGACTATCCTACGATACTCCAACTTGAAATGTTTTGCGCAGACGAGTCCACTACTCACCACTTCAATACACTACCGAGGATCCACCTCCGTCTTCCTACGGAAGAGCCATCCTCGGCACTCACACTTATCTTGAGGCTTTTAGTAGTTTCCATTTACTTGTCTATGAACTGTATAGGTAACCAAGTAGTCCTTTACCGCGGACGCGGCTATTCGAATAGATCATGTTAACCCTGCAGGGGTGTACTCCTTCATACACGCTCTCACCACTTATCGTCGTTTACACGACATGTACTCGACAACCTTCAAGCGGAAGCCCAACGTGGGTGTCGGCCACGACCTACCTAATCACCTAAGCCTCCAGTCCAGGTTTATCGCCTATTCAGGTTCCATCCGCAGGGAGTCCGGCCGAGGTTTCCCATACGGCCCCGAACGATGTGAACAGGGTTCCCGGGATACCTAACGGGTATTCGGTACACCGTGCCACGTACCTACCGCATCACAGCCCACCCCTACGGTCAGCGCTGTCCACGGCCTCCAGTAGGCTACAAACACCAGAAACTACTTGCAACTCCTGGACGGAGAACTAGGGTGAATAAGAAGTCGAGAGGGTCCATTGGTTTCGGGCCCAATGCATGGTAGTAGCTGATTCTTAAATCACACATACAGATCTCAGTGCTTAAGGTCGGCTTCAATGAAACAACCCACCATGTACTCCTACATGGCCTCTCATCGATACCTTTACCAAATCGTGTTCACCACACCACTCTCATTACCGACATAATCATTTCACTCTAGCCCATCACCCAGATGAACCAGACCTGACACGACTCTAAGCATAGCAGGCATAGCAAGGTAGGAACAACACATACATATGGCTCAATCAACTCCTACACATGCTAGTGGGTTTCATCTAGTTACTGTGGCAATGACAGGTCATGCAGAGGAAATGGGTTCAACTACCGTAACACACAGCAGTTTGAATCGCGTTGTCTTAATGCAGTAAAAGAGAGCAGGAGCGAGAACATGGGATTGTATCGATATGATCAAATGGTTGGTTGCTTGCCTGATGGTTCGATGCACTGATATGGTTCTTCGTTAGGGTAATCACGGTACTCCTCGGGGACAGAACCTGTCGCAAAGGACATCGGTACACAAGCATCACCAAACAATGTGCAACAATATGATGCATGCATGAAACATGGCAATATGAGTGTGTTGGGCTAATGCAACTAAAACCAGAAGGGTTTGAACAAATTTGAATCAAAGATTCAAATTTCAAACTCAAACATGGCCCTTTTAAGTGCCTTTTCTTATTCTGCTTAAAACATCAATTTAACTTGTTTGATCATGCATGAAAATAGTACAGATGGATAGATTGGATTTTTCTGATCATTTTTCATATATAATTTGTCCAATTTGGAGTTACAGAATAAAAGTTATGAATTTTTGAAGTTTAAATAATATTCTGGAATTTCCTGATTTAATTTAAATCCAGAAAATCGATTACTGCGTCAGCCTGACGTCAGTGTGACGTCAGCAGGTCAACGGAACAGGTCTGGGTCAAACCTGACAGTGGGTCCCACATGTCAGGGTGATTATCTTAATTAAAACTTAATTAAAACTAATCCTGTTTAATTAACAGGGCTGGGCCCCACCTGTCATTGACTCAGGGGAGTCAACCAGGGCCCACCCGTGGTCAAAGTCAATGTCGGCTGCCGGCGTTTAGTCGCCGGCGAGCCCGACGCGGCGGCGGAAGTGGTTTTGGTCATTTCGGTCACCAAACGGACCGCGGAGACCACCGGAGTGGAGCTGAGGGCAACCCGCAGCTCTTGGCGGAGCCCGTTGGGGTCGGGGTGGCCGGAGTCGACGGCGGCGAGCTCGGCTGCGGCCGCCGGGGTTCGGTCGTGCACGGGAACGGTGCTGGAGCTCGAAGTCGAGCAAAGCGAGGCGCTAGGGATGCTCTACGGGGTCTTGCGAACTCGTTGGACTCGCCGGGGTGACCAAATGGTCACCGGAGCTGCGTCGACGGCGAGCTCGGCGACGGCGGAGGTTCGGCCGTGGTGGGGAGGAGGCTATGGTGAGGGAACGAGGGGGAGAAGAGGGGGAAACGGTGGCGTAGCTCACCGCGGTTGCAGTGGGCGTCGAAGCGGGCTCGGAGACGTGCCGGAGACGACGAATTCGACGGCGACGATGATCGGAGCCGAAGAGGGGAACGGCGACGTGGCGGCGATGCAGGGCTTCCGGGGACCCGTGGAGCGGTGGGGAGGAAGAGGGAGTAGTGGCGGAGCTTCTGAGCTAGTCGGGGGAGCGAGGGGTGGCCGGAGATGGCTGCTGTGGCGAACGGCAGCGACGGTGGTGTTCGGCCGTGAGAGAGAGAGAGCGAGGGAGAGGAAGGAAAGAGCCGGGGAGAGTGAGAGAGAGCAGGGGGGATCGGGACGGGCTGCGGGCGTCGTCCACGCGGCCAGGAGGTCGTCGGCAAGCAGGAGGTGGCCGCGCGGCCGTGCGCGCGCGAGCACGCAGCAGCTTCGGGGCGAGGGGAGGAAGACGACGGAGGGCTACAGTGCTGGGCTGGGTCGGCTGCTGGCTGGGCCGGCCAGCTGGCTGGGCCGCACGGGGAGGAGCCCAGGTAAGTTTTTCCCTTTTTCTTCTGTTTTCTGTTTTATTTAATATATCTGCAACTTTGTTGAATTTAATAAAATACCTAGGCAACTTCAAAAATCACCAAACTATTCCTGGCCCATAGTTGGATTATTTCCAACATGAAACATTTTAGTTTGGAGATATTTGAGCATTTAAATATTTTATATTATTTTAAATGCCCAAATTCAAATATTTATGATTTAATTCAAGAACCCTAGGATGGCCTAGGAAAATGTGCACCATTTTTGGCAGAGGTTCTGAACCAAGACAAAAATGATGGGCATTTTAGAAGGGCATTTCAGGTTCATTGAAAAATTATTTTAGTAACCCTAGTTGGTTTCAGAGGGGACTGGGGGTTCTGTCATCCCCATTTCAAGTTTCTGATGAATGAGTAAACATGATGCAACACTCTAATGCATGACTAGCTAGGGTGTGACAAGAATTCACAGTACAAAGGACGCCACACCAACTCATAGCCTTAGAGCATGTTGGATACTCCGGCAGGTGGCCAAAATCGGCGAGGACCTCTTAATTCCGGAGGCCGCAGAAAGCCAGCCCAAGGACACCAGTACCGTTCTCACAGTCTTCGAGACTTTCGCATCAAACAATGTGCGAAAAAGAACACTCCGCAGCCTCGTCGAAGTCTATCAAGTTGCAACAATAAATCCATGGAGCGACACTGCCATTACCTTCAACGCAAGTGATGAACCTAGATTCCGAACAGCCCGAGCACCAGCCGCATTGGTCCTCAGTCCCATAGTGGACGGCTTTCGCCTCACCAAGGTGCTCATGGATGGAGGCAGCGGACTGAACCTCATTTATGAGGAACCCTTCAAAAAATGGAAATAGACTGGAACCGCGTCGAGCGAAGCAGCACAACCTTTAGAGGAATAATCCCCAGTCGGGAAGCGCGCTGCACAGGAAAAATCACACTAGATGTGGTGTTCGGCACGCCGAATAATTACAGGTCCGAATAAGTCACGTTTCAGGTGGCCCCATTTAAGAGCGGATATCACGCTTTACTAGGGCGGGAAGCATTCACAATATTCCAAGCAATACCCCATTACGGGTACATGAAGCTTAAGATGCCCGGGCCGAATGGAATTATCACTCTAGCTAGTGATCCGGACATAGCACTCCGCGCCGAAAACAAGACGGCCGCATTAGCCCTTGAGGCGCTATCCGAAGCCTTAGTGGCCGAGGAACTGACCGCGCTGCGCTCCACGGTTAACAGGGATGATGTGATACTCGATAAGAGATCCAAATCCACGTCCTTCAAGCCAGCTGACGAAATAGTCAAATTCCAGGTCCATCCAACGGACCCCAATAAAACAGCTTTCATCGGGGCACGACTGAACCCTGATGCAGACGCCGCACTGCGAGAGTTCCTACAAGAGAACTGGGACATCTTCGCCTGGCACCCTTCAGACATGCCAGGGATCCCACGCAGGCTGGCCGAACACAACTTAAATATCCTAAAAGGATTTAAACCTGTCAAACAAGCCCTTCGGCGTTTTTCCGAACCCAAGAGACAGGCTATGGGAGAGGAGCTAGCCAAGCTATTAGAGGCCGGATTCATCATAGACATAAAACATCCGGACTGGCTAGCAAACCTGGTGATGGTACCAAAGAAGGACAAATCCTGGCGCCTGTGTGTCGATTTTAAAGACCTTAACAAGGCTTGCCCAAAGGATCCCTTCCCCCTCCCCCGTATCGATCAAATTATCGATGCCACCGCAGGACATGATTTGTTGTGTTTCCTTGACGCATACTCCGGTTACCATCAAATCAAGATGGCAGAATCAGACCAAGCTGCAACAACATTCATCACACCATACGGCCCATTCTGCTTCAACACAATGCCCTTCGGGCTGAAAAACGCCGGCGCAACATATCAGCGCATGATCCAAACATGTCTGGCAAACCAGATCGGCAAAACAGTGGAGGCGTATGTGGATGATGTGGTCGTCAAATCAAGACATGTCGAATCCCTAGTAAACGACTTGAGGCTTACATTCGATAACCTCGGAAAATATGACATCAAGCTCAACCCAGAAAAATGCGTCTTCGGTGTTCCAGCTAGAAAGCTCTTGGGCTTCATTGTATCCGGTAGAGGAATTGAAGCAAACCCAGCCAAGATCCGAGCTTTGTCACAATTGGATGTCCCAAAGGACCTTAAACAAATACAAAAATTAACCGGGTGCGTGGCGGCTTTAAGCCGCTTCATCTCCCGCTTGGGAGAAAAGGCACTACCCCTTTATCGCCTCCTTCGGCGCACCGAACACTTCGAGTGGACGGATGCCGCCACGGCCGGACTTGATGAAATAAAAGCCATATTGGCAACAAACCCAGTCCTGGCCGCGCCAATCACCGGCGAACCAATGTTATTATACATTGCAGCAACACACCAAGTTGTCAGCGCAGTGCTCGTTGTCGAGCGGGAAACGGACGGACACAAATTCCCCCTTCAAAGGCCGGTCTACTACGTGTCCACTGTCGTCACTCCATGCAAATCACGGTACCCGCATTATCAAAAGATTGCATACGCGGTATTCATGGCATCCCGGAAGCTACGACACTACTTTCAAGAGTGTTCCATAACAGTAGCCTCGGAAGTGCCACTAAACAATATTATCAACAACCGCGATGCAACGGGCCGGATTACAAAATGGGACATCGAGCTTCTCCCGTTCGATATAACCTATAAGCCACGGCGAGCTATTAAATCGCAAGTTTTGGCCGACTTTGTCGCAGAATGGACGGAGGCCGAGCTCCCTAAAGAGTACGACACATATTTAAACTGGATTATGCATTTCGACGGCTCCAAAATGTTGGCCGGACTGGGGGCCGGCGTCGTCCTGACGTCCCCCACAGGAGACACAGTCCAATATGTGCTCCAGATCATGTACACGGATTCCAATAATGTAGTCGAATATGAGGCCCTCCTACATGGCCTCCGGATAGCAGTATCCATGGGTATCCAGCGCCTAGAGGTACGCGGGGATTCAAACCTCGCGATATCCCAAATAAATGGAGACTTTGACGCCAAGGACCCAAAAATGGCAGCTTACCGCGATGCCGTCCTAAAAATGTCAGCCCGGTTCAAAGGGCTGGAGTTTCACCATATAGCCCGAGAAAACAATCAAGCGGCGGACGTCCTAGCACGCATCAGAGCAAAACGCGATGCAGTCCCCCCAACGTCTTTTTGGAAAGATTGTTCAAGCCATCCGTAGCATGGGAGGGGAACCCGCAAATAACAGCCCGAACCCAGCCGCACCACTCGACGCCGAACAATCTGACACAATTGGAGGCTCTGCCAACGAAATCACACCTTCAGCCCATGTAATAATGGCGGTTATCGCCCCGTGGACAAAACCATTCCTAGCCTACCTTACTAGGCAGGAACTCCCGGAGGACCAAAACGAGGCCCGCTGCATAGTGCGGCGATCTAAGGCCTACAGAGTCCATGAGGGAGAACTTTATAAGAAAAGCACTACCGGAGTCCTTCAAAGGTGCATCTCCGAAGAGGAAGGGCGGGACCTCCTGGCTGAAATTCATGTCGGACTCGGTGGTCACCACGCCGCTGCTCGGTCTCTTGTTAGCAAGGCTTTCTGTACAGGCTTTTACTGGCCGACGGCCCAAGCAGACGCTCAGGACCTAGTCCAACGATGCGCTGGTTGCCAACCTTTTGCCAACCAAAGCCATATGCCACCCACCGCACTCCAAACTATACCCATCACCTGGCCTTTTGTGGTCTGGGGGCTTGACATGGTCGGACCCCTTAAAGGTGGAACCCATAGGAAAAAAGACTTACTGGTCATGGTGGATAAGTTCACCAAATGGATAGAAGCCAAGCCTGTTAAAACGACCGAATCCGGACCTGTGATAGACTTCATATCCGGGGTTGTACACCGTTATGGCGTCCCCCACAGCATCATAACCGACAACGGTACAAACTTTACCGCCGACGAGGTAAAACTCTGGTGCAAAAACATGGGCATCAAGCTCGATTATGCTTCCGTCTATCACCCACAAACCAACGGCCAGGTCGAACATGCAAATGGTCTTATCATGAGCGGCATTAAACCTAGACTGGTGCGGTCCCTCAAGGAATCTAACACGCATTGGGTAGAGGAGCTCGACTCCGTGCTATGGGGCTGCGGACCACACCAAATCGCACCACCGGATACACACCATTTTTTATGGTGTACGGCGCAGAAGCAGTTCTGCCCTGCGACATAATTCATGACTCACCTAGAGTGCGCATGTATGAAGAAAGAGAAGCCGAGCTCGATCGGCAGGACAACTTGGACGCCTTGGAGGAGGAGCACGATGTGGCAAAAGCCTGTTCCGCATTTTATCAACAACAGGCCCAAAGATATCAAAGCAGAGAAGTACGGGCCAAAAATTACAATGTTGGCGAACTAGTTCTACGCCTGCCGGATAAGAAAAAGGACAAACTCAAGCCCAAGTGGGAAGGTCCATTAATAATCGACCAAGTCCTGACTGGTGGGGCGTACCGCCTGCGAGATGCGTCGAACAACCGGCTCGAGCCGAACCCGTGGAACGCCACCCGTCTCCGAAGATTCTATGCCTAGCGCCGGACTCTGTGTTCGTATCCTTCCTCTCTCCATCCCTTTTTGTATTTTTCTGTCTTACATTTCTCTCCTTCCCATTTTTTTCTTTCATAGCCCTTAAAGGCTCATCTAGTGATGCGCCACTCGCGCTCATTAAACCTGGGGGCTTCTTTAACAGAAGCTTATTTATACGGGCTTCACGCCCAACACATGCGTCAAACTTCCGCATGTACCTTTTTTCTTCACCATTATATGCATCGATATGACTTAAGTTTTGGCCAAGCTGGGTTGCCTGGCTCCTGTGCTTACCCCTACGTTCCCGATTGTTCGGCTAGGCGGTAAAGGGAGCACCTTTGTGATTGTTACTGCCGGGTCAGCCAGATGTGTACCTCAGACTGGGTGAAGCCGAAAGCTAGCGTTCTTAAGGGAATATTCGGTCGGTGAAATAAAAGATGATCTTTTTACTCATTTTATGCGCCCCAGATGCTTTTTTTTTCTGCGTCTCTTCACGCAGTCCGGACATGCACCTTAGGGCATGCCTCCCAGCGAAAGGAACCCTTAACGGAACTATTCTCTCTGGAAGATGTTTCTTACTAACCATGTAATATAACATAACTAGTTCCGCACTTGTCTGATAAAGCACTGATGACCCCTACGCCTGGTCTCCACGCATACCCCGGTTCTTATATAACCGCTAGGGTATTCGGACACACTCCGGACCGTCAGGTCCCGATGTTGAAGCGAAAAGGTCGGCAACGACAAACGATCTACAATCCGGCTAGAAGGCATTACACATGTCAATTCAAAATTACACAGTCATTCTGACTGATTGTATTCCTCTTCTATACCATCTAACAGGCTGTCTAATTTACAGTCCTGCTGGGAATACTTCGCGGCCAACTCTACTTGGCCGTATACTAAGCTTACAGGGATCTCCTTCCCGTCAGGCCCCACTAGTCCGACCTCGGCCATGTGGTTTGGGTCAAACTTCGTAAAATGGGTCTTCACCATGGCCCAGGCCTCCCTAGTGCCTTGTCGGCAGGCCGATATCTTCCACAACCGGAAGCGCCGCCGGGCTCCCTTCAGCTTCTCCGCAAGTTCTCCAAGGCCCTCGGGCACGGAGTGGGAAGGCCATAAGGCTTGGGCAATACCCCGCATCGCCTGCCGAATTTGCTCGTGCAGTTGCAAGAGTTCGGGAAGAAGGTCACCTGTAGAACCGGGCATCTCCTCTACAGGACGACCTGTGAGCATACCTACAGACATTACTCTGTTAGTCGACTTCAAAGTTCGTTCAAGCACTTACTAAAAATGCCGCGTCGAAGCCGCTGATTCTCCTTCGTGGAGTCCGACAGCTGGCCACGAACATCTTTAAGTTCGACGTCCAGCTTGGTGTTGGCATCCTGAAGATCATTCTTCTCTCGCCTCACCTTTGTCAACGTACTCTCACCGGCCTTTAGCCAGCGTAAGAGTTGTTGCTTGTCCGGATCGAGTCCGGCGCCATCTGCAATATGATTTGTCAGATTTGCACCCACACCGCACAATACTAATCTTTCGAAGTGTATCTTACCTGAGGGGGTCTCTTTGGGCTCCCCTGCTGTGGCTAGTGCGGCCTCTAGTTGGGCCCTGCACTTTTCCAGCTCCTGGGACAGTACGGTATTCTTCTTTGTAAGAAACTGCATATTAAATGATCCTTAAATCAGTTTCTCTAACTGCTTCAAGTCTCGGGGGCTACTGGCATATATATATTTAACCAAAATTTTCTTACCCGTATGTCTTTTACATACTGCTCCGTGGCTCTGGCTAAACTATTTTGAGCGGCACGGAGGTACGCATCTCCCGAATTAAAGGCATCTAAAGCCTCTTGGGAGAAACAAGCGTCACGTAGAATTGTCCGGTGACGCCTGTGGTTCATGGCACTCTCCACTTCAGAATTTGTGGCAGACAGCCTGTCCGCATCCTCTGTCGGAGGAGCGTCCGGTGCGCGCCTTGTGCTCGCTTCCTCTTCCTGGCCAGACGTTGGAGCCTGGCTGGTGGAGGCGCGATTGGCAACCTCTCCGGATGTAGTCCGGCGAGGTCTCTTCGTTCTGAAGATAGCACGAACGTTAATATGCCCTGACAGAATAACTCCAGGGAAACAGAGGGTGCACTATACCTTTGCGCCGGCATCTCAGTCCGGACTACATTCCTTTTTGCCCCACGGGTCCCTGCGGCCCCTCGTTGGCTAGCCGCCGCAGGTTCAGCCTCCTGCCTCGGAAATCTCCCCTACAAAACACGGTTGTCGTCAGAAACACCGGGCTACGTGAGGGTGGAATCTCTTTCAAGGGAATAAGACCCCAGTTTCTGTCACCTGGGAGGCCGGGATTAACCCTGGGTAATCCGCCGTAATGGCTACCAAGGTATTGTCCTTGCTTAGCTGATGGAACACCCCATCGATAAGCTCCACCGATATGTCCGGATCCTCTTTGGAGTCCGGATTGAGGGACTGTTCTGGGTCCTCGAGCTGTGGAGGGCGGCTGTTTATATCCTTTACCTCCTGTCGCAGTTCCTGCATTGAAGTTGTTAGACTGCCTATCTAACCATGGGAGTATAAAACAAACGGGCAAGCGCAATTGTTCACTTACCCAACTTGGAGGATCGTACATACTGAATCCGGCCCGCGGGTTGACGCGGAGGAATTCCTCCTTTTCTCCCTTGTACAAAGAGGATAAGATCTTTACTAAGGCGGCGGCTGAGGCCGGCCCCTTACGACCATAACATGTGGCGTCATCCTCCCCGTTGAAATCCCACATGGGGTGGCCTCTATATTGAAGCGGCTGCACCCCCTGCATAATGCATGCGGCCATGACTCCAATCATGGTTAGTCCGGAATGAGCCAACAGTCTTATCCGGCCCATCAGGTAAAGGACGTCTCTGTCGCTTTCTCTCTAAGAGCTCCGCGGACGCCAGCTCAAGCGTTTCTTCAATGGAGCGCTGTTGAACTCAGGGAGACCGACCCGGATAGGGTCCGGTAGCGGGACGTCATCTATGTAAAACCATTCCGAAGGCCAGTCCTCGGACGCCTTCTTTGGGGTTCCGGATAGGTATCCGGTCCCGGCGATGCGCCATACTTCGGCTCCGCCCACTTGGTATATAGACCCCTCTTGAGAACAGGGCACCAGGCAGAATAACCTCTTCCACAGCGCAAAATGAGCCTCAACGCCTAAAAATAGATCGCAAAGGGCGACGAAACCCGCAATATGCAATACGGGGGCGGGCGTGAGATTGTGCAGCTGGAGGCCTTAGAACTCCAGAAGCCCGCGGAGAAATGGATGAATTGGAAATCCCAGTCCCCTTATTAGATAGGGGACGAGGCACACCCGCTCTCCTTTAAAAGGATTGGGGGTGCTCTCCGCTGGTTTTCTGCCATTGTAGGTGGCGAGACCGGCTCGGACCGGGACCATGTATGCCTGAGGGAGAAATCCCTTGGCCTGAAGCGACACTAACTCGCTATGCGGGATGGTGCAACTCTCCCAGTCCCTGGGTTTGGGACCAGAGGGGCGAGGGGAGGAGCTGCGACGGCTGGTCATGTTGGAATGGACCTTTGCTGGAAGCGCTCTGATGATAACTCGCGGAAAGGAGAAGATGTGGTTTGGACCTAAATCCCCATCCCGTTAAATAGGCGGCTCGTTTATACGGCTAGGGGTGTGGATGTAAAAATGCCCCGGATTTTCGCATTCGTTTGACACGTGGAAGACGGCCATTATTGGGTGTGCAAGCCGAGGAGCACTACATTACAAAAATCGGACATTATTCCTACAGGTACACAAGATTTGGAGAAGAACCCGCCTTGTAATGCCGAACAATCTGCGTGCCGGACTCGTCGTCGTTGAAGCCTGGTTCGGGGGCTACTGAGGGAGTCCTGGATTAGGGGGTGTTCGGGTAGCCGGACTATACCTTCAGCCGGACTCCTTGACTATGAAGATACAAGATTGAAGACTTCGTCCCGTGTCCGGATGGGACTTTCCTTGGCATGGAAGGCAAGCTTGGCGATGTGGATATTCAAGATCTCCTACCATTGTAACCGACTCTATGTAACCCTAACCCTATCCGGTGTCTATATAAACCGGAGGGTTGTAGTCCATAGGACATCAACTCCATATTCAACAATCATACCATAGACTAGCTTCTAGGGTTTAGCCTCCTTGATCTCGTGGTAGATCTACTCTTGTACTACCCATATCATCAATATTAATCAAGCAGGACGTAGGGTTTTACCTCCATCAAGAGGGCCCGAACCTGGGTAAATCATCATGTTCCCTGCCTCCTGTTACCATCCGGCCTAGACGCACAGTTCGGGACCCACTACCCGAGATCCGCCGGTTTTGACACCGACACTAGTCACAGTCGAGAGTAACAGTAAGGCGCCTCACTCATTTATTTGGGCTTCTAAACTACTACTCCGTCCTGGTTTATTCCTCACCATTGTAATTTGTGCTAAATTTTGACCAAAGATTTAACTGGTTTATTCCTCATGTCGGTGTCAAAACCGGCGGATCTTGGGTAGGGGGTCCCGAACTGTGCGTCTAGGCAGATGGTAATAGGAGACAAGGGACACAGTGTTTTTAGCTAGGTTCGGGCCCTCTCGATGGAGGTAAAACCCTACTCCTACTTGATTAATAGTGATGATATGGGTAGTACAAGAGTAGATCTACCACGAGATCAGAGATGCTAAACCCTAGAAGCTAGCCTATGGTATGATTGTTGTTCGTCCTAGACTAAAACCCTCCAGTTTATATAGACACCGGAGAGGGCTAGGGTTACACAGAGTCGGTTACAATGGGAGGAGATCTACATATCCGTATTCCCAAGCTTGCCTTCCACGCCAAGGAAAGTCCTATCCGGACACGGGACGAAGTCTTCAATCTTGTATCTTCATAGTCCAAGAGTCCGGCCAAAGGTTATAGTCTGGCTATCCGGACACCCCCTAATCCAGGACTCCCTCAGTAGCCCCTTAACCAGGCTTCAATGACGACGAGTCCGGCGCGCAAATTGTCTTCGGCATTGCAAGGCGGGTTCCTCCTCCGAATACCTCGTAGAAGATTTTGAACACAAGGATAGTGTCCGGCTCTGCAAAATAAGTTGCACATATTGCCATAGAGAGAATAGTATTTACACAAATCTAATCTGCTGATGTATTCCGCAGCGTGAAATCACACCACGGCCAAGCCGTTATTCGAATCGTTTTACTGTCCCACCTCAGCGCATTTAGTGAGGTGGTTTCCTTGGCACGTCTTGTCGAAGCAAAGATCGTGTCCCCTTAATTTACGGGATTCTCATCAATATGGATGTGGGTAACCCAGTCACGCCCGTTGGTGTGTCTCCTCGATCAAAGGCGAGTCCCAAACGGTCACGGGGAGGGCTCTTGGTATTCAACCTCTTATAAAGAGACCAAGGCCTTGCTTCTTTCTTTTAATCTCAATCGATTTCGCCCTTTGCCTCGAGTTCCCACACCCAAGGCCCTAGATTTCAGGCGCTTCAGACCCTCGACGATGTCCGGTTCCGACCTTCGAGGCCGATGGATGCCTTCCTCTGTCACGGAGGAAGACGTGATAAGCTGAGAGAGGCCAGGTTCTTGACCGGAGAAATCTCGCATAGGTTGCCCGCTCAAGGGCAGGTTGAAAGTGCATTATATCGACTAGAGGGGGGGGGTGAATAGGTGATTTTTATGAAGGTCTTCAGAACATGGGAGTTTTGAAGACAAACGATAAATTTAAACCTATTACCATGCAGCGGAAGGTAGACTACACTAGGCAAACCATAGTCAAGTACTCAATGAAGTGAAAGCACAAAGACTAATAGCAGCTAGGTAGTAAGGATCAGGTAGGAAGATATTGTGAAGCCAAACAGAACACGCAGTCACTCAGTGAAGACAAATGATAGAGCAAATATACAATGACTTCACAATGAGTAACAGTAAGTAAAGTGAAGTGAAGATGAAACCAGTGACTCGTTGAAGACAATGATTTGTTGGACCAGTTCCAGTTGCTGTGACAACTGTACGTCTGGTTGGAGCGGCTAGGTATTTAAACCTTAGGACACACAGTCCCAGACACCCAGTCCTGAACACACAGCTCAGGACACCCAGTCCTCACCGTATTCTCCTTGAGCTAAGGTCACATAGACCTCACCCAATCACTCTGGTAAGTCTTCAAGGTAGAATCTCGAACCTTCACAGACTTCATTCACTGGCAATCCACAATGTCTCTTAGATGCTCAGAACGCGACACCTAACCGGCTGGAGGATACACAGTCCTCAAGTGTAATAAGTCTTCAGATCACATAGACAAGAAGACTTAAGTGATGCCCAATTCTCTCTGGCTCTGGTGGTTAGGGCTTTATCCTCGCAAGGAATTCTCTCTCAAAGGCTTCGAGGTGGGTTGCTCTCAAACGACAAAAGCCGTACTTTCAATCTGAGCAGCCAACCATTTATGGTTGTAGGGGGTGGGCTATTTATAGCCACTTGGCAACCCGACCTGATTTGTCCAAAATGACCCTAGGTCACTAAGGAACTGACACGTGTTCCAACGGTCAGATTTCAAACTCACACGGCAACTTTACTTGGGCTACAAGCAAAGCTGACTTGTCCGACTCTGGACAAGATTCGCTCTCATAGTCTTCACTCAAAGACATAGGTTTTTGGTTTAGGCATCACTTCAGTCATTCTGACTGGTTCTCTTGGACCCCACTTAATAGTACGGTGGTTCCTATGACTCAACACAAAAGGAAAAGAACTACGAAAGATCTAAGTCTTCGAGCTCCATAGGCTTCATATAGTGTCTTCTCTTGTCATAGTCTTCAATGTGAATATCTTCATATACCAGCTTTGACTTCAATGTCTTCATACATTTTTAGGGGTCATCTCTGGTAGTAAAACCGAATCAATGAGGGACTTCTACCTGTGTTATCCTGCAATTCTCACAAACACATTAGTCCCTCAACTAGGTTTGTCGTCAATACTCCAAAACCAACTAGGGGTGGCACTAGATGCACTTACAATCTCCCCCTTTTTGGTGATTGATGACAAACTAGTTGAAGTTTTCAACGGGGAATATAATCTGTGAAATTGTAAAGAATAAGGAATTGTCTTCATAAGTTGCAAGGGATCCCCCTGAAGATGTGCATATAAGTTAATTTGCTTTTGGAATGCAAATGCACATGGCAGGTGGTACTTGTGGAGATCCACTTCAACTTATGATGACAATCCACTATGCATGTGAAAGTATATGAAGATAATGACATGCATAATGGAAAATGGATGTCTGCAGAATGAGCTAAGTGCGGAATTTATCGTCGCACATGCGGAATTTATCTTCGCAAAACAAGGTGGCAAATAAGTAGCAGACGACCATCTGGTTTAAGTGTTACAACTCATAAGAACCAAATGTAGCAAAAACGAGAGTTGTAAGCACGAAGCAAAATATAAAGCACCCGCCCATATGGACCCGCTTGAAGACTATCAATCTCATATTCTTCTCCCCCTTTTGTCAGTAATGACCAAAAAGGTTTGAAGACATAGAGCCTCTACTTGTTCCCATGAGGAGTAGGTGAAGTAGCAGGGTTGTTGGTGTTGTTTGGCAGTGCAGAAGAGCTTGGAGGTGCTGAAGGAGGTGGCGGTGAAGTAGCATCGTCTTCTTCCTCAATAATTCTGGAAGTGACTGTGGCAGCAGAGGAAGAGAACTCAGAGTCTTCAAGGGATGGAGTTCCTAGCAGCATAGCCCTTCGAGGAGGTGTGGAGTCAAACTTGAATCTCTCAGTGAAGCCATCCTCTTGAAGATCAGCTTCAAAAAGCATCATCGTTATCCCTTTCCATGTGCGGCGACAGGTTTCATGGGCAACAAAAGCATTCTTGGTGGCAAGATTTCGAGTGCGATTAACATCCACCAAGAGGCTTTTCATCTGACGCTTCAGCCAGTCATGATGCCTATCCTGTTTCTGATGTAGAGCCACAAGAAGCTCTCGGTCATTGAGAACACGAGTGCGCTTCTTGGGTCTTGGAGCAGTGGCACTATCAGTGGCTTCAGTGGAAGCAGGGTGTGGTGCACGTGTAGTGCCAGCCAAAGGATACACCCGAGAAACTGCTTCAACGCCTTCAACGTTCTGTGTAAAACTCTGATGTTCTGCGTTCTGAAGACTTAGAGGTTGCTTGGCAGGCTCAGAATATATGGCTTCAGTAGACATGTCCATGTCAGGCAAGAAGATCCGATGGTTGCGGGCTGAGGGCTGATAAAAGATGGCGGAGTGTAGCTTGATCAGCCGCATGAACCAAGGGGCGTAGAACTTCAAACCAAACAGATCAATGCCTGATGCAGCAAGTTGGCGTATGAAGAAGTCCTGTGCATTGAAGCATTTGCCATGAAGTATATAGAAGACCAAAGTCTTCATTGCACCCTGAATCTTGGCATTTGGAGAGTGCCCTTTGATAGGCTAGAGAGTTCGCCTGATGATGTGATAGATGGTTCTGGGCAGGTACTCAAGGTCTTCAACGAAGAACTCTGTGGGATACGCAGCATCTTGGGGCAATGGCTTCATCATGCTGAGCATTTGACTCATATCAGGTTCTGGCCGCTGAAAGATGCTCTCAATAGCTTCAGCATGCAGCTGACAGCCTTGCTCGAAGAGATCGCCAGGATTGGGCAAGCCAGTGAGATCAATGATGTCAAATGCATTGGCTTTGTGATGAACGTTGCCAGTCATCCACTCCAGGAACCAAGTCTTGGGATCTCTGCTGTACCCTTTGATGTGAAGTGTGCCATAGAATTGTAGCAGTAGCTCTTCATTCCAATGCTCTTCATCAGTAACAAACTGCAGCAGACCCACTTGCTTGAAGCAATCCAACGCTTCTTCTAGACAGGGCAGACCAGCTATAGCTTCAACGTCAAGGCGCTTGTGTGGGAAGATGCGACCTTGGTTGTAAAGAATGCAAGAGTAATAGCTTCTGTGAGGATAGATCCAGAACCGATCAGATGATATCCTTTCCCTTGAGTAGGGGTTCCTGGAGCTATTGAAGAACGTGTTGTCTGCCCTGAAGCCATTGATGTTGAAGGAGCCAGGTGCTGATGCAGGACCTGGAAACCTTGGCAGTCTTGGGATTGGCTTCTGGACCTGAGGTCTATGCTCAACATGATAGTTGAATTGGGGACCGACGGCAGACTCAGGAACAGAAGTGGCGGGATCAGTGGCTTCGCTGTCTTCTGAAGCTTTTGCTGGGGAGGGCTCCACATTAGCTTCGTTGTTGGTTGTGGCAGCCTCAAGATTTTCATCCTCCACTTGACTAGCTGGAGGGTCGGTCACAGGCACGTTCTCCTAGAGAACTGCTTCTTGGTGGAGCAGGGGAGTGGGATCTTGTGGTACTTCTTCTTCTGCGGCTGATGCAGCCGGAATGTCTTCAGTAGAGACTTGAGGCCTTGGACCTTTGCGAAGCCTGCGGAACACAGACGACGCCTGTGGAGTTGGAGTGGGCTGGTCCTCATAGTCTTGTTCCTATTGTGGGCGATCCGCCCATGAAGCATCCTGTGCAATTGGCGTCAGTGGATGACCAATGCTGATGAGTTTGCTGTTTTCTAACTGAGGAAGGATCGCATCATCTTCTACATTGTCATGATGACCAATGTCTTCAGCAGCGATGGGATTAGCTGCTGGAATGTCTTTAGCTTCAGGAGCCTCTGTGGAAGCAGGCTCATGAACTGTCAGTTGACGTTCTGCGTCAGGATGAACCATAGAAATGGGTTCAACTATCAAGGGCTCTGTGGGAGCAGCCCGAGCTTTCTTGGTCTTTCTCTTTTTCTTGGTGGGGGCAGTAGGAGAGTCTTCAGAGTGTTTCCTCTTCCTGGCTTCAGCCTCAGCAGTTCTTGTCTTCTTGAGCTCTGAAGCTGTTGACCGGCTCTTTGGCTTCGAGCCAGTCATTCTTGTTGGGAAGACAATCGGAACTGCTTCTTGCCTTGGTGCATCAGATTCAGCCGTAGCAGGCTTCTTCTTCTTCTTTGCGGCCATCCTGGGGTCGATGCTAGGACGCCCAAGTGCCTTGCACTTCTCAGCCTCATTATAGGCTTGCACACATCTGTCAGCCAGAGTCTTCATGCGCTCACGCGAACCCTGAGCTTCTGCACGCTTCTTCGCAAAGGCTTCCTTGAGCTCGTGCATCATTGTCTTGAAGTTCTTCACTTCTTGCATGCTGAGCTTGGCCATATGCTTCTTGAACTGAGCCTTTTCATAGTCAATCTTCTGCTTCAGCTCAACAATGCGCCGGGCAATAGCAAGTTCTGAAGCAATGGCGCCTTGGAAGGCGACACTGAGGCCAATGGGTAGCTGCAGATCTTCAAAGCTGATGTTTGGCGTGTCAAACCACTCATCAATGAAGTTGTGGATGATGGTGACATCAAAGAGAGGCAGATCATTGAAGATTTCTGCTTCTTCTTTGCTCTTGATGAGTTGCTCAAGAGCGTCATCTGCAAGATCTTCATCACTTGACAGATCAATGTCGTCATTGCGCAGAATGGCTGCAGCTGTTAGCTCTTTGCCAGTGTGAGACAGAGGCATCTTGGCCTTCTGGGGCCTTGAGACGCGTGATAAGTCTTCAGACTGCACACTGTCTTCAGGAGGTGCAGTTGCCAATGGCTTCGCCCTTGAGATTTTTGGTGAAGGAGCCGGCTTTGAAGCTTTTGGCTTCTTCAACTGCTTTGGCTTCGGCACTGCAGGCGCGTCATCAGACTCAGTGTCATCTGCAGGCTCATTCACTGCAGTCCCTTGAACCAAGATGTTGGTGATGAGGCCTTCAAGGTTGGCGAAAGGATCGATGACATTGGGTTCTGCATGTCGTGTGCCATCTGCCCTTGGAGATGAGGGACCAGGGTTGAAGTCTAACCCAAAAGTCTTCTTGTTCTGCTTCTCTGAGTTCTAAGCAAACTGGAAGTTGCGCTTGAACAGATTGTTGTCACGATACCATAGCAGTGACGACGAGTGTGCATCAGCAGGCTGTGGTCCACGGACCATGCATGGATAGAAGCCTTGAGCAATGGCTTCATCTCTGGACCTGGGTAGAAGATTCTTGAATAGGATGTCTCCCCACGGTCTCTTGATGGCATTTTTCTCAGCATACTCTTGGGTCACAAATCTGTATTTGAACCATTGTTTTGCCCAATATCTTCGAATCCATTGGATTCGGGTCTTGCGTTGACTGTAATCCTCTTCAGGATCTGTCTTGTACATTTCTGAGAGTTCATCTGGCAGATCTCTGGAGGTCTCACCACGACGCTTTCTGCCACCCTTCCTTGCTGCTTTCTCTGAAGCCATAAACTTTAACTTGAAAGGCTTCAAGACGTTCAAAGGCTTCAAAGGTTTTCGTTTGCTGGACCAACAGGAACTGGCTTCGGGAGAATTTATGTGATGCTGTAAGAATTCTGCAAATGAATGCACACTATGAGAACCAAAGGATTCTTCCACGGACATGTACCTGTGACAGCATTAAGGTGCGAGGGAAGGGGAAGAGGTCATATGCATTCTCAGAAGATTTTGAAGATAAATCAGTTTAGAAGACATTGACCTCATCGTGCGAAGACATTCACTCATAGATAAGAAGTTGGTTCCAGATTTGTACGAATCCACAGATCAGTACAAGTGAGGAATCTAACTACTTTGTGAAGCACAAGTGAATATACTAGGCATGTTTATGAGATGCAATATGGGAGAGATCTAGCTTATGTGAATAGAAACTGCTTGTGGTAGAAAGTGACAGATCAATAGGATCAACGGTGCTAAAAAAAGAGTTTTATTTACCACACTGAGAACTGCTAGATGAAGTGGGAGATGAGGCCGAGCAGTTCGATCTTCCATGCCCTAACTTGGCGACGGAGGACACCTACGGTGACGGTGGAGAGGAGGATGTCCGCGGTCGGCGTGAAGACGGCGTCGGAGAGGTTGCGGCAGCGAAGCGCTTCGTCGCCGGCGTCGTCGAGAGCTAGCAGTGGCGCTAGGGTTCATGCGAGGGTGGAAGAAGAGATAATGACCGCTGTGAGTGCGTATTTATAGGCACAGGGGCGGCACTGTGCTATTACACAGGTGCCCCTGGCGATTCACATTTGAGGAACACGTGGCCATTATGCGGAATTTTGGGGTTTGTTCCACATCCCACGCACGCCTGGATTGTCGGGTGGTCGTTCCTACTTCTCCGGAATTCATGTGGAGGAATGAGCATTGAAAACGGACTTAATGGTTGTCTCTGTATCTTCTGCTGGCAAGGACGCAGAGAAGACATTCGACAGTTTCAATAGAATGCATATGACTTGGAGAGATAGAGTTTGAGATAGAAAGCATAGAGAGGTTAGGGTCCGATCACATTCACTTAGTTCAAAAGATTCAACACGAAGACGTAGCTATAAGTGAATGCTATAGAGGACAGTACACTAGCATATATATATATATATACATACATACATACATATATATATATATATATATATATATATATATAATCAACATAGTGAAGATAATCATGAAAATATGTTGAGATCGAAGCCAAACCAAGTGTGAAGACATTGCAAGGTAACGCCATGAGTGAACCACTTCAAAATAGAACGTTTGGTGGTGGCGTTACCAACCGTATAGGAAGTATTAGACCCAGACACGGCGCACAATTATCGTGGCGCTCCGAAGTCAAATTCCACATTAATGTATTCACACTTAGAATGTATGTCTTCATTGATTGAAGATATACTTCACTTCGTGTGTTGCACATCTAAGTAATCAATATGCATAAGTGTTAGGATGTGTGCCTGATCACATGACATTTGAGGATTCCAGGATATTTAGCTCACACCGCAACTTGCAAAACCTCTTCTCATCCAAGGGCTTGGTGAAGATATCTGCCAATTGCTCTTCAGTGTTGACGTGTATGATATCAATGTCTTCCTTCACAACATGATCTCTGAGAAAGTGATGACAAATTTCAATGTGCTTTGTCTTCGAGTGCTGAACTGGGTTGTTAGCAATCTTGATGGCGCTTTCGTTGTCGCAGTAAAGTGGCACTTGCTTCAGATAAATGCCATAGTCCTTAAGTGTTTGCTTCATCCACAGAAGCTGAGCACAGCAAGATCCAGCAGCAATGTATTCAGATTCAGCAGTGGAGAGAGATACACAGTTCTGCTTCTTTGAAGACCAACATACAAGTGGTTGTCCCAGAAAGTGACATGTGCTTGATGTAGACTTGCGATCAACTTTGTCACCAGCATAATCAGCATCCGAGAATCCAACCAGATCAAACTCTGAGCCCTTTGGATACCATAATCCTAGAGTTGGGGTGTGAACCAAATATCGAAGAATTCGTTTCACAGCTAAGTGATGCGACTCCTTTGGTGCCGCTTGAAATCGAGCACACATGCAAACACTAAGCATAATATCTGGCCTAGATGCACATAGATAAAGTAAAGAACCAATCATGGAGCGGTATACCTTTTGATCGAACTCTTTACCATTGTCGTCAGGACCCAGATGATGTTTGGCTGGCATTGGTGTTGTGAAGCCTTTGCAGTCTTGCATACCGAACTTCTTCAGGCAATCTTTGAGATACTTCTCTTGAGATATGAAGATGCCATTGCGTTGTTGTCGTATTTGAAGACCAAGGAAGAACTTCAGCTCCCCCATCATGGACATCTGATATTGCTCTTGCATCATATATCCAAACTCTTCACTGTACTTCTGATTGGTGCAGCCGAAGATAATGTCATCCACATATATTTGGCACACAAACAGTTCACCATCATATGTCTTCGTGAAAAGAGTGGGGTCTAGGGAACCAGGTATGAAGCCTTTGCTCTTCAGGAAGTATTTGAGTGTGTCATACCAGGCCCGAGGGGCTTGTTTGAGGCCATACAGTGCCTTGTTGAGCTTGTATACCATGTCAGGATGTTTTGGATTTTCAAAGCCAGGTGGTTGTGCAACACACACTTCTTCTTCAATCTTGCCATTGAGAAAGACACTCTTCACATCCATTTGATATAGAAGTATGTTATGATGATTTGCATAGGCCAGCAGTATGCGTATGGCTTCAAGTCTAGCCACAGGAGCAAATGTTTCATCGAAGTCAATGCCTTCCACTTGAGTATATCCTTGAGCAACGAGATGAGCTTTGTTTCTGACAACTTGACCATGCTCATCTTGCTTGTTGCGGTATATCCATTTGGTGCCTATTATATTGTGCTTCCGTGGATCAGGACACTTAACCAGATCCCATATATTATTCAGCTCAAACTGTTGAAGCTCTTCTTGCATAGCTTGAATCCATTCAGGTTCCATGAAGGCTTCTTCAACTTTCTTGGGTTCTGCTATTGAGACGAATGCGAAGTGCCCACATAAATTTGCTAGCTGAGTTGCCCTTGAACGAGTGAGTGGACCAGGTGCATTGATGCTATCAATTATTCTTTCAATCTGCACTTCATTGGCAACGCGAGGATGTACAGGGCGAAGACTTTGCTCTTGCTGTTCATTGTCGTTGTTGGAAGGAATATCTTCAGGCTGAGCATTATCTTCATGTTGATCAGGTGCTGAAATGATAAGTTCTTCTTTAGGATGAGTTTCAGAAGGTATAATTTCTCCAGTTCCCATTAGCTTGATTGATTCACTGGATGGAACTTCATCTAGCACATTTGGCAGCTGCTCTCTTTGTGAACCGTTGGTCTCATCGAACCGCACATCCACTGTTTCAACCACTTTGTAATGAAAGAGATTGAAGACTCTGTAGGAGTACGAATCCTTTCCATATCCAAGCATAAAACCCTCATGTGCTTTTGGTGCAAATTTTGAGGTGTGATGTGGGTCCTTGATCCAGCACCTTGCGCCAAAAACTCTGAAGTAACTAACATTTGGCTTCTTGCCAGTAAGGAGCTCATAAGATGTCTTGTTCAGTAGCTTGTGAAGATAAACACGATTGATTGTATGGCATGAAGTATCAATGGCTTCGGGCCAAAATTTTCTTGGGGTCTTGTATTCATCTAGCATCGTTCTGGCCATCTCAATTAGTGTTCTGTTCTTGCGTTCGACGATGCCATTCTGCTGTGGCGTGTACGGGGCTGAGAATTCATGTGTGATGCCCAAGGTATCAAGATATGTATCAAGGCCAGTGTTCTTGAATTCAGTGCCATTGTCACTTTTGATGTGCTTTATCTTGGCGCCAAAATTGTTCATAGCTCGATTGGCGAAGCGTCTGAAGACATCCTGCACTTCAGTCTTGTAAAGGATTATGTGCACCCAAGTATATCTAGAATAATCATCAACAATAACGAAGCCATAGAGGCAAGTAGTAGTAGTTAGAGTTGAGTAATGAGTGGGACCGAAAAGATCCATGTGAAGCAGTTCGAAGGGTCGAGTAGTGGTCATGATTGTCTTCGAGGGATGTTTGGCCCTCGTCATCTTCCCTACTTCACAGGCACCGCATAAGTGGTCTTTCTTGAACTTGACGCCCTCGATGCCTATGACATGCTTCTTCTTCGCAAGGGTGTGGAGGTTCCTCATGCCAGCATGTCCAAGCCTCCGATGCCAGAGCCAGCATTCTGAAGCCTTTGCTAGAAGACATACTGCAAGCTGTGGCCCTGCTGAGAAATCTACCACGTACAAATCATCTTTTCGATACCCTTCAAACACTAGAGACTTGTCAGATTCCATTAGTACAAGGCAACGATATTTTCCAAACATTACGATCATGTTCAAATCGCAAAGCATTGAGACAGACATTAAGTTGAAGCTAAGGGATTCAACAATCATGACTTTATCCATGTGTTGATCCCTTGAGATTGCAACTCTACCTAGACCCAATACCTTACTTTTACCAGTGTCAGCAAATGTGATGTGGCTCTTGTCGGATGGACGTAAGGTTGAGTCCATAAGAAGACTTCTTTTGCCAGTCATGTGATTTGTACACCCACTGTCAATAATCCATTCTGAAGACGCTGGTGTCGTACCCTACAGTGCAATTAGGGGGATAGGCTTCACCAAGAGCATTGTGAAGCAAAAACATTTGACGAACCAGTGGGTTATGAAAGCTTAGATCCAGGTTAGGACTAATAGTGAGAGTAGCAAGCGATTCAGGTACGAAGTACATAGTAAGACCATTTGGGCATTTGATCTTGCGCCCTACAAGATGTTTAAGGTCCCCAACAATAGCGTCAGACGATTTTGGTTTTCTGCTGGAGACCTTTCCCTGCAAAAGAGAGTTAAGCCTTCTTAACCACCCACATCTTTAAGGGTGGCTTAGAAGCAATAAGTCTAAGTGCAGCATCTGAGAATTTTGGCTTTGAAGCTTTAGCAAACAGTCTTGCAGGCGGACAATAGTACTCATAAGAATAAGCAGAATAGTTCTTGGTCTTATGAACATGGTGGTTTGATGAACCGCTCTCATATTCATATGCCTGAGTATGGTTTCCCTACAAAACATTTGCGTTAGTGCGACTCAGGTGAGTCCTCTGTCTGTATGAAGCCTTTGGACCGTATGAAGCCTTTGGTCTGAGGTTTGTCTTCTTCACATGAGGTGTCATGATGACATTCACAGGAAGACTCTCTAGACACCTTTTCGGAACCTAGATCTTCTTCATAGGCGGTCCATTCCTGCAGTTAGTACCAATGTACCTGGCAAATACTTCACCATTCTGATTCTTAAACAGTATATAGTTTGCATCAAAGGATTCATCAATGATAATGGGGTTAGCACAATTGAAGCCAGATAGATTGGATGGATCTGTTGAAGGTTCCTTTGCAGCAAACCACATGGTTTTGGGGTACTGCTCAGGTTTCCAGTAAGAGCCATCTGCATTCATTTTCCTTACAAACCCAACACCCTCTTTCCTAGGGTTTCGGTTCAGAATCTGCTTTTTGAGGACATCACATAGTGTCTGATGCCCTTGAAGACTTTTGTACATCCCTGTTTCAAGCAATGTCTTCATCCTAGCATTCTCATCAGCAATAGCGGTGGTATCCTCAGCAGAGGGGTTAGATACCACATCAACAGTTGAAGATATTGCAACAGCAGTAGAAGTAGAACATTAAGCAACAGAAGTAGCATTATCACGCTCAAAGCATTTAAGACATGGTGGTTCAAATCCTTCCTGAGCGGGACTGATCTGTTTGGCGCGAAGTGACTCGTTTTCCGTTTGAAGATCTTCATGAACCGCTCTCAATTTCTCAAGATCCTGCTTCCTTTGAAGATAATCATAGGAAAGCTTTTCATGAGTTGTTGAGAGAGTTTCATGACAACTTTCAAGTTCCTGATACTTAACGTGAAGATTTTTTATGTCTTCAATTAAGGATTCAGATCGAGTCATTTCAGCACCTAACAGATCATCGCTTCTGTCTAACCGTTTTTGAATATGTTCCATAGCTTTCTGTTGTTCAGTTGCAATTTTAGCAAGTGTTTTGTAGCTAGGTTTTGAACCACAATCAGAGTCATCGTCACTAGATGTTTGATAGTGAGTAGTGCGTGTGTTTACCTTGGCACCGCGTGCCATGAAGCAGTAGGTAGAAGCGGAGTAGTCCTTGTCATTTGCATCGGTGTCGGTGATGAAGTCATTGTCTTCAGTGTTGAAGATGGACTTGGCAATGTATGCTGTAGCCAGACTTGCGACGCCTGAGTCGGATTCCTCCTCAGACTCCACCTCTGCCTCCTCAGAAGCAGACTCCTCCTCTGAATCCATTTCCTTGCCAACAAACGCACGTGCCTTGCCAGATGAGCTCTTCTTGTGTGATGAAGCTTTGAGGAAGACTTGGAAGAAGACTTTGAGTATTTCTTCTTCTTTTTGTTATCGTCAGAGTCATATTCCTTGCTCTTCTTCTTCTTTTTGTTCTCATTGTCCCACTGTGGACACTCAGAGATGAAGTGGCCAAGTTTCTTGCACTTGTGACATGTTTTCCTCTTGTAGTCATGAGCAGGAGCTTCATCATTCCTTGAACTTGATCGGGAAGACTATCTGAAGCCTTTCTTCTTGGTGAATTTTTGGAACTTCTTGACAAGCATAACAAGTTCCCTTCCAATGTCTTCAGGATCATTAGAACTGCTGTCAGATTCTTCTTCAGATGAGGAGACAGCTTTTGCCTTCAAGGCACGAGTTCGCCCATAGTTTGGACCGTAGATATCTCTTTTCTCCGAAAGCTGAAACTCATGTGTGTTGAGCCTCTCAAGTATGTCAGACGGATTGAGTGTCTTGAAATCAGGACTTTCTTGAATCATCAGGGCCAGGATGTCAAATGAACTATCAAGTGATGTCAGCAACGTCTTGACGACTTCGTGTTTGGTAATCTCAGTGGCGCCGAGGGCTTGAAGTTCATTTGTGATGTCAGTGAGTCGGTCAAATGTGTGCTGGACATTCTCATTGTCATTTCGCTTGAAGCGATTGAAGAGGTTGCGAAGGACACTGATTCTCTAGTCTCTCTGGGTTGAGATGCCTTCATTGACCTTGGAGAGCCAGTCCCAGACCAGCTTGGATGTCTTAAAAGCACTCACACGGACATACTGTCCTTTGGTCAGATGACCACAGATGATGTTCTTGGCAGTAGAGTCCAGTTGAACGAATTTCTTGACATCAGCAGCAGTGACACCTTCTCCAGCCTTGGGAACGCCGTTCTCGATGACATACCATAGGTCGACGTCAATGGCTTCAAGATGCATGCGCATCTTATTCTTCCAGTAGGGATATTCAGTTCCATCAAAGACGGGGCACACAACAGAGACTTTAATTATCCCTGCAGTTGACATAGCTAAAACTCTAGGTGGTTAAACCAAATCACACAGAACAAGGGAGCACCTTGCTCTGATACCAACTGAAAGTGCATTATATCGACTAGAGGGGGAGGGGGTGAATAGGCGATTTTTATGAAGGTCTTCAGAACATGGGAGTTTTGAAGACAAACGATAAATTTAAACCTATTACCATGCAGCGGAAGGTAGACTACACTAGGCAAAACATAGTCAAGTATTCAATGAAGTGAAAGCACAAAGACTAATAGCAGCTAGGTAGTAAGGATCAGGTAGGAAGATATTGTGAAGCCAAACAGAACCCGCAGCCACTCAGTGAAGACAAATGATAGAGCAAATATACAATGACTTCACAATGAGTAACAGTAAGTAAAGTGAAGTGAAGATGAAACCAGTGACTCGTTGAAGACAATGATTTGTTGGACCAGTTCCAGTTGCTGTGACAACTGTACGTCTGGTTGGAGCGGCTAGGTATTTAAACCTTAGGACACACAGTCCCGGACACCCAGTCCTGAACACGCAGCTCAGGACACCCAGTCCTCACCGTATTCTCCTTGATCTAAGGTCACATAGACCTCACCCAATCACTCTGGTAAGTCTTCAAGGTAGACTCCTGAACCTTCACAGACTTCGTTCACTGGCAATCCACAATGTCTCTTGGATGCTCAGAACGCGACGCCTAACTGGCTGGAGGATGCACAGTCCTCAAGTGTAATAAGTCTTCAGATCACACAGACAAGAAGACTTAAGTGATGCCCAATTCTCTCTGGCTCTGGTGGTTAGGGCTTTATCCTCGCAAGGAATTCTCTCTCAAAGGCTTCGAGGTGGGTTGCTCTCAAACGACAAAAGCCGTACTTTCAATCTGAGTAGCCAACCATTTATGGTTGTAGGGGGTGGGCTATTTATAGCCACTTGGCAACCCGACCTGATTTGTCCGAAATGACCCTGGGTCACTAAGGAACTGACACGTGTTCCAACGGTCAGATTTCAAACTCACACGACAACTTTACTTGGGCTACAAGCAAAGCTGACTTGTCCGACTCTGGACAAGATTCGCTCTCATAGTCTTCACTCGAGGACATAGGTTTTTGGTTTAGGCATCACTTCAGTCATTCTGACTGGTTCTCTTGGACCCCACTTAACAGTACGGTGGTTCCTATGACTCAACACAAAAGGAAAAGAACTACGAAAGATCTAAGTCTTCGAGCTCCATAGGCTTCATATAGTGTCTTCTCTTGTCATAGTCTTCAATGTGAATATCTTCATATACCACCTTTGACTTCAATGTCTTCATACATTTTTAGGGGTCATCTCTGGTAGTAAAACCGAATCAATGAGGGACTTCTACCTGTGTTATCCTGCAATTCTCACAAACACATTAGTCCCTCAACTAGGTTTGTTGTCAATACTCCAAAACCAACTAGGGGTGGCACTAGATGCACTTACACAGGTCACTCCCACTCCCAAGCCCGGTGAGAGCGTTGTGTTCGTGTCTCACTTCCTTCGAGGGCTAGGCTTTGCAACAGATCCCTTCGTGAGGGGGCTCATGTTTTATTATGGGCTGGAATTTCACGACTTAGCTCCGGAGTCCATCCTCCACATCTCATCGTTTATTGTCGTGTGCGAAGCCTTCCTCCATATTACTCCACACTTTGGACTATGGCTTAAGACCTTTAAAGTATTACCAAAGATGATCAAGGGAGGGCGCGCGGAGTGCGGAGGCGCTGTTATAAGCAAGAATGCTGACGCTCCATGGCCCGAGGGCTCTTTTGAAGAGGAGTTCAACTTATGGCAACAAGAGTGGTTTTATATCACCGCTCCCAGGGGCTCCAAGTGGGTGGTGTCACCTGCTTTTCGCTCGGGTCCCCCACCACGACTAGCGTCATGGGTCAATAAGGGGATGGACTGGGGGCCGGCAAAGGACGTGCCCCTGCTGCAGGGCCGCATCCAAGATCTCCTAGAAAGGGACATTAGCCTGGTCGTGGTGATGCAGGTTATGCTAATTCGCCGAGTTCTGCCCTGCAAACGTCGCCCTCTCCGCCTGTGGGAGTTCAATCCGGAGGGACCGCAAGCTCTCCAACACTTCCTTGGCATGACACCCGTGGAGATGTACAAATTGTTCTTCGGATCACAAGTAATGTGTCCGGATTCTACGGAGGACGCAGGACTAAGTTGCAATCGTCTGGATACTCAAGTAAGTAACCCTGTTCCCGGACACGCCATCCGTTCATTTATCACAACATCACCCTTAAAAGAGTTGTCTTTGAAACATGAGTGGGTAGCGAAGGCGAAGTTAATCAGGTGTCCGGCCCCCCTTCCTGAGACCTCACCGGATCCCACGTTAACCAGGATGTTGGAGATCGTGTCTTTAGAAGAAAACGAGGGGGGGGGACAAGGAAGCTACCGCCTCCGCGAAGGAGGCTGTCAGGAAAGGAGGAATCGAAAATTCCTCTACCCAGGGGAAGAAGAGGACCGCCTCTGAAGACCCGGAGACCATGGCCTCAAAGCGGGGGAAGAAATCTTCGCCAGAGGGTCCTGTGCCGGGGGATACCTTGGCCGCACTGTGCCCCCAAGGGGATCAGCCCTCCACCGAGCCGTAAGTAGAGAGGGGAGGTTTTAAAATGAGAGGAATCCTTATTTTATCTCCGAGGAAAATAACTGACGTGTTACCTTGTAGTTCGGATCTCAGCCCTTCTCAGCAGGACTCATCTTCAGGGGACCTTCTTCCAGAGATGATGGAGAGCGGAACGCCTCCCCCTGCTGTTCCGCCTTACGAGGCGGGCGACCCTGAAGTGTCGACGCGGAGGGTTTCTCCTAATCCGGCAGGGCCGGAAGGCAGTCATATGGCCCCCTAGAGCTCTCCGCGTCCGGCCTTTGAGAAAAACCATCGAGCGAGTCTGGCACCGCCTGGTGTGCGGTCAGAGGAGCTGAAGGACCTGCTAGGGCAAGCGTCTATCTCGGAGGAGCACCGTGCATTGATGGGTACGGTAATTGAAAGGATTTCGCCCGTGGAAAGCGGGTTGCCCGAGGCCGTCAGGAGTTTGCTGACAGGTTTTGAGGTACGCGAAGTGATGTACCTTTTGACAGTTCTGCATATATGAGATGCGCCCTGTGTAGATAGTAGCCCCTGAGACTCTGTGTGTTGCCGAAGACGGCAGCACGCAGAGGATCATAGTCCCTGGTATAATATTGCCGCCTTCTTATGTAGGTGACGAAGTGTCCGGTGGCCAGCTGGATTGATGAATTTGCCGAGCTATCGCGGCAACTTGACGTGGCGGATGGCGATATCGCGCTTGACAACAAGCGGCTTGACGAGGCACAAGGTATGTAATCTCTCCGGAGACACCTGGTAAGAGGAGCTTGACGCTAGTATCTTACAGTGTCTGCACTTGATGCAGATGGGGCTGCCGCTGTGGAGGACCTTCGGGCAGAGCTTGCCCGAGTCAAGGAGCAAGCCAGAGAAAGCGATGCGGCTACCCTAAAGGCGGTTGAGGAGTTGAAAGCCGAACAGGCTGCTCATTGCCAAAGCAAAAAGGAAATGGCCGAGATGGCTGCGAAGTTGAAGACCGTTGCTGACTGCTGCAAGCTTCTTGAGAAAGAAGATCAGGCGGAGCGGACAGACCTGGAAAAGGCCATTACAGCGGCCAAGGATGCTCGTTCTGCGATGAGAGCAATGAAGGAGGAGCCGCGTCAGGCCGGAGATATCGCAGCTGGAAAGCCCTTTATGCTGCGAATGAAGTTCGGAGATCCCAAGTATGCTCCGTTGGACCGGATGTGGAGTTCGGTGGACGACTATCTGGATTTGGCTGCGAGTGCCGCTGATGTGGCCGAACATTTTCGAGATCAGAAAGCTAGCGAAGTGGAAAAGCTCTTCTGGTCACAGTTCAACAATCTGGAGCGTCCACTTCCATTGACCGATCGTTTGGCCCAATGGGCCAAACAGAATAGGTTGTCCGGACTCGCCATGAAGGATGTCGTGGATCATCTGTGGCCGGAGAGGCCAAAGCCGAACAGTTATTTTAGCTTGGTGTAGCGGTTCCTTGGTGCAGTGCCGCATATCAATGCGATGAAGAGGTCAGCATGCATAGAGGGTGCGCGGATGGCCCTTGCCCGTGTCAAGATATACTGGGCGGAGATTGTAACGCCCCAAGACCGATGTGCCAGGTGTCCTCCAGTTATTCGCTCCTGTTGCCATGTCATTCGCTTGCGTGTTGCATCTTTGTCATGTCATCATGTGCATTGCATCATCATGTTTTCAAAACTTGTATTCGTTCGGGTTCCCCCAGTCCGTCTGTTGTCAGTTCTGAGCCCAGACACACTTGCACATGCCCGCGACATGTCCGAAATAGTATTTTATAAGTGGCCAGAAAATGTTCTCAGAATGGGATGAGAGTTGGCGTGCGGTCTTGTTATAGTGTAGGTAGACCGCCTGCCAAGTTTCATCGCTATCGAAGTTCGTTTGACGCCCCAACGATTAACTACAACGGTAGTATAGCCGGTCTAACGTCGGACGTTTTCGGTCTCCGGAAACTGTCGCCGGGCCTCTCCTCTTCTCCCTTCCCAGCCCTTTGCCTTCTGCACTACCTCTCACCGCTAGGCCCTACCTAACCTCTCTCGTCAGCCTGCGACCCTCCTCGCGTGCGTGTCCGAAAAGTTGTCCCGAACCCGACCCAGACAGTCGTTACCGTTGTGTCCGGATCATCCCCAAACATCTACAAAATGTCTCCATTTTCTTATTTGGGCGCCCTAGCCTATTTTTCCTGACCGTCCGATTACGATCGGAGGGACGGTTTAGCCCCTATCCAAAATTCCCCTGCTATATATATATAGTCCATTCCATACCTAATTTGGAAAACCCTAGAAATCCTCCTCCTATCCCATCGCTGCACTGCCACCCACTTCTCCCATCGGGATCCGCTCCAAACCAACCACTGCACCCCTCGCTCCCCTCTCGATTCACCAACTCCTCCCAATCCAGATCCGCACCAAATCGCCATTGCCACCAGCAACTGGACCGATCCCCTCGGCCTCCTCTCCTTCCCTGGCGCCTCATACTCCTTACCTTGCTCTTCCAGCAAGTCAGCGCCTCCTCCCATCGCCGGCGACTGCTTCACCAGGACCCTGCGATTGCAGCCTCGCGCACAAGCTCCTCTGCTTCCTCACGCGCCACGACAAGAAGCAGCACCACCGGGGCCCTTGCATCGTCGAGCACCACCAGGACCAGCCCCGGTGCCACTCCGACCGCCCGAGCACCTCGTGCTTCTCCTCGTCGCCCTCAACCCCACCTCGACTCACCTGAGACCCTGTCCGCCCAAGCAATGCTCGATCATCGCTTCAGCGCGCCCGTCGACCACTGCTGCTACTAGGCCGGAGCTCTGTCGCCCTTCTCGTCCTCCTTCCCCGCGTTTTCTTCTCTCTCTCTCTCGCTCTCATATCACTCCCTCTGTCTTGGGTCGTCAACAGGAGGAGTCCCGCCGCTAGCGACCTCCCTGCTGTCGGAGCCCCACGACCGCGCCTCAAGACGTGTCCTCGCCGGACCCCACGAGCGCCCCCGCACCTTGACGCCAGCTCATCTCTACGGCTAGATCCCGCGCCGTCCCGACCCTGCACCGCCCTTGCCTGTTCCCGCGGCGCCCTGAACCCATCGCTGCCTTTTCTCTTTCAGAACGACGACCAGCGCCAGCAACCGCTCGACCACGTTGACTCGATTGAGTCAACCGCCAGATCCACCGCACCTGGACCGGGCCTCCTCGCGATTCCAGGCCCAGCGGCCCGCCTCTCCTCGGCCTCGCTCTGCCCCGCATCTTCAGTGCCCTGGCCCAACTCCGCCCGAGCGAGCCGGCCTACCCCTCCCCCTCAAACGGGCTGAAGCCCATGGGTGAGGCCACCCACAGCGCCCCTCCTTTTGTCTTATTTCTACTGTTGGGCCAGCCTGCAGTTTCGGCCCGATAGCATTTTTTCCCTGACTTGCGAATTTCCTAATTACCAGTGCACTGCATCTTTACAGATTGAACCCTATACTTCATGCATATTATAACTCTCAAACCATGCATCATATGTAAAAACTTAATATATGAAAGTTGCTTAGAATTTTGTGTAGGATAATAATATCCAACTTTCTTGCATGTTCAAAATGATTAATGATGTTTGCTTATATTTGCCTATTGCCATGTTAGAATGATTAAATTCATAACTAAATAACCGTAGCTCGGTTTTTAAGAAACTTTATATGTAAATGGGGTAGAAAAATGCCTAGATTATCATGATGGATTTACTTTACATGTTTAACAACTCTAAAATATGGTTTAGGGCAGAACAATACCAAACCTAATATATGCATATGGTGATTTACTGGAATTTTTTGTTCGTGTTTCCGGCCTCATTTAACCTTGACTAGATAGGTAGTTTTCATGCTTCACCTCTTGGCATGTTTTAACAACATTTAATATTGTTGGGTACATAAATGAGATCGAGCTAAATAACTTGAATGTGGTGTTTCGTCAATATGCAACGGAGTTGCATATTGAGCTCCACTTAATTTGTAGGATTGTTTGTGCACTTTGCCATGCCATGCATATTTAAACCGGACATGCATCATACTTGATTGTGCACCATGCCTTGATTATGTGGTGGTTGTTTACTATGTTGTTCGCTTCTTTTCGGTGTTGCTTCTTCGTGTTGTTTCCGGTAACGTCGTGTTGTGAGGATTCGTTCGACTACGTCCGTTTGTCTTCTTCATGGACACATTCTTCTTCCTTGCGGGATTTCAGGCAAGATGATCATACCCTCGAAATCACTTCTATCTTTGCTTGCTTAGTTGCTCGCTCTTTTGCTATGCCTATGCTGCGATACCTACCACTTGCTTATCATGCCTCCCATATTGTTGAACCAAGCCTCTAACCCACCTTGTCCTAGCAAACCGTTGTTTGGCTATGTTACCGCTTTGCTCAGCCGCTCTTATAGCGTTGTTAGTTGCAGGTGAAGATTGAAGTTTGTTCCTTGTTGGAACATGGAGATGTTATCCCTTGTTGGAACATGTTTACTTGTTGGGATATCACAATATCTCTTATTTAATTAATGCATCTATATACTTGGTAAAGGGTGGAAGGCTCGGCCTTATGCCTGGTGTTTTGTTCCACTCTTGCCGCCCTAGTTTCCGTCATATCGGTGTTATGTTCCCGGATTTTGCGTTCCATACGCGGTTGGGTTATAATGGGAACCCCTTGATAGTTCGCCTTGAGTAAAACTCCTCCAGCAATGCCCAACATTGGTTTTACCATTTTCCACCTAGCCTTTTCTTTCCCTTGGGTTCTACAGACTCAAGGGTCATCATTATTTTAACCCCCCGGTCCAGTGCTCCTCTGAGTGTTGGTCCAACCTGTCAGCTGCCGGTGGCCACCAGGGGCAACTCTGGGCTGGCCTACCCATACCTAAGACAACCTGAGTGTGCCCTGAGAAAGAGATATGTGCAGCTCCTATCGGGATTTGTCGGCACATTCAGGTGGTGTTGCTGGTTTAGTTTTACCTTGTCGAAATGTCTTGTAACCGGGATTCTGAGTCTGATCGGGTCTTCTCGCTAGAAGGATTATCCTTCGTTGACCGTGAGAGCTTGTTATGGGCTAAGTTGGGACACCCCTGCAGGGTTTTGAACTTTCGAAAGCCGTGCCCGCGGTTATGGGCAGATGGGAATTTGTTAACGTCCGGTTATAGAAAACCTGAAGTTGACCTTAATTAAAATATATCAACCGCGTGTGTTACCGTGATGGTCTCTTCTCGATGGAGTCCGGGAAGTGAACACGGTGTTGGGGTTATGTTTGACGTAGGTTGTTCTAGGATCACTTCTTGATCATAGTTTCACGATCGTGCTTTGCCTTCTCTTCTCGCTCTCTTTTGCATACATGTTAGCCACCATATATGCTAGTCGCTTGCTGCAGCTCCACATATTTACCTTGCCTTACCTATAAGCTTAAATAGTCTTGATCGCGAGGGTGCAAGATTGCTGAGTCCCCGTGACTCACAGATTACTTCCAAACCAGCTTGTAGGTCCCGATGAGTCTGTGCAGATGACGCAACCAAGCTCAAGGAGGAGCTCTTTGAAGATCTTGTCCTTTGTGTTGTTTCATTCTAGTTGATCAGTAGTGGAGCCCAGTTGGGGTCGATCGGGGACCTTTGTCGCATTTGGGGTTCTTCTTTTATTTTGGTTCCGTAGCCGGACCTTGATTGTATCTGGTTGATGTAATGGTTTATTCCTGTAATTGTGTGAAGTGGCGATTGTAAGCCAACTATGTATCTTTTTCCCTTATGTATTACATGGGTTGTGTGAAGATTACCTCACTTGCGACATTGCTTCCAATGCGGTTATGCCTCTAAGTCGTGCTTCGTCATGTGGGAGATATAGCCGCATCGAGGGCGTTACAAGTTGGTAATCAGAGCCTTCCCCGACCTTAGGAGCCCCACTGCTTGATCGAATTAGCGGACGAGTTGAGTCTAGAAAAATGTTTTGAGTCATTTAGGAATTATATATATCGGAGAGTTTAGGGATTCTTTTTACTCCCCAGTCCCCTCATCGCTCTGGTAAGGCATCCTGACGTAGAGTTTTGACTCTTCTCTTCTCAAATTTCACTAAATTTTTTTTAGGATCACGCTGGTATCTTGGAATCGTTTCGATCGATTTGTGACAAGAACATTGTTCTTGGTGCCTCTTGTCATTTAGGGGTTGTGGCAGTGTCTCGAGGAGTTGAGCTCCGAGGTGTTGTCGTCACAATTTTATCGTTGCAGTTCTGGAATACCTGAGTTTAGTACGCCGACATCGAAAATCTCTTTTATGCAGTTCGTTGGTGAGATAACCTCGACGCCACCCAGTACTGGGGCGGGAGTTCGGGAGTATTGCCATAAATCGTATAACGGATGCTTTTCGAAGGTTGAGGTAGACGATTTCCGAAGGTTTCTTGGTTATGTGTTGAAGGATGGATACAGCTGGATGTAGGATTTGCTAGTTTTGGGTGAGATATTATGCTTCCCCTGTATCCCCAACACCTGATTGCATAACCGGAAAATTTCGGGAGTTTATAAGTGGGAATTCAAGTAGCTCTTAGGATATCTTTCTGACAGATGTATGATATGAAATTGGGGTTCGACGTCTAGTGGTCCGCCTATTCACGGTCGGTTTTACAGTGGTCTCGTTGTATCTTAAAGAGTCCTTGGCTATGCCGACTCGGGGACGCTTCATATGTCATGTGCACTGCCTTGTACATGATGGTGTTGTACGATCGAGCCCGTGTAGGCCCCACCACAAAAACTTCGGACGAAATCTCTATCATATGTTTGTTCCGGCTTATTCTACCAGCCAATCCTTTGTTTGTTTTTAGTTGTGGTATTCGAGTTGCTTCAATGTCAAATGTTGATTCCATACCTTTCCTAAACGGTGTTCTCATATTCCTATGGGAATACTAATCCTTCTTGATAATCGAGATTGGCATGCCAATCTTGTTCAACCGGTTTGTCTCTCTTCAAGTGGATCCGGTCATTGCAACATCCACAAGATCAAGTATCAGTTCTTCACAACGGTGTTTGCTTCATCCGTTCCAAGTTGTCTTTGTTTTTTCCCGCCCACTCACCCTTGTTTTCTTCAAGGACTCATATATCTTAATCAAGTATCCATCTTATTGATGTGAAGTCTCTTCTTTCTTTTCTTTCAATATTCTTATTCGGTGATTATCAGGAAGATTCTAACGGAGCTTCAAGTTCGTCACTCTTCACTCGTTTTCTTCTCCGGTGGATTCAAATTAAGATTTGGTGTTGATCATATCCTTTTTCCTCGTTTCAAATGCTTTCTCATGCCGGTGCACCTCTTAATCATCCACTTCTCGCTATTCAATTGTTCTGGAGTGCTCAAGATATCTCGAAGATTTGTGTTTTCCACTGTACATTCGTTCAAGATCCTTCGAGGTTGTTATCTCATTCAAGTCATTTAATTCAACCGGTGCAATCTCTCTTTCAAGTAATCTTTTCAATGGTGTATCTTTTGAGTGGGCCCTAACCCACAGTTCTTTTCCCAGGATCTTACCTGACTCTTCTTATTCTCCCGGAGTTAGTCTCAAATTCATTTCAAAGTTTGACGTAAGAATGAATTGTCATCAGTCAAATGCCTTTCTCGAAGATCTTTCATTTCTTTTCATCGTTGGCTCAACCTTTTTAATTTTTCATTCCGGAGTGCCTCAACAATTCTTGGTGGTGTTTCTCGTTATCTTACTCTGCATTTGAAGACCGAAGAAGAGTTTTCCCTTGAATCTTGTTTCGTTCTATCAAAGATTCATGGCTCTAGGTTGATGTCATACTCTCATAATTATTTTTGATAGTGAGAATTCTTTTCACCTATCCGGAGCAATTCAAGAGTCTTTTCAGTTTGATTCTCCGGAGCCCATCATTTCAGAAGATTTATTCATTCTCAGCTTTCAGTTCTCATTCTCTAAATCTTACCGGTGCATCATTCAAGTATTCTCTTATCAGCTCATGATCTCTTTGTTCTCTTGTATCTAAACTCTCTCATGTATTTTCATTCATTTTAATTCTTACGGTGGTTCGTTCAAGATTTCTCTTCCTTGTTTATCATATCAATTCATTCGTTGTTCCAAATCCCACTGGCGGTTCCATCAAGTCCTTATCAAGTTATCAATATCTCTCTTAATCTTTGCTACGAGAATAAGTAGTATGCCAAATCCGCTGCTTGTCATCAATTTAAATTGGTGAAGGATACGCATAATGTAATTCTTATTTTTGTTTCATCCAAGTGATTTAATTCCTTATTCCGGAGGTTCATAAAATTCTTGATCTCATTTTTTCATCTTTCTTTTCCAGAGCTCAAAGTTATTTCAATTATCATTCCAAAGATCCATCAAATCATTGCAAGGATTCACCTTGTGTTTTCGACCTCTCTTTCCTTTCATTTGATCATTCTTTTCTTACCGGAGTTCTTCATGGAGACTCTACATGATGGTTCATAAAGGATTTAATTCCTTCTAGAAGCGTTCATCAACATTCTTTTCTGAGGAGCTCATGCTTTCTTCATCCTGTAATCCGGAGTGCAATTCTTTCTACCATATCATTGGAGGTGGTATTATGTCATTCTTCATAATTTGAGTTCAAGTTTCATGATTCACATGTTGTTAAGAATGAGATATTTTAAATCCATCAACCTCTTCGTTGGAGTTATCTTGGGTTAATTTTCACCTAAAGCCTTCCCTAAGGATTGTTGCTATTTATGGTGCTTATAAAGGACCCAAGTTCTTTATCCTCCCGGCGAAATAACTTTCTCGTTTCCTTGTTGATATCAATTCAAATCCATTGTTTTCCGTTAGTGGCAGAATTTTCACCTCATAGTTTTGAGATGTTCTTCATAAGCCCACTAGAAGCTTACTCTTTTTCGTTCTTGGATTTCCAACATCTCCGTTCGACCATTCTTCTAAGGATACCTTTTTATGCTCATTCGATATAGAAGATATGGTTCTCTCCTCCGCTCAATCCATTCCATTCTCTCTTTTCTTCCGGAGGCATTGTGATGTTGCTCTCTTCGACCCTTCTTCTTATTTTTGTCAGGACCTTATTCTTTTCATGCTTATGCTTTTAACCGGAGTGTTGTGACCTTTTTGCTCAAGTTCCTTTCGCCTTATCAAGTCTTGCATCCCTTCTAAGCCGGAGTGCTACCCTAATCGGTTCTTTCTTTTTGCTCTTGCTTAACAGAGTGCTTTCAACTTTGTTCATCTCCGTTGTATTCTTTTCTTTGAATGGCTTAACTGTTGCAAGGTCTTTGGTCTCACTCGTTTGTCAAAGAAGCAACTTAGTTTTACCTCTTCTCTTTCTCTTCCATTTTCCCTCCGGTGCCATTCTAGATCTCGGGACGAGATCCTCTCATAGTGGTGGAGTGTTGTAACGCCGCGAGACCGATGTGCCAGGTGTCCTCCAGTTATTCGCTGCTGTTGCCATGTCATTCGCTTGCGTTTGCATCTTTGTCATGTCATCATGTGCATTGCATCATCATGTTTACAAAACTTGTATTCGTTCGGGTTCCCCCAGTCCGTCTGTTGTCCGTTCTGAGCCCAGACACACTTGCACGCGCCCGCGACATGTCCGAAATAGTATTTTATAAGTGGCCAGAAAATGTTATCAGAATGGGATGAGAGTTGGCGTGCGGTCTTGTTATAGTGTAGGTAGACCGCCTGCCAAGTTTCATCGCAATCGGAGTTCGTTTGACGCCCCAACGATTAACTACAGTGGCAGTATAGCCGGTCTAACATCGGACATTTTCGGTCTCCAGAAACAGTCGCCGGGCCTCTCCTCTTCTCTCTTCTCAGCCCTTTGCCTTCTGCACTACCTCTCACCGCTAGGCCCTACCTAACCTCTCTCGTCAGCCCGCGACCCTCCTCGCGCGCGTGTCCGAAAAGTTGTCCCGAACCCGACCCGGGCAGTCGTTACCGTTGTGTCCGGATCATCCCCAAACATCAACAAAATGTCCCCATTTTCTTATTTGGGCGCCCTAGCCTATTTTTCCTGACCGTCCGATTACGATCGGAGGGACGGTTTAGCCCCTATCCAAAATTCCCCTGCTATATATATATAGTCCATCCCATACCTAATTTGGAAAACCCTAGAAATCCTCCTCCTGTCCCGTCGCTGCACTGCCACCCACTTCTCCCATCGGGATCCGCTCCAAACCAACCACTGCACCCCTCGCTCCCCTCTCGATTCACCAACTCCTCCCAATCCAGATCCGCACCAAATCGCCGTTGCCACCAGCCACTGGACCGATCCCCTCGGCCTCCTCTCCTTCCCTGGCGCCTCCTACTCCTTACCTTGCTCTTCCAGCAAGTCAGCGCCTCCTCCCGTCGCCGGCGACCGCTTCACCAGGACCCTGCGCCTGCAGCCTCGCGCACAAGCTCCTCTGCTTCCTCACGCACCATGGCAAGAAGCAGCACCACCGGGGCCCTTGCATCGTCGAGCACCACTAGGACCAGCCCCGGTGCGACTTCGGCCGCCCGAGCACCTCGTGCTTCTCCTTGTCGCCCTCAACCTCGCCTCGACTCGCCTGAGACCCTGTCCGCCCGAGCAAGGCTCGATCCATCGCTTCAGCGTGCCCGTCGACCACCGCTGCTACTAGGCCGGAGCTCTGTCGCCTTTCTCGTCCTCCTTCCCCGCGTTTTCTTCTCTCTCTCTCTCTCGCTCTCATATCACTCCCTCTGTCTTGGGTCGTCAACAGGAGGAGTCCCGCCGCCAGCGACCTCCCTGCTGCCGGAGCCCCACGACCCCGCCTCAAGACGTGTCCTCGCCGGACCCCGCGAGCGCTGCCGCACCTTGACGCCAGCTCGTCTCTACGGCTGGATCCCGCGCCGTCCCGGTCCTGCACTGCCCTTGCCTGTTCCCGCGGCGCCCTGAACCCGTCGCTGCCTTTTCTGTTTTAGAACGACGACCAGCGCCAGTGACCGCTCAACCACGTTGACTCGATCGAGTCAACCGCCAGATCCACCGTGCCTGGACCCGGCCTCGTCGCGATTCCAGGCCCAGCGGCCCGCCTCTCCTCGGCCTCGTTCTGCCCCGCATCTTCAGTGCCCTGGCGCAACTCCGCCCGAGCGAGCCGGCCTACCCCCTCCCCCTCAAACGGGCTGAAGCCCATGGGTGAGGCCACCCACAATGCCCCTCCTTTTGTCTTATTTCTACTATTGGGCCAGCCTGCAGTTTCGGCCTGATAGCATTTTTTCCCCTGACCTACGAATTTCCTAATTACCAGTGCACTGCATGTTTACAGATTGAACCATATACTTCATGAATATTATAACTCTCAAACCATGCATCATATGTAAAAACTTAATATATGAAAGTTGCTTAGAATTTTGTGCAGGATAATAATATCCAACTTTCTTGCATGTTTGAAATGATTAATGATGTTTGCTTATATTTGCCTATTGCCATGTTAAAATGATTAAATTCATAACTAAATAACCATAGCTCGGTTTTTAATAAACTTTATATGTAAATGGGGTAGAAAAATGCCTAGATTATCATGATGGCTTTACTTTGCATGTTTAACAACTCTAAAATATGGTTTAGGGCAGAACAGTACCAAACCTAATATATGCATATGGGGATTTACTGGAATTTGTTGTTCATTGTTTCTGGCCTCATTTAACCTTGACTAGATAGGTAGTTTTGATGCTTCACCTCTTGACATGTTTTAACAACATTTAATATTTTTGGGTACATAAACGAGATCAAGCTAAATAACTTGAATGTGGTGTTTCGTCAATATGCAATGGAGTTGCATATTGAGCTCCACTTAATTTGTAGGATTGTTTGTGCACTTTGCTATGCCATGCATATTTAAACCGGACATGCATCATACTTGATTGTGCATCATGCCTTGATTATGTGGTGGTTGTTTACTATGTTGTTTGCTTCTTTCCGGTGTTGCTTCTTCGGGTTGTTTCCGGTAACATCGTGTTGTGAGGATTCGTTCGACTACGTCCGTTTGTCTTCTTCATGGACTCGTTCTTCTTCCTTGCGGGATTTCAGGCAAGATGATCATACCCTCGAAATCACTTCTATCTTTGCTTGTTTAGTTGCTTGCTCTTTTTCTATGCCTATGCTGCGATACCTACCACTTGCTTATCATGACTCCCATATTGTTGAACCAAGCCTCTAACCCACCTTGTCCTAGCAAACCGTTGTTTGGCTATGTTACCGCTTTGCTCAGCCCCTCTTATAGCGTTGTTAGTTGCAGGTGAAGATTGAAGTTTGTTCCTTGTTGGAACATGGAGATGTTGTCCCTTGTTGGAACATGTTTACTTGTTGGGATATCACAATATCTCTTATTTATTAATGCATCTCTTGGTAAAGGGTGAAAGGCTCGGCCTTATGCCTGGTGTTTTGTTCCACTCTTGCCGCCCTAGTTTCCGTCATATCGGTGTTATGTTCCCGGATTTTGCGTTCCTTACGCGGTTGGGTTATAATGGGAACCCCTTGACAGTTTGCCTTGAGTAAAACTCCTCCAGCAATGCCCAACATTGGTTTTACCATTTGCCACCTAGCCTTTTCTTTCCCTTGGGTTCTGCAGACTCAAGGGTCATCATTATTTTAGCCCCCCCGGGCCAGTGCTCCTCTGAGTGTTGGTCCAACCTGTCAGCTGCCGGTGGCCACCAGGGGCAACTCTAGGCTGGCCTACCCATACCTAAGACAATCTGAGTGTGCCCTGAGAAAGAGATATGTGCAGCTCCTATCGGGATTTGTTGGCACATTCGGGCGGTGTGGCTGGTTTAGTTTTACCTTGTCGAAATGTCTTGTAACTGGGATTCTGAGTCTGATCGAGTCTTCTCGCTAGAAGGATTATCCTTCGTTGACCGTGAGAGCTTGTTATGGGCTAAGTTGGGACACCCCTGCAGGGTTTTGAACTTTCGAAAGCCGTGCCCGCGGTTATGGGCAGATGGGAATTTGTTAACGTCCGGTTATAGAAAACCTGAAGTTGACCTTAATTAAAATATATCAACCACGTGTGTTACCGTGATGGTCTCTTCTCGGCGGAGTCCGGGAAGTGAACACGGTGTTGGGGTTATGTTTGACATTGGTTGTTCTAGGATCACTTCTTGATCATAGTTTCACGATCGTGCTTTGCCTTCTCTTCTCGCTCTCTTTTGCATACATGTTAGCCACCATATATGCTAGTCGCTTGCTGCAGCTCCACATATTTACCTTGCCTTACCTATAAGCTTAAATAGTCTTGATCGCGAGGGTGCGAGATTGCTGAGTCCTCGTGACTCACAGATTACTTCCAAACCAGCTTGCAGGTCCCGATGAGTCCGTGCAGATGACGTAACCAAGCTCAAGGAGGAGCTCTTTGAAGATCTTGTCCTTTGTGTTGTTTCGTTCTAGTTGATCAGTAGTGGAGCCCAGTTGGGGTCTATCGGGGACCTTTGTCGCATTTGGGGTTCTTCTTTTATTTTGGTTCCGTAGTCGGACCTTGATTGTATCTGGTTGATGTAATGCTTTATTCCTGTAATTGTGTGAAGTGGCGATTGTAAGCCAACTATGTATCTTTTTCCCTTATGTATTACATGGGTTGTGTGAAGATTACCTCACTTGCGACATTGCTTTCAATGCGGTTATGCCTCTAAGTCGTGCTTCGACATGTGGGAGATATAGCCGCATCGAGGGTGTTACAGAGATGGAGGCCACCGCTGTTGCATCCCAATACTCGGACGGAAGCCGAGTACCTGCCGAGAACTATTTTCAGGAAGTTCTGCAAGGCGCTCGTTTAATAGAGACGCAGTGCTCGAAGGATACTATGTTCGAATGACATGTATTATTGTAAAACAATATTTTGATGGAATGTAAAAGCTTTTTTATACTTGTGCCTTCAAGAATTAAAATACCTCCTGTGCGGCCATTAATGTATATGTGTATATAACCTGAAAGATGGCAGTCGTCGGCTTCAGCCCCCATGCATATAATGCGGGGGTGTTCGTAGAAGGCACATTTTCACACTTGATCCAACGTCTTGGTCCATGAAGGAGGTGATAGCGCAGCGAACTAGGCAACCGGACTATAATGCTTTATCACTTTCACTTGACCATAGGAGTTTGACAGTGAGGCTACTATATAGCCCCTGGTGGCACCGCGCTCACCCGAACTCTAGGCGCATGTGTGCCTGGCCAGGAAACGGCCCTTCGTTAATGCGGAGGAATCGCGAAGATTCCAATAGGTCATCGAGTGGTTGACCAGTCTCACGCTATATCATGACAGTCAGTTTTTGGCTTTCTCTACTGAGGTGCTCGCCTGGCTGAACCGGGGCACAATCGCAGTAGTTCTCCTGGTGCCGCCTTAGCCGATAGAGCGGAACATAAGGCAGCAAAACACAGGAGCCGGGAAAACCCAACATTTGACCAAAGACATGATTCGGAGCTGATGCATATAAGGCCAAACTCGCGACGTCGAACACTCCCTAAGGTATTCGGTCTTTATGAAAAACGGGCTGAGCGGTGCCCTTGATAATAAGCCCCTGGTGTCCAGGTACGTGCAAAATTCTGACGTGGCCACATGCCAAGACGCCAGCCTCCTCCTCGGTTATACTGAGAATCCGGGGGATGTGTATCAACAAGAGACAGTAAGAAAGGTTTACGCAGGGTCTTAATCTAAAAAGAATCCTGGAGGCGGGTCCCTGTTGCACGTCTGTGCCTGTGTCTCCATTGTGCCGTGTCCTGGACGGGCGTAGCATGGTGTTCATCTGTAAAAGAGAGGAACTTAGCTAAAAAAAGAAAAAAGGAATAGTCGTGCGGAATGTACGTTGTACTAAATAAACAAAGTATAATTCAAGACGGGTAAAATTGAGCCTTATTGCCGCTTATTTTACATACGCGGAGCCCCTGGTATAGGGGTGTACGGTTACTGAACCTTTATCAATTATATGTTTGTTTCGGACTCGCCTAGCCGTGTCCGTGGTCTTAATGACCTGTTAGATGCTTTTGTTGCTGAAGCTATTTTAATGTGTGGCTGTCAAGGCAGCCGCATATTCTTCCGCGCGCGAGGAACACTCGATATTTCCCTTTAGTGAGATGGTGCCTCGTGGACCGGGCATCTTAAGCGTAAGAGATGAATAATGCGGTATTGCGTTAAAGCGGGCGAAAGCCTCGCGTCCCAGTAGTGCTTGATAGCTACTTGAAAATGGGGCGATGTGGAAGGTTAGCTTTTCGCGGCGGAAGTTATCGGGGGAGCCGAACATAACTTCTAGCAGGAGGGAACCCGTGCAATGGGCCTTCGGGCCTGGCGTTACTCCTTGAAAGGAAGTGTTGCTATGGCGAATTTTTGTTGGGTCCATCCCCATTTTGTGGACTGTGTCCTGATATAGCAGGTTTAGACCACTGCCGCCGTCCATCAGGACTTGTGTAAAGTGGAGTTCGTCGATTATCGGATCTAATACTAAGGCAGTCCAACCTACGTTCCGGATACTTCTAGAGTAATCCCGATGGTTGAAGGTGATCGGTTTTAACAACCAGTGGCGAGACTCCTTCGGGGTAGGCCGTATGGCACGTATCTCTATAGGCGCCACTCTATTTTCCCCTTTTGTCACGTGAAGTAAGTTTACTGTTTTGACTTCGTGTTGGAAATTCTTTTGTTTCCCGGTGCTCTGCTTGTGGGGTTCGTCATCGTCCTCACTTGGTGTGTCGATCCCCTTGTGTTCGGCGTTGAGTTGGCCGGATTGCTTGAAGACCCAACATTCTCTGTGGGTATGGTTTGCAGGCTTCCCAGGGGTGCTGTGGATTTGACATATCTTATCCAAGACTTTGTTTAGGTTAGATAGCTCGTCCCTGTTATCCTTGAGGGGCAGTTTTTTCTGATTCTGCCGAGAGCTTTTGAATCCGGCGTTGACTGCCGTGCTCTTCGAGCTGCTTTCCTTATTTCGGCGCTGTTCCTTGTTGCGTTGCGGTTTCCCGTTTCCATCTCTGACTCCGGATGTACTTGGGTCACTGGTGCTGCATCTTGCCAACCAGCTGTCCTCTCCCGCGTAAAAGTGGGTCATGAGGCTTGTTAATGTGGCCATTGTTCTTGGCTTTTCTTGGCCGAGGTGTCTGGCGAGCCATTCGTCTCGAACATTGTGTTTGAAAGCTGCTAAGGCTTCGGCGTCCGAACAGTCGACTATCTGGTTCTTTTTAGTAAGAAATCTGTTCCAGAGTTTCCGGGCTGACTCTCCGGGCTGTTGAGTTATATGGCTTAAATCGTCTACATCCGGAGGTCAGACATAGGTCCCTTGAAAATTTGCCCGAAAAGCATCCTCGAGCTCTTCCCAACTTCCAATGGTGTTTTCAGGAAGGCCTTTAAGCCAATGCCGGGCTGGCCCTTTGAGCTTGAGGGGCAAGTATTTTATGACATGGAGGTCATCTCCTCTGGCCATGTGTATGTGGAGGATATAATCCTCAATCCAGACTCCAGGGTCTGTTGTTCCATCATACGCCTCTATGTTTACGGGCTTAAATCCCGCTGGAAATTCATGGTCCAGCACCTCATCGGTGAAACAGAGGGGGTGTGCGGCACCCCTGTATTTGGGTGTGCCGTGTTGTTCAGATATTTGTTGCGTCACATTGCTTACTAGAGCTTGCCTTCTTGGCCCGTAGAGAGACCTGGCTGGGCCATCCTTTTGATGCAAATCCTTGGGTGGATCGCGTGTTGGTTTGTGTGCGGCGCCATATGCATCTCTATGTTGGCCATGGGGTCGTCTATCCGACCGGGTGGCTTCCTTATTTTTTGATTTTTGGGGCTCTAGGGCCTCCTCATCAAATTCGGGCAGTAGCTTTCGCTTTGGGTAGCTCTTTGTGTGGCAACTATTGCCGTATTTGTCTGCGGTGTTGAGTACTTTGCTCCATCTGATCCGGAGTGCATCTTCCACGGTTTTGAGCTTCCGCTTCTGCTTTTTCAGGCTACGCGCTGTGGCGGCGAGCCTTTTGTGGAGGTTTTCCTGTTTTAGGAACTTGTCCAGCGTGAGGTCGTCCGGACTGTTATCTTTGCCGGGGACGGGTTGTGTGGTTTGTTTATCCAAGTTGTCTTGTTTGGATGGTTGCTTGATGCTATGTTCATCATTTGCCGGCTCGCCCTGCTCTGTGGCTGGGTCTGTATGACCGTTGTCTCTGTCGGGGCGAGGCTTGGAGCGGTGCTTACGCCGCCGCTTTGGCTGCTTTTCGGAGGAACGACCCTTTGTCGCGTCATCCCGTTCTTCCTCGTCGTTTCCTTTGGGTGTGTCCACCATGTATACATCGTAGGATGGGGTGGCTGTCCAGTGACCTATAGGCGCTGGTTCATGTTCGTCTCCTACATTGTCGTCCATACCGTCGATGTCTTCGGAGTCGAAGTCGAGCATGTCGGTTAAATCATCGATAGTTGCTACGAAGTGGGTGGTGGGTGGGCGTCGAATTTCTTCATCGTCCGCATCCCAATCCTGTTGGCCATAGTCCGGCCAGGGCTCTCCTGACAAAGAGAAAGACCTTAGTGAATTCAGAATGTCGCTGAAGGGCGAGTGCTGAAAGATATCTGCGGAGGTGAATTCCATGATCGGCGCCCAATCAGATTCGGTTGGCAGGGGCACAGAGGGTTCGGAGTCCGGAAAAGAGCCCGGCACCCTAGAGTCACGGGTTTCGCAGAGGATAAGGCTGGTGTTCGGCTCGATCGCCGCTGAGACTGCAGCCCCTGAGGCGGTGTCTAGCCACCCATCCTCGATCGGCGCGGTTGGCTCTGAGCTAAGGGTCGGAGCGGATACGGGTGCGGCCCCCAGGGCACTATTCAGCGGCAGAGCTAAATCATGCCCATCGTGACAGTGCAGCGCACTCAGCTGTGGCTCGAATCCGTCGAAGATCAAGTCTCCACGGATGTTAGCCGTGTAGTTCAAACTTCCAAATCTGACCTGATGGCCAGGGGCGTAGCTTTCAATCTGCTCCAAATGGCCAAGCGAATTGGCCCGCAGTGCAAACCGCCGAATACGAAGATCTGTCCGGGGAGAAAGGTCTCACCCTGTACCGCGTTGTTGTTGATGATTGGAGGAGCCATTGGGCCTAAAGGTGACAACACAGAGGAACTCTCAATGAAAGCACCAATGTCGGTGTCAAAACCGGCGGATCTCGGGTAGGGGGTCCCGAACTGTGCGTCTCGGCAGATGGTAACAGGAGACAAGGGACACAATGTTTTTACCCAGGTTCGGGCCCTCTCGATGGAGGTAAAACCCTACTCCTGCTTGATTAATATTGATGATATGGGTAGTACAAGAGTAGATCTACCACGAGATCAGAGAGGCTAAACCCTAGAAGCTAGCCTATGGTATGATTGTTGTTCGTCCTATGGACTAAAACCCTCCGGTTTATATAGACACCGGAGAGGGCTAGGGTTACACAGAGTCGGTTACAATGGGAGGAGATCTACATATCTGTATTGCCAAGCTTGCCTTCCACGCCAAGGAAAGTCCTATCCGGACACGGGATGAAGTCTTCAATCTTGTATCTTCATAGTCCAAGAGTCCGGCCAAAGGTTATAGTACGGCTATCCGGACACCCCTAATCCAGGACTCCCTCACCTCACCATTGTAATCCCTTCGTCTAGGTGTGTAAGTCATCTTACGAAAACCAAATAATCCCAAAACACTTAGGCGCGGTGCATTAACTTCTACCTCGTTTCTTGTTTCTTGACATATCAACCAATAAGAGATATAGAGTGTGCATGCTTTTAATGACTTGAGATATCAAACACGACATGCAGTGGTTAGTTCATTGCATGCAATACTATTAATTAGCAAATAAACATTAACGTTTCTCGTTTTCTCCTCCTTCTTGGTCACGGTGCACAGCCTAAGATGACTTACTCACCTAGACGGATGGAGTAGTGCATGTGACATGCACTAACATTTCATTAGTTAAATTTATGATCAAAATTTGACACAAATTACAATGGGGACCAATAAACCAGGACAGAGATAGTAGTTATGGGATTACTAATCTAGAAGCCTAAAAGAACTGGCCCCTGGTACTCCTACTAGTAGTAGTACTCAAGTTGGAATTCCAATTGCACGGCACAACTTGTTAGGCAAAACATTCGATACATGGTGTAGGGAGCGGTTTGGGAATTTGCATGCCTTTCCAACCAGTGAGATACTCCGTACAAAGTATGACAGAGAAATAACCACAGAGAAGGAAGCTAAAAGTAAACAATCAAACGAGCTTTTTTGCATTTGTTTTGCATTGAATCGTTTCACAAGCTTGACTAGTGTTGTTTTTCTACTTTTACAAAAACCGCATCGTAATGTTAAAACATGCATTTGCACGTACATAAGTAATAGTAGTACTCCCTCCCTCTAGGTGTATAAGTCTTCCCTCCTTCTTGGTCACGGTGCACAACCAAAGATGACTTATTGACCTAGACGGAGGGAGTAGCACAGTCTGCAAGCATATATTGAGAGAGACATGTAGTGCGATAATATATAGTAAAGTTTGTGCTATATGCACGTACTTGCAAAATGCATACGAATACACAAGGTTTCCAAACTTTCCCTTTTACATAATTAATTAAGGATGCTAAAAATTCCTGAATGTTCGGGATTTATCATTTGCGTCCCAAAACTAATGAGATCGCCTTACGAAACAAAAACTATACTCCTCCTAAAAGCCACGATGCTCGCAGGAGCACTTGCGGCGCGCCACGAGTGCCCTGGTACGCGACCGTTTCCCAGCGTGCCGACACAACGCCTCTTCCTCAGCCTCGCAACTCACGAGGTGCTGATTGGCGGCTTGCTGGCGGGCGAGCGCGATCTCACCGGTGTGGTGATCCGGTGCCAACAGGTACTCCTCCTCGCTAGAAGCGTGCACCCGGTCCACGTACCGCCAAGCGTAGATGAGGCGTTTGGGCCTGACTACACTCAGGGCGTCGGCACGGGCGTCCTCCGCCACCCGCACGGCCCTCGCACGAGCCTTCTGCCAAAGAGCCAATTGCCTGACTCTCTCGGACGCGACATAGGCCTCCCAGGCAGCTTGTTCCGCGGTGCGCTTATCTTCCTCGACCTTCTTCTTGGCCTCTATTTTGGCGCGCTCTGCTGGATGCAAAGCCTCCCACAAGGTGACATCCATTTCTTTCCAAAGCTCCTCAAGGCTGGGGGGCTCGGCGGGCGGCGCGGCGTTCTTCTCGTAGCGGGGAGCCGACGCGTCCTCTGGCGCGCGTGCTGGCGAGATTGGGAACGCCAACGCGTCCACCTCGACGCGTCGCGGCGAGGAGCGGAACACCGACGCGTCCTCCTCGACTAGTGGCGGCGAGGAACGGAATGGCGACGCGTCGCGTCGTGGCGAGGAGCGGAACGCCGACACGTCCTCCTCGACTAGTGGCGGCGAGGAACGGAACAGCGACACGTGACTGTCTGCGCGGTGCAGCGAGGGGCTCCTAGGGCTTGGGGGGGCGATGCCATGGTGGTCGACGTGAGAGGGAGGGGGAGGAGATAGAGATGAACATGAACGTGAGGGGGAGGAGATAGCGATGTCGTGGGAGGCGCAGTATTTATAGCGAGCAATGGCACACCTACGTAAGATATGGACTGAGCTGCACTGACTTAACTGCAGGTCCAGTTGCGTCACTGACATGTGGGCTAGACCCCTGTTGGGCCCATATGTTAGTGACCCAATGCACCTGCAGTTAAGTAACAACTACATGGGCATATTTGTTGGAGTAAATTACGGGGGAGCGAAGGGGTGGAAATATTGCTGGTCACAACAGATTGGACGAGCATGGGGGGAGGAGAGTCATGCATGCATATTTTTTCACACGGGGTGGAGTGGTGGGACCGTCGGAGGGAGAAGGAGAGTTTGGCAGGCATATTGTTTCCACACATGGAGAGGAAAAGATTTGGAGATGAATGAGCTTCCTGCAGGTATGGGGAACGGTGCATAATAAGTCATCTTGCATGTCGGGCTAGGTATAGTCTCAAGTCATTAAAAACATACACGCCCCACACATGTTCATATTTCAAGGTGCACTAAATTATTGCATGCGATGATTAAGGCTGGCCATAATGGTGCCATCTTAGCTGGTATCATGCACACGGGAATAGCAAACATGCGGATGTGGCAAAGAATTAAAGAAGAGAGGGGGGTTAGAGTAACTAGTGTTCATGCATGCATTGGTAAACACATTTTTTGTGAAGAATGACAACACTAGTTGAGTACTTTTGCAGACTTCAAAAACTATTCCACCGCCTCTACTATCTTGCTAAGAGTAGGTGAATTTTTTGAATCGAGCCCTTTAAACTAGAAGGGAGGTAGTGGTACTCTAATAGCTAACCTTGTTGTGATGACAAGATAGGACATGGTACGCACCTGGACGGAGGAACTAGTCTGCATTGTGCATTTAAGTTTTGTCTGAAGTCAATGTACCTCTACTTTCACCAGACTTATAGAAAAATGTGTCAACATTCACAATGTGAAATCAATATTTTTACACTCATTATAAAATGTAGTTCTTATACTCATTATAATCAGTATTGTAGATATTGATATTTTTAGTATAAATTTGGTCGTGGTATTTCACTGATGCCTGTCAAAGTGTGGAGGAAGCGGAGCTTAGGGCTTGCATTGCCGGTATCTACGTAGGTATTTCTCTTCATAATCCTGTAATTTTAGAGACAGATTGCACTTTTGTGGTAGCGTCTCTTGCATCGGGGGACTATGACAGGTCTGCTATGCGTGACCTGAAGATGAAAGCGTTGAGCATCTCGAAGTTGATCAACAATCTTCAATTGTTAAAGATTAGCCATTCGGCCAATAAGGTGGCACACTTAATCACCAAGTATAGCTTTGACAATAGATTAGATGGTATTCCTGTAAATAACGTACCACCCTGTGTGGTGAATATTGTATCGAATGAGTGTACTGGTGTGGCTGGTTAATTAATATAAGGTGGTGTTAAAAAAGTGTAAATTTGGTCAAACACTCTGCAAACGGTTGACGGGAGTAAAAAGGACCAGAGGGAGTATCATGCATGCGGAGTAGGCAAAAAAATTGCTTGTTTAAAAAAAGGCAAAAAATTGCTCATTTATAGCCGGTCGAAGTCTCAAAGGGCGCGACCGCGCGAGGGAGGCGAAGGTCGTGGGAGGCGCGACGTTTGACGGAACTAAGTGAAGTTACATCCACGCGCTGGCATGGCGTGCGAACAGGCAGAAGCTATACCGTCAAGCCTACGATATGGGTCTAGTAGACATGACATCTAGTGGGTCCCGCATAGTTCTCGAGAACTCTTTGGGGGCTTGCAGCCATTCATCCACTGGGCAAGCCAGCAACCCCATGCCGTTCGCACGCCCTACTCATCCCCGTCTTCTACTAGTAGTATAGTACCTTACAACAGTTCACTCCCAGTCGTCCCGTCCTTTCACATTATGGCAGTTCCACTAATCCTAACCCTCCTCCCAAATCCATGGCGTCCCAAATCTCCATGATCGGCGGTGAGTACAATGTTAGAACCATCACCGATGATGAGTTCGACATCATCTACACCCATTCTTCCGTAACGGTGAAAGAATGCCTTGCTCGCTTCAAACGCATGTTCGAAAACTCAAATGATGAGTGGGTCGCTGGGCTATATGTTGAGTACACCACAGTCCTGGGAAGCAAGAAGAAACTAAAGGAGGCAGAGAAGAAGAAGCCTGCCGTGATCCAGGTTTGTGTGCATGGCTTATGCTTGGTCTACCACATATGCCATGCCGATGTTGAGTGTGAGGAATTTAAGAAGTTCCTCAAGGGCGGCCGAGTCAAATTCGTTACTGTAGACTTTAGGAACGACAAGGAAATCCTGGGTCGGATAGGCGTCGTTGTAGGCCAGCCCTTCAATCTCCAGAAGGCAAGCCTGGTGTCCTCCTCTCAGCCTTCAATGCTGACCCTGGCAGCAGCCATGATTGATCGTTCGTACACTAAATTGAAGAAACCTCACCACGAGTTTCATCATGCATGGGAGTCGAAGACATTAGATGAAGATCACATCCTGTACGTAGCAGCAGATGCCTACCTTTGTTTAAATATCTACAAGGGTTGGATGAAGAAGCAGAGCCAAGTGTCCGGTTCAAGTAAAGAAGCATCAGTGAAGAGGAAGAGGAAGAGGGACGAGGACGAAGTCGAGGACGTGGACTCGGAGTCCGAGTAGGTGGCAGTGCCGTCGCTCATGCTGGTTCTACTGCAGTGTCAAGCGGACTAGTTGCTTAGTTTATTTTCAAGGGTGTGTTGTGCTGAGTGACACGTCTCCGTCGTATCTATAATTTTTGATTGTTCCATGCCAATATTCTAGAACTTCCATATACTATTTGGCAACTTTTTATACTATTTTTGGGACTAACATATTGATCCAGTGCCCAGTGCCAGTTCCTGTCTGTTGCATGTTTTATGTTTCACAGAAACCCAATATCAAATGGAGTCCAAACGGGATAAAAACGGACGGAGAATTATTTTGGAATATTTATGATTTTTGGGAAGTAAAATCAATGCGAGACGTTATCCGAGGGGGGCACGAGGTAGGGGGGCGCGCCCCAGGGTGTCAGGCGCGCCCCTGACCCTCGTGGATACCCCGTAAGGCGGTTGATGCTCTTCTTTTGCCACAAGGAAGCTAATTTTATGAGAAAGATCTGGGCGAAAGATTCACCCCAATCGGACTTACGGATCTCCGGATATTTAAGAAACGGTGAAGGGCCAGAAAACAGAACGCAGAAACAGAGAGATAGATCCAATCTCGGAGGGGCTTTCGCCCCTCCCAAGCCATGGAGGCCATGGACCAAAGGGGAAACCCTTCTCCCATCTATGGAGAAGGTCAAGGAAGAAGAAGAAGGAGGGGGGCTCTCCCCCCTCGCCTCCGGTGGCGCCGGAACGCCACCGGGGGCCATCATCATCACCGTGATCTACATCAACACCTCCGCCATCTTCACCAACATCTCCATCACGTTCCCCCCTCTATCTACAGCGGTCCACTCTCCCGCAACCCGCTGTACCCTCTACTTGAACATGGTGCTTTATGCTTCATATTATTTTCCAATGATGTGTTGCCATCCTATGTTGTCTGAGTAGATTTTCGTTGTCCTATCGATGGTTGATGAATTGCTATGATTGATTTAATTTGCTTGTGGTTATGTTGCTATCCTTTGGTGCCCATCATATGAGCGCGCGCGTGGATCACACCATAGGGTTAGTTGTATGTTGATAGGACTATGTATTCGAGGGCAAGAGTGATAGAAGCTTCAGCCTAGCATAGAAATTGATGCATACGGGGTTGAAGGGGGACCATTATATATTAATGCTATGGTGGGTTTCACCTTAATGAACATTAGTAGTTGTGGATGCTTGCTAATTGTTCCAATCATAAGTGCATAGAATTCCAAGTCAGGGATGACATGCTAGCAGTGGCCTCTCCCACATAAAACTTGCTATAGGTCTAGTAAAGTAGTCAATTGCTTAAGGGACAATTTCGCAACTCCTACCACCACTTTTCCACACTCGCTATATTTACTTTAGTTGTGTCTTTATCTAACGGCCCCTAGCTTTTATTTTCTTGTTCTTTACTTTCTTGCAAGCCTAGCCAAAAACACCTACAAAGTACTTCTAGTTTCATACTTGTTCTAGGTAAAGTAAACGTTAAGTGTGCATAGAGTTGTATTGGTGGTCGATAGAACTTGAGGGAATATTTTTTCTACCTGTAGTTCCTCGTTAGGTTCGACACTCTTACTTATCGAAAACTATTGCGATCCCCTATACTTGTGGGTTATCAAGACCTTTTTCTGGCGCCGTTGCCGGGGAGCAATAACGTGGGGTGAATATTCTCGTGTGTGCTTGTTTGCTTTATCACTAAGTAATTTTTATTTGCTGTTCTTAGTTGTTTTCTATCTTTAGTTATGGGTAGGAAACTCAAAATACCAAAAAAATTAGTTGTACCTACTGAACCAATGGTTGAAGAACCACTCAAAATCTATCACACTGCTGAAGCTTATTACTTGGATCATCTTTGATCCATATGTGCTCGTGCTGAAACCCCAACTAGCTTAGTTGAGGGCAAATATTTAGATGAGCATGCTTGTTATGTGCGACACCGTATATCTGAAAAGGGAAACGTTTACTGGATCAAGTTCATCGTTTGCAATGCTATGCTTGGAATTTATGTGAAATTTATGATTTTACTTGTTGTTCTGAAAACCCTAAGAAACACCTTCCCTACCAATGTGAGTTTAGTGATAATGGAATCGTATATTCATATGCTAAGGGTGTTTATAGTTACTATGATGTTTAACAAATTGAAGAATTTGTTGCTTTTAAGGGTGCTTATGAAATTGCTTCTTTGATCAAAAAGTATGATGCTACTCTCTACAAATCTAAATTTTTTGCCATACTTAAATATTGCTATGATAATTATGCTTCTAATGCCTATGTTAAACCATATATTGAGAACTACTCCGCTGTCCAAGAAGAGACTAATATTTTGCAGGAGTCTATGGAAGAAGAAATTGATGAAACTGTGAGCTCATTGGATGAAAAAGATGATGAGGATAGCGAAGAACAAAAGGAGGAAGAGCGGATTAGCTACTCGTGCCCACCTTCTAATGAGAGTAACTCTTCAACTCATACATTGTTTAATTTCCCTTCGTGCTTACCGAAGGATGATTTCTATGATGACTATTATGATCCCGTTGATTCTCTTGAAATATCCCTTTTTGATGATGCTTGCTATGCTTGTGGCCAAGATGCCAATATGAATTATGCTTATGGAGATGAACTTGCTATAGTTCCTTATGTTAAACATGAAATTGTTGCTATTGCACCGACGCATGATAGTCCTATTATCTTTTTGAATTCTCCTGATTATACTATATCAGAGAAGTTTGCTCTTATTAAGGATTATATTGATGGGTTGCCTTTTACCGTTGCACATGATGATTTGGATGAATATAATATGCATGTGCTCGCTGCTCCTACTTGCAATTATTATGAGAGAGGAACTATATCTCCACCTCTCTATGTTTCCCGCACGATAAAATTGCAAGAAACTGTTTATACTATGCATTGTCCTTTACTATGTGTGCATGAATTGTTCTTTTATGACATGCCGATGCATAGGAAGAGTGTTAGACTACGTCATTGCTTGATATATGTTACTTTGTGCTCACTACTAAATTACAAACCATTTCTAATTAAAATTGGCTTTGATATACCTTGGGGTCCGGATGGACTCACTACTTGAGCACTATATGCCTAGCTTAATGCCTTTAAAGAAAGCGCTGCCAGGGAGACAACCCAGAAGTTTTAGAGAGTCATTTATTTCTTTTGAGTGCTTTCATATAGTTTAAAAACAACAAAAATAAAGAGGGGAACCCAAAACTTTTTCAAAAAGAAAAGCGAAAGTGAGAAAGACAAGCATTGTTGAAGTGGGAGCTAGCCTTGAACTTTGTTCATGCTCACGGAAACTTTGTGAATCTTGATTACAGAAACTTTTCAATAAAAATAATTATCCCCTTGTACAATTCCATTGTATTATAAAAATAATGTGCCAAGGTTTGCCTTTAGGATGTTTACAATGCTTGTTGGTTTGTGTGGTGCAGGACAGAAACTTTGGCTGTAGTGCGCGATTTTACATTTTTTACTGGAATGTCAAATGGTTCTGATTCTTCTTGAACTGTCTTTCTGTGCAAATTGTTTATTTTTCATAATTTTAGCAGAATTTTTCAAGTATCATAAGTATGGTGAATGTTCAGATTGCTACAGACTGTTCTGTTTTAGACAGATTCTGTTTTTGATGCATAGTTTGCTTGTTTTGATGAAACTATCGATTTATATCAGTGGATTAAGCCATGAAAAAGTTATATTACAGTATACACAATGAAAAAAATATATGAATTGGTTTGAAACAGTACTTAGAGTAGTGATTTTCTTTATTATACTAACGGATCTTACCGAGTTTTCTGTTGAAGTTTTCTGTGGATGAAGTGTTCGATGATCGAGAAGGTCTCGATGTGAGAAGAAGGAAAAGAGGCAAGAGCTCAATCTTGGGGATGCCCGAGGCACCCCAAGTAAATATTCAAGGAGACTCAAGCGTCTAAGCTTGGGGATGCTGGGAAGGCATCCCCTCTTTCTTCAACAAATATCGGTATGTTTTCGGATTCGTTTCATTCATGTGATATGTGTAAATCTTGGAGCGTATTTGCTTTAGTTTTCTTTTTTCTTTTATGCACCATGCTGGTATGAGATAGTCCTTGGTTGATTTATAGAATTCTCTTTGCACTTCACTTATATCTTTTGAGTATGGCTTTATAGAATGCTTCATGTGCTTCACTTATATCATTTGAAGTTTGGATTGCCTGTTTCTCTTCACATAGACAACCACCATTTGTAGAATGCTCTTTTGCTTCACTTATATTTGTTAGAGCGTGGGCACATCTTTTGTAGAAAGAATTAAACTCTCTTGCTTCACTTATATCAATTTAGAGAGATGGCAGGAACTGGTCATTCACATGGTTAGTCATAAAATCCTACATAAACTTGTAGATCACTGAATATGATATGTTTGATTCCTTGCAATAGTTTTGCGAGATAAAGATGGTGATATTAGAGTCGTGCTAGTCGAGTAATTGTGAAATTTAGAAATACTAGTGTTGAGGTTTGCAAGTCCCGTAGCATGCACGTATGGTGAACCGTTATGTAACGAAGTCGGAGCATGAGGTGTTTATTGATTGTCTTCCTTATGAGTGGCGGTCGGGGACGAGCGATGGTCTTTTCCGACCAATCTATCCTCCTAGGAGCATGCACGTAGTACTTTGTTTCGATGACTAATAGATTTTTGCAATAAGTATGTGAGTTCTTTAGGACTAATGTTGAGTCCATGGATTATACGCACTCTCACCCTTCCATCATTGCTAGCCTCTTCGGTACCGTGCATTGCCCTTTCTCACCTCGAGAGTTGGTGCAAACTTCGCCGGTGCATCCAAACCCCGTGATACGATACGCTCTATCACACATAAGCCTCATTATATCTTCCTCAAAACAGCCACCATACCTACCTATCATGGCATTTCCATAGCCATTCCGAGATATATTGCCATGCAACTTCCATCATCATCATATACATGACTTGAGCATTTATTGTCATATTGCTTTGCATGATCGTAAGATAGCTAGCATGATGTTTTCATGGCTTGTCCGTTTTTTGATGTCATTGCTACACTAGATCATTGCACATCCCGGTACACCGCCGGAGGCATTCATATAGAGTCATATCTTTGTTCTAGTATCGAGTTGTAATATTGAGTTGTAAGTAAATAAAAGTGTGATGATCATCATTATTAGAGCATTGCCCCAGTGAGGAAAGGATGATGGAGACTATGATTCCCCCACAAGTCGGGATGAGACTCCAGACGAAAAATAAAAAAAAGAGGCCAAAAAAAAGAGAAAGGCCCAAATAAAAAATATAAAAAATGAGAGAAAAAGAGAGAAGGGGCAATGTTACTATCCTTTTACCACACGTGTGCTTCAAAGTAGCACCATGTTCTTCATATAGAGAGTCTCTTGAGTTATCACTTTCATATACTAGTGGGAATTTTCATTATAGAACTTGGCTTGTATATTCCAACGATGGGCTTCCTCAAATGCCCTAGGTCTTCATGAGAAAGCAAGTTGGATGCACACCCACTTAGTTTCAGTTTGAGCTTTCATATACTTATAGCTCTAGTGCATCCGTTGCATGGCAATCCCTACTCCTCACATTGATATCTATTGATGGGCATCTCCATAGCCCGTTGATACGCCTAGTTGATGTGAGACTTTCTCCTTTTTTGTCTTCTCCACATAACCCCCATCAACATATTCTATTCCACCTATAGTGCTATGTCCATGGCTCACGCTCATGTATTGCGTGAAAGTTGAAAAGGTTTGAGAACGTCAAAAGTATGAAACAATTGCTTGGCTTGTCATCGGGGTTGTGCATGATGTGAATATTTTGTGTGGTGAAGATGGAGCATAGCCAGACTATATGATTTTGTAGGGATGAGCTTTCTTTGGCTATGTTATTTCAATAAGACATAATTGCTTGGTTGGTATGCTTGAAGTATTATTGTTTTTATGTCAAAGGATAGACTATTGCTTTGAATCACTCGTGTCTTAATATTCATGCCATGATTAGACATATGATCAAGATTATGCTAGGTAGCATTCCACATCAAAAATTATCTTTTTTATCATTTACCTACTCAAGGATGAGAAGGAATTAAGCTTGGGGATGCTGATACGTCTCCGTCGTATCTATAATTTTTGATTGTTCCATGCCAATATTCTACAACTTCCATATACTTTTTGGCAACTTTTTATACTATTTTTGGGACTAACATATTGATCCAGGCCCAGTGCCAGTTCCTATCTGTTGCATGTTTTATGTTTCACAGAAACCCAATATCAAACGGAGTCCAAACAGGATAAAAACGGGCGGAGAATTATTTTGGAATATTTATGATTTTTGGGAAGTAAAATCAACGCGAGACGGTGTCCGAGGGGGGCACGAGGTAGGGGGCGCGCTCCAAGGTGTCAGGCACGCCCCTGACCCTCGTGGACACCCCGTAAGGCAGTTGACGCTCTTCTTTTGCCGCAAGAAAGCTAATTTTATGAGAAAGATCTCAGCGAAAGATTCACCCCAATCGGAGTTACGGATCTCCGGATATTTAAGAAACGGTGAAGGGCCAGAAAACAGAATGCAGAAACAGAGAGATAGATCCAATCTCGGAGGGGCTTTCGCCCCTCCCAAGCCATGGAGGCCATGGAACAGAGGGGAAACCCTTCTCCCATCTAGGGAGAAGGTCAAGGAAGAAGAAGAAGAAGGAGGGGGGCTCTCTCCCCCTCGCCTCCGGTGGCGCCGGAACGCCGCCGGGGGCCATCATCATCACCGCGATCTACATCAACACCTCCGCCATCTTCACCAACATCTCCATCACCTTCCCCCCTCTATCTACAGCGGTCCACTCTCCCGCAACCCGCTGTACCCTCTACTTGAACATGGTGCTTTATGCTTCATACTATTTTCCAATGATGTGTTGCCATCCTATGATGTCTGAGTAGATTTTCGTTGTCCTATCGGTGGTTGATGAATTGCTATGATTGATTTAATTTGCTTGTGGTTATGTTGCTGTCCTTTGGTGCCCATCATATGAGCGCGCGCGTGGATCACACCATAGGGTTAGTTGTATGTTGATAGGACTATGTATTGGAGGGCAAGAGTGACAAAAGCTTCAGCCTAGCATAGAAATTGATGCATACGGGATTGAAGGGGGACCAATATATATTAATGCTATGGTTGGGTTTTACCTTAATGAACATTAGTAGTTGTGGATGCTTGCTAATAGTTCCAATCATAAGTGCATAGAATTCCAAGTCAGGGATGACATGCTAGCAGTGGACTCTCCCACATAAAACTTGCTATCGATCTAGTAAAGTAGTCAATTTCTTAAGGGACAATTTCGCAACTCCTACCACCACTTTTCCACACTTGCTATATTCACTTTAGTTGTGTCTTTATCTAACAGCCCCTAGCTTTTATTTTCTTGTTCTTTACTTTCTTTCAAGCCTAGCCAAAAACACCTACAAAGTACTTCTAGTTTCAGAATTGTTCTAGGTAAAGTAAACATTAAGCGTGCGTAGAGTTGTATCGGTGGTTGATAGAACTTGAGGGAATATTTGTTCTACCTTTAGCTCCTCGTTGGGTTCGACACTCTTACTTATCGAAAACTGTTGTGATCCCCTATACTTGTGGGTTATCAAGACTGAGGCCCCAGCAGAACTATGTTTATGTTCTTTTTCGTTATTTGAACTCTTTAGTACATACAGTAGTACTAGTACTATGTCTTACTACTGTTCTTCTTGCAGTTGGTACTACTGCTTGTATCTTCATGTTTCTACTGTACTTAATACGTTCGTACTAGTAGTATAATTTGGATCAGTCAATTTGTGAAAGAAGTTCGACGGAGCGAAGGAAGAAGACGACAGAAGAGGTGGAAGAAGCCCTTCTAGCCATCCATGTTGCATCAAACGACTCACATGAGTCGACTGACCCAAATTGCTCCTTCAGATTGCAGGATCCACGTGTCATTGAAGGTCTCGAAGGTAGATTCCACATCCGCACACGGTTTGCAGGCTCGACGTGCGCGCGACTGACTTCCGTCGCGACAACCACCATGCGTGCCTCATCCGCGCGGGAGGAGACGACAATGACATGCTAGTTCCTCCTCGCCGGCATGCTGGAGCACACACTCGTCCTCCTCTTCGTATGCTACGTGCATAGACGCGGCTCCATAGCTGCTCGCGTGCTTGGCAGCGCGGCGGCATCGCGAGGAGGGACTGCAGACGACGTGAGCGGGCGAGCCTTCGGCTTGATGGCACAGGGATGGCGGCGACACGGCGGTGATGGGCGAGAAATTGTTGGCCGGAGCAGGCGGGCGCCGGCATGCGCAACGGCGGCGACGGCATATTGATGAGTGCGCGTGTGGGAGCTTACTTTAGTTTTATATATAAGGTTGGTCAAACTTAAAAGAAAACTGTACTAGTACACGTAAACATTAGACTTAGGCAGCGCTTTTATTAGTTAGTACCACAACCACGATACGGAATCCTGTGCAAGCGCGTGAACCGCGATCGCGCGGTCGATCAAACGGTGCGTCACCATGTCGCGCTCGAAGGACATCCACCGAACCTTTTTGTGTGTGTGAAAACAATCCTCGAATATTACTCAACTTTGTTTTCCTGTGAAAGTTCTTGACGCCGCAATATTTCCATATATTTGAATTTAGCTCCAGTCTGTGTTTATTCAGATTTGGACGTTTTAGGTGCGCCCTAGTTTTTTAATACTGATTTTGTGTGTGACACTGAGAGAGAACGTGTGTATGTGTCCATATGTGTGTTGTGGCGGAAGGACAATGTGGAGACGGTGTGCGTGTGATACAGACATAGAGAGGTGTGAATGTGCAAATGATCATGCATGAGTGAGACATAGACAGATGCCGATATGTTATGTATACATGAGAGAATGGTCTTCTAGTTTACTTGTGTGTGTGAGAGAGAGAGAGAGAGAGAGGGAGAGAGACAGAGAGAGAGGAGCATCCGTAACACAAAAACCATCTCTCTCGATTCGCCCGTCCCTCGCACGGTCGCATGCAACACATGCATGAACGCACACATTTTGACACCCTCACCCGACCCCTGCCCACCTCAAGGCCCGCACAATCTCTTCGTGAATACCCATTTCTCTCCTTAGGTTTGTTTTCTCTCAATATCTGACACACACACACATACATAGAGACACACGCAGCACAACACACACACACACTCCCCCGAGCACACAATTCATCCCCATCCAAGGTTATACGGCGACCACTCTCGCTTGTGCTTCTTTGCACCCCAACATGCACAACACCTCAATCTTCAAAGAGGGCATCGAGAAGATCTAAGATGGCGACCACACCGCGCTAGAGAATGCGGGGTCATTTGGAAGCAGGGTGATGTGACGACGGCTGACTGACTCCTCCCCCACCCTCTCTTTCTCTTGCACAAAATTACCAATCCCTCTCTCCCCCGTACAAAATTGTCAATCCCTCAACCCACGAGATCCTTCCCCTCTTGTCCATGTTTTTCCAGCTCTCTCATCAAACATGTTCTTCTCCTTCCATGTATACAGAATCCAGATGCACACGCATCTCATGTATATTACATGTATCCATCTTTCTCACAGACCTAACTTCTTCCTCTCTCTTTCTCTCTCTCTCTCTCTCTCTCTCTCTGTCTCGTTAGGTTCGTCTCCTACTCTCTCATTCACATACATACAATCTTTCCCGCCCTATCTGCTCCATCTTCAAAAGCTCTCTCTGCACGTTTCATTCACACATTAGGATATGTCAAAATGTTGCTTCTATAATGGCTGATGTAGAGTTATGGTTGTTTTTGTTGCATCCTACAAAGTAATAACTATGAAATGCATTTAGATTCTCATTTGACTGGGATTATGCGAGTTTGAGCATGTTGTGAAGTACTATAGACCTTGTATACATCTTGGGATTCGACAATGATTGTAACTATTGAATTGTATAGACCATTACACTCGAAGTCAATAGCCTAATATATTTATCTCACAATTTCAACAAATGATTAGTTCACTACAAACTATGAAAACAAATGTGTACTCCCTCTGTTTTTATTTAAGTCCGCGTATTAGCATTGGTCAAAGTCAAGTTTTGTAAACTCTCAGAAAGCTTATAACAAAAAATATTAACATATACAATAACAAATAAATACCATTAGATTCATTATTGAATGTACTTTCACATCATACATATTTGTTATGGTAAATGTTTATATTTTTCTATAAACTTGGTCAAACTTTAGGAAGTTTGACTTCGGTCAAACCTAATATGCAGAGTTTACTACTACTACTCGCTAGTTGCTTAGCCGAATCACTCAACACACCACACGGGGAGTCCAGTGTCACAAAATTTTGAGGTCGGCGGGAAAATCTCCCGCGACCCTGATTCGAACATTGGGAAGTTACCATCATAGCCTTCGGAACAGGCCTACGGATGACGCTTGGTAGGGGGCTGTTTTCGTAACTTCAGGTTCACCCTACCCAGCCAACCCCACCCCGGCACCCAGAGTAGTACACCTGAATACTCCCCATTTTCTATCCCCACCGCAAAATAGACTTCTCCACGACACCGCAGCCTTCGTGCTCCTCCCCTTCACATCAGCGCACTCGTCCACCGCAGTGCATCTGCCTCATCAACGACCTCGTACGCCGCACTGGAGCCGGTCCATCGTCGTCTTCGTACACGGAGCCTCTTCCCTGGCATCGTCTTCCATGGTCTCGGATGTGCTTCCCGGAAGCCGATGCCAAGCGTAGAAGTACCACTGTCGTGGACAATGAACTGACTCCCATTGCCGACCATGACTCACAGAGGCCGCCGCGACCATCGTTCTCCTCCTCGATTGGTAATGTGTGTATTGAATCACTTAGTAGTACATGTGCAGTTCCAATTTTGTTCATACCTACCCTTCAAATTTCCTGGGTGCTATTGTTCCCGTAAAAGTAATTGGTTATAGCCTCCATTGTCCAACAGAATATCAGCTTGTAATTGTGCGTCGCTCCTGTATCGCGCTGTGCTTGGGTAGGTTTTTCATCTGCAACCAGTAGTGTGGAAAATGATGGAAATGTTTTTAGAACTAGCAAGATGCCCATGCGTTGCACGCATCAAGATGCATTTGTATGAGTAGTTTATCTTGTGGGAGAAAAGGATGAACGAGGGAAGGCCTTATTTACAAATCTGGAGAGGGGTATGGGTATCTTTTTGCAAAATTCCCATTTGTTTCCTTCCTATCTGTCAAATTTAAATCGGACGGCCTATATTGCAAGAAAAAAAAGTATAGAGAAAAAAAGTAGACACTAAAGGAAGTAGAGATAAATATTAAATATAAAATAAATATAATAGTATAGAAGAGAGTAGAGATAGCAGAGACGTCGAGAAAGGATCGCGCGCACGGGAAAAAGCGGCCGGGCGTGCGCTAGTTTTGGCGCGCGGCGTCCGGCGCGCTTTATAAAATCCAACGCCCTCCCACCGCTCTGTGCCTTGCCACTGCTCTCTCCCCGCTTTGTGCCTCGCCACCGTTCTCTCCCCGCTCTTTTTTGCCTCGCCGCCGCCGTGCCACCATGCCGTCACGTCGCCGGGAAACTTGGGGATACCGCGGCGTCCGCGCGCGCCCCTCCGGCGGCTTCTCCGCCGAGATCCGGTTCCGCGGGATGCGCCTCGGCCTCAGCAATTTCGACACCGCAAACGAGGCCGCTCGCGTGTACGACGCGGCGGTGTGGCACCTCCGGTAGCCTCATAGAACATTGAACTTCCCCAATGTGCCGACGCGGGAGCGGGCGCAGGAGCTCGCGCCTCTGCCGCGGCTTAGCACCGACGAGGATCGTCGCGACAACCGGAGGCGAGAGCACCGTCTCGGCATCACCGAGATGGACGAGGAAGCCATGGCGCTGTGGTGCCAACACTTCCCGCAGGACATCATCAATGAGCGCGAGTTCTACGCGCAAAGGAGGGCGGAGAGGGATAAGAGGAGGGCGGAGCGAGCCGCCTATCGCGAGGACAAGCATAGGCAAAAAGCGGACGCTCAATTCAACATGAGGCTAGGAGCAATGTTGCCCTGGGAATCCGACAACAATCGGTATCTTCATGCCTACAGTCAGACATCGGAGGAGGACATCACCAAGGAGGAGTCGGACGACGAGGAGTAGTTGAATTATCTTTTTTATCTATCTATGCTGAGAACTATCCTCTACTCTCTAGTATCTACTTCTCGATCTCAGCACTGTAAACACTTTTTAAAGCGCCGCGTGTTGTGATTGTGTTGGAGATGCTCTAACATGGCAGACGAGTGCTTTAATGTTGCACACAAGATGCGCGAGTATTACTAGTAGTATATTTTTCTTGCCATGTTGAGATTTTAAAACCACGAGTGCGAACATGCAGAGGAGCAATGAAGACCAAACACGGGATATTCGGGACATCTTCAAGGAGCGTGGAAAGTTAAAGAGGAGCTGCACCGAACCTGTAAAACGAGCTTTGGTAAGTAACACCCTTTCAATTTCTTTCGTGTAGCCTCGTGTTCTTTGATGTGTATATGTTGTAGTTTCTGTTTCTCTTAAGCGTGGTGTTCTTCGATGTGTAATAAGAAGAGTCTTAATCGTCCTAATGCTTTCGTTTTTAGCTTGATGTAGGAAGTGGGTGTTCTCACCTTGTAGTTTGTTTTTATTTTATTTTCCTTTTGAATTCACTTCTCCGAGTTCTTTTTATCTGGCTTCTACTAAATGGATCTAGGTTGCTCTGAGTATTGATCTAAAAAAGAAGTAACTTCATGTTAGGATGCAGTTCCTGCGAGGAGGGAAGTATGGTCAACCTCGAGATCATGTTTCCAAAATGAGGCTGGATTACACATAAGGTGTCAGTTCCCTAATGATACTGGATTAGACACAAGGTGCAAATTCCCAGATGATGCTGGATTACATACAAGCCAGGTGGAGTCGTCAGCTGTTCGTGTCCTCATGGCATTAGTAAAGGCTAAAAGAAAGCATGCAGCAGCCCTTGAGAATGTAGCTGAGTTCCTGAAGAAGCGAAAAGAGCAATCATATGCTCTCTTCACCCAAGCCAAAGAAGAGATGGAAGAAGCCAGAAATAAGCTAGCAGAGGTAGAGCAGGCTAGGCGTCTCCTGCTATCTAAAACTGTTGTCAATACAAAATTTCCTTCATAATAGCTAGGTTCAAATGTTTATCCAGTCAGCATGCCTGTTGTGATGTCCGTGCATCTACTGATGTGGCACAAAATGTTTTTTTAGGTCATGTAATAACAGCAATTACTTTCCAAACAAAAACAGACGAAGCATTGGACATGGTATAGTTCACGCGCAAGCCCGACATTCCAAGTTCAACTTCCACATCAAACTCATGTTCACAGATATCTGCACATTCATACATAATGTCCACAACCATGATTCACTTCAAAGCCAAAAAATGTGAGGAGAGTTATAAATAAAGAAAATCCTCTACTAGTTCCTTCTACCAGTGCGAACACAACAAGTCAAGACCATGCGTAAATTATATAATTTAGTCATTTTTTGTGTTCTAAAATGCCCGCCAGCTCGTGGAAGGACGTGTTGCCGGCACATGCGCGGATTCAATGAAGGCAGGTGGGGCAGTCTTAAGCTGGTTACACGGGGCGAGGAGGCGTGCTCAGCCGGGCCTGCAGCGAGTGCGGCCCTCTTGGCCGGCGCGCCGGTTCAATGCCTGCGCTATGAGAGGTCGCGTCCGTGTCAGAGCAATCACTCCCTCCAGTCCTTTTTTGTTTGGGTATAACAAAATCTCGTTTTCCATTCACATTTTACAAGTAAAATTCGTGGACAAACTTTGACCCAAAGTACGATGGGGTCTAGTAAACCAGAATGGAGGTAGTAGTTTTTTTAATCAAAGAAGGGTTTCCCCTTCCGATTTTCATTACTGAAAACCAGCATCTAAATCTAAACCATAGTATTTGGCCTAGAACTACCAGGTTCAACATCTCACAACATAAACCCATACAACCTCCATCGCAAAAAAACCATACAACCATATGCCAAGGAGGTACGTAGTACTATGAATTCCATTTTCGCTCCTTACCAATCATTCTAAAAACTACTTACTACTTATAACGCGCCATTAAAAATCGGAAATCTTAACCCCGCTAAAAACGATATTTTAAACGTGGCTACTCGATCTGTGGCAACTGGCGAGCCACCGTGCTCCAAGTCGTTCACCTGTGGTCCCGACCATCAACTCCTACGGATCAAATTATCACGCGAGCCGACTATTCCTACAAAGGTGCTCCACACCACGTACCCGGTACCCGCGGATGCAGTAATCGTGCACCTAGGGTTTTAGGGTTTATTTGTTAACGTCACCTTTACGTAACACTCATGTGTGCGAGACAGTGAGAGGCCAACTGCGTGCGTGTGCCTCTTCTCTTCATATATGTACTCCACCGTTTGTCTGGTGTCCAAAAAAATATAATAACTACTAGCAATGTGCCAATGCATTGCCACACGATCAAAGTATATTAATACATATGTTATGTTTCACTCAAAATATATTCCTTTGGCGGTTTTGATGAGATAAGGGAGGAATGTTGTTGGTTTCAAGATTTGAGATGTGGTATATGTCTAATTTCTACTCTTACTAGCAAGATGCCCGTGCGTTGCACGGAACATCAAGATCTCGTGGGAGAAAAGGATGAATGAGGGAAGGCCTTATCTGCAAATGTGGTGAAGAGTGCTGGTAAATTGCCATATTTTCCTTCCTATCCGTCAGATATAAATCGGACGACCTACATTGCAGGATGGCAGGCCCACCATCATCACCAACTCTATTTTTATCCCTACTCTTATAAAAAGCATTGTCGGTGATGATCGTGTGCCTTCCATTCTGCAATATAGGCCGTCCGATCTATATCTGACGGATAGGAAGGAAACTATGGCAATTTTGCAAAAAGATACCCACACCCCTCTCCACATTTGCAAATAAGGCCTTCCCTCGTTCATCCTTTTCCCCCACAAGATAAACTACTCATACAAATGCATCTTGATGTTCTGTGCAGCGCATGAGCATCTTGCTAGTTGTTGCAAAAAGTCCATGTGTGTGTGAGAGAGAGGGAGAGTGGAGGAGGACGGAGTGCATGTGTGACAAAGACACAAGGAGTGTGTGCGCGATAGGTATCAGCTTAAAATGAGGCGATAGTGTTTGTGTGCACGATCAAGAGGGCGTGTCTCAAGAAGGGAAGAAAAATCTACATAGATACAAGGAGCGGGAGAGAGACATGTATGCGATGGTGGAAGCACGAGTCGGGGTGCGAAAGCGAGAGTTTTGTGTGAGTGAGAGAGAGACGGTAGTCGGGAAGGGGAGTGGAAGCAGGAGTTGTGTGTGTGTGTCTGTGTGAGAGAGAGGAGACCGTAGTCGGGGTTGTCTGATCGGTAAACAAATGAATATTGTCAGTCTGGGATGGAGACGAAAAGGAGACCGCAACAAATGTTGTGTCTACAGGAGAGAGAGAGAGAGTAATTTTAGTGGTATGAGTCATATGTAGAGACATATAGGGTGTGTGAGAGAATCCCATAGAGAGAAAGACAAAGTGAAAGACGAGTGGAGACTGTGTGTGTGGTGGTGAAAAAGAAAGCTTAGGTACCGAGTGATACCAGAGAACAGTAGAGACGTGAGAGATAATGAAAACTGTGTAATGCATAATGATAGGGAGAGTGTGACACTTCTCAAGGGAGACGTCGAGAGACCATGTTTGCGAGGATAGGAGAAACATGAAGTGAGTGTGCGGGTGAGCTGGAGAAAAGAGAGTGATAGCTACCTGAAGGAGCATGCATGCGAGAGAGATGGGCATGAAAGGAGTGAACAAAAAAGGGATTCAAATATTTGAATTCAAGATGATGATACATGTAATCCATACTCGAACCAAAATTGATCTATCAAACATGCATACTCATATGAATTCACGCACATCTATGTTATTTAATATGTAGATATTACTGATCCATACATTTTAGTAGAACATAATTTGGTTATTTTTTTCGAATTCAACCTTAAGATTTCGAGATCATTGTATTTGTAAATCATATTATACATATAAAGGAGCAGAATTCTTTGTTGTGCTTTTGAAAGTATATATAAAAAATGATGTATATAGAATGTAATTCCAATTGAAAATGGATCCCGCCCGCAAAAAAATAGAATACAAACGGGATTCGAATTGAGTTGGCACGGTAAACGTGCACTCTGCAAAATTTGAACGAAGCGGGGAAAGTCGCAGTAACCGCCCGAAACCAAAATCCGCGAGATGGATATCACTACTGCCTATCCCTGCCACGCAAAGCCTATCTGCTTGATTTCTATAGGTTTTGATAGGGGTAGGTTTGTGATTTCACTCAAACATGACATAACCGCCTCTCACCTGGATTCATACACGGTGGGCGCAGAAGCATAGTGTGTCCTCGGCCGAAATCGACTCCCTCCCCGATTCATACACGGTGGGCACCAAAAACAAACTCTCGTTGGCAAATATTTGGTGTATGCGAGATTACCGTCCTATCCCCAACCGACTAATGTTGCTGTGATGTAGTAGAAATTTGAAACGGGGGCTAAGTTTGTAAATTTCCTCGCATTTGAGACAAGCGCGCCCTGAATACATGGTTCCCCCTTCCTCTCTACCTCCCTTTTCCCCATTCGTACTCTATGGGCTCCAAAACACCCTGTCCACCCACCCTGCTCCGTCCAGCGCCATCCGCCACCCCATCCACGGCCGTCCTCCTCCACCATGCCGGAGCTGATACCCCGACGCCGCCGTCCATTACAAGAGATCGACCTCTCTCATCCACGGCTTCGGACCGAGATCCTTGCATCCCGTCCTCTCACTTCATCCCCGCCGTCGTCTACCTTGCCGTCGCTGCTCCTACGACCATCTCGTCCACCACGCCCCGCCGCCACCGCCTACCCTCCCAGATTTGCTTCCACGCCGCTGACAGCCATCGCTACCGCAGCACGTCAAATTCTCAGCAGATGCGTACACGGCGCCGCACCAGAGGCAGTACTCTTTCGTATCCGCTCAACTTATTTATCGCAGCAAGAAAATAGATCGCCACTAATTTACTCTGATTTCTTGTCTTGGTTGCGAAGTTGCCTTTGTCCAGTTTGCACCTTCACAACCGCCATGGCATGCTCAACAGTGTACTCCCAATGCTTATGGTTTTCCCCTTTTATATTCCACACTAGTTAAATCACAGTAGACTAAATTTCAAAATTGGGTCAGTTGATTTTTCAGAGCTCGCTGGAGTTCGCCAGTGCGATCGAAGGGGCTCTGGTGGTTGTGGGGCCTCGCCGAACGAAGAAAACTCGACGCGGGTGGGGGTTGGGGCGGGGGTGGGGGTGGCGGAGGAACATAGGCGGTGGGGGCCGGTGGTCCGGTCGGTGGCCCGTGCGGTGTTCTGTATGGGAAGAATCAGAGACGAGGAAGAAGAAGGGTTAGGAGACGTAGGATCTTCATCCAACCACCTGAAATGGTCGAGAGACAGCTGGGAGTTGCATTCTTAATGCGCTCTGGTTCATCATGTGTGGGCACTGTGGAACCAACATTTTATTATCCAAAATCTACTTGCTCTTCTTTACCATGTTCCTCTTCCGTTCTTCTTTAATATGTACTCTCTCCGTTCCTAAAACAAGTCTTTGTATAGATTCCACCATGGACTACATATGGAGCAAAATGAGTGAATCTACACTCTGAAATGTATCTGGATACATCTGTATGTGATCCATAGTGGAAATCTCTACCAAGACTTATATTTTGGAATGGAGGGGGTATGATAGTAGTACAGTATGTTCCTTGTAGTGAAGATGAGCAGGGAAATTTGCAGTGTAGAGGTCTATACGGTCGGTTGTGATGGACACTTTGAACTCTTCGGGCCTCTTTGATTCGTAGGATTTTGTAAACATGGGAATAGGATTTGTAGTGGCATGCCCACTTGAATCCTATAAGAATAGCAAGGAAATGCGAGGAGTTGTGTCGCCTTTGAGAGTTACACTGATATTAACAGTACCGCACCTTCAGTTGAAGAGAGCTGGTATCCGAAGCCTTTCTAGCCGTACCGGCAATACTAGCACATATATTCTAGCAAGTTCCACTTTGCTGATTTTACTCTGATGCTTACGGTTTTCCCGTTATATCTACACTATGATCTGTGTAGCTGCTTTGTGTCGCACTAGTAGCAGTCCACTCCTGAAGCTAAACACTGCAATGACTTGCAAAATTGGCACCAAGGCATTGAGTGCCATTCTGGATGCAATGAAACTCATACGCTCCCCACCTGTTGATTCTTGTTCAGAATATGATCCTAATGACTATTCTAACCTCGAGGAGTCAAAGGCAGATGGCCTGTCCCATTCACCCATCAAGGTGCCTGTTCTAATTTGGCAATATTTTATTGATTGTGGGTATCTTGTATATGTTGTCTTGCATTTCTTCTACTTTGTTGCACCGCCATCTGCTTAGTTTACTCATCATATATGTCGACATGCCATGCCCATCCATTATCAATACATATTCCATCTGTCATCATACCATGTTTTTACACTCAAATGCTGTTCTTGTGCATCAAACATCAAAAAGTAAGAGTGTGATTGCCGAACCTGAAGGAGCATCAGCAAAGTCCTTGAAAAACGTGGTGGTGACGAAGAAATCAGACAACACCCCACTTATATTGGCTGTACAACCAGTGACACAAAACGTAGGACCGACTCCAGTAGATTGTACCCATACTTCACTGACCACACCACTAGCCCCACCACACAGGACCTGCATTCCAGCAAAAGGTATTCCGATTTCATTTGCCACAACACTAGATGTACCACAGAAAATCCCACTCCAGCAAAAAGTACAGCAAGTCCACAGGCCGAAGACCTATCCCGACTGCAAAGACGGCCAATTCCTGCAGATTGGAACCCCATTCCATTTATTCCCAGTTTAAAAGACAATGCTTTCAATGTTTTAGGGACTACGTGTATATATTCCCATCATGGGAAGATTATTGTGAAGGCAAACACCATTTTCACATCTTCCTATCCAACTTACGTGTAAGTGCTATTATTCATGGTTATTATTTCCTGTTTTCTGCTGATTGAAGACATCAATGATTTACATTACATTGTTGTAACTAGGCGAGGGTCAATCTGGATAGTCATGACGAGCAAAGCTTGCTTGTGCTTTTGAAGGAAGCATTGCAGCAGTATCGGTGTTACCTGAGGAAATCACACTTTGATGGCAAGTCTATAAAAGAATTTCTGGTGAAGTCTCCTGTGCTAAATTTAGAAGACATTGAATGGATAAACCTTGTTATGCACTGGTCTCGTTCCCAGGATGAGGTACTGTCTATGAAATCACATGACAATTTGAACTTCTACTTTTCCGCATGTGCCTTACGGATCTTTTTTGCAGGAAATCTGCTCGAAAAGAATTCCGGTTTGACAAGAACGATAGGATATCGCAAATATGCTGCCCGCTGCTTTGCTCTTGTTAGTACCTGTTGTCCTATATCACTGTACTTGCATACATACCTGGTTCATTATGTGATAGTAGTATGCATGATAGCTTGCTTATCAATTGTTCGCTCCAAATTATCTGATCTGCATGAATGGTTACATTAGTGTAGAATATATCCAATGCCAATGTTTTTTTAGCTCTACATTGTTCTTGCAAGTACATGCTGTCCTTTATCAGTGTACTTATAATGACAGGTAGTTGTTCATGTACCATCACTCTGCAGCTTATTTTCCTTTGCCCTTCATTTTCTACACATCAGATCTATATTTACTCTTACCATAAGGTTGGTACTGAAGAAGTTTAGCTGTGCATTGCTCTTGGCTGTACCTTTTGCCTATATCACTGCACTTACATTTATAGCTACTTGGTTATGTAGCATCACTCTTCATCTTATCTTAAATATTCTCCATGTTTTCGTATATTATCACATCTATATTTACTCTTAACAAAATGTAGAATAAAGGCAATGCTTTTGAAGAAGATTCTGTGGTAAACTTCTTGACTTCCCCCCCCCTCAGCATGGACAAGGCCTTTATAGAGCCTATCTTCACCAATAATGTAAGTTTGTCCATCTCAAGCCTTCAAACTTTGTTGTATATATTTGGTTAGGCATGACTGCAACAGCTGTTTATTTTTGGTGTTTGCATCAAATTGCTTGTTTAAAGTTTATTATGTAGTTCATAAACAAAAGTTTGTCCTTTCTCAATTTAAGTTTTCAGTTGTATAACCAAGTTCCTTCTTCATACCATGTAAATTAAACTATACAGAGCAAGTGATCTTCTTTTGCACTGCATGTATGCTTCTGTTCTTCATCCGTAATCCAGTGGTGTGGTGAACCTACCCACTACAGCACAATGTCATATTCTGCAATGTCTTAACTATGAACAATGTCATATAATTCTACTATTATTTAAACCGTCTCTTTATTTGTCAATCTGAAATGGTATAAATTGATAGCACACTAACCATTGCTACTTATGAGTTCTTGATCTGTAACCCAGTGGTGTCGTGAAGCTGCCAACTCCTTCACAATGTCATTTCCTGCCATGTCTTGACCCGAACAATACCATATTGTGTTAATGCAATTTTAAACTGTGTCACTTTATTCGTCAGTAAGAAATGTGATGAATTGTCCGCACTGATACTTTTATGTGCAAGACCTGTCATCTGTCTGCTTGTTTATCTTTCAGAGTGAGGAAGATATAAGTGTTGAACAAGCACAGTCTCATCATCTTGCTCAGCTCCTGGCGCTGCAGCTCCCCAGCAGGGCTAACCTTTCTTGAACTCTATTGAAGTCCTGTCGGTTTTGTATATTATTTTGTCAGCGTGTTTATTTGCACTGGTGGAGATCTTTGATGCCCAGTGTATGTAATCTACTGTCTGCTTGTGCTTTATTATCATAGTGGTGAACTTTGATGCCCACTGGATGTAATATGTCATAATTTCTTTATTGTATAGTCTAGGTTTTTTCTTATTCACGATGCTGCAGTTATTTTAATGTATATATATCCTATCTTCGCAGTAAACCGGCCAAACCATAAAATTACGGTACATAATTGGGCCGTCATGCAATCACGATGTAGGTTGGGCCTGAAACGTGCCGAACAACTCACGGGCCGGCAGCAGCCCGAAATGAACCCCAACCCATGATTCTGCGAATCAAATCACGGGCTTTTAACAAGCCAAAATTGTCTCGGTACTTGTTTGGCCCAATCAGATATCGGCTGCGAGCAGGCCGGATGCAAACCGGGCCGTAGTTAGGCCCAACTATATGACGGGCTTTTAACAGGCCGAAATTAATATAGGGCTAAAATGTTAAACGGGCCCTTAACAGGCCAAAACTAATATCAGGCCGAATTACTAAGTGGGCCTTTAGCAAGTGGGCCCAAAAGCATAGTGTCCAGTGGACGGGCCGAATCTGATATGGGCCATAATTGAACCCAAAGCCTCTTAAAGGGACGGACCTAATCCGGGCCGTAATTTGGCCCAGAACGTGGTAGGCTTTTAACGGGCCGGATCTCATATGGGCCACTATTAGGCCCGGAGCGTGGCAGGCCATTAATGGATCGGATCAAATATGGGCCGGCATATGGCCCAAAACATGGCAGCCAGTTAATGGGCCGGCCTACTAGGGTCGTCAAAATCTTGTGGGCCTATAGCTGGGCCGGCCCATTAATGTCGGTGAAATCTGATGGGCCTTTAGCTGGGCCGGCCCATTATGATCCGCAAGAATCTTGTGGGCCTTTACCTGGGCCGGCCCATTATGGCACAGAAAAATCTTTTGGGCCTTTACCTGGGCCGACCCATTATGGCCCACAAAATCTTGTGGGCCTTTAGCTGGGCCAGCCCATTATGGTCCGCAAAATCTCGTGGGCCTTTAGCTGGGCCGGTCCATTATGGTCCGCAAAATCTTATGGGCCTTTAGTTGGGCCAGCCCATTTAAACTTGATGGGCTGGTCCACGTGTCAACATATCATAGGCGCGTCTCGCCCATTGGATGAGTGACACCTTTGCCAACGCGGACCTGACATGTGTCTCCTCCAGCCAATGATGATTTTACACATGGAAAATCCCCATTGGTCGGGGCTGTTAACGGGTTATTGGATCCAAAACCCGACCCGATAGCTTAACGGCGTTCCGTTACGGTGGATGCCACGTGTCGGTCACCCTTGACTAAAGCACTTATGTGACGCGCGATTTATCGTCATGGAAGTGGACACTTTCGTGATGATAATTTTGGTAATGTCATGGAACACTTCTATGATAGCACAGGTATGACTATCTTGATTCTGTCATAAAATCGTCATGGATGTACATGCATGACAGAAAACGCGACCTATTGTGACAAACACATATCATCACGGAAGTGTATTTTTTTGTAGTGCCAACCGGCGCCTCCCATGATCGCAGGCAATGATGGTTTTCCTTGCATGTCGCAGGGACTTGTCAAGTCGAGCAGTTGCCGAGGTAGCGTGGGAAGCGGAGACGCCCACGTCCAATCAACCGCCACGCGTCAACCGAGGCCGCAGGCTTTTGGGGCCCGTGGCGCTCCGTACTTGACCCTTGGCTTCGCTGCGAAGCCAAGCCCGAGCGCACCTTGGGCCCGGGGGCTATTGTCGGTGTTCTGGGAACGGGGTCCCCAGACTTGCCTGCCTGCAGCCCATAGCGTGGCTAAGCTAGCAGGATGTACAGCCCATCTTCATCAGCAAAGCATCCAAGACCTTCGCGAGGGGCAAAGCCTCGCGAGGCGGACAACGCAAGACCTCCTCAGGAGTGGCCTAGCCAGGCAGGCTCACGAGGAGCGGAGATATCAAGGCAGGGCAAACCTCACGAGGCTCTCGTGACGTGAGCCATGACGATCAAGACCAGGCGGGCGCCAGCGTGCGCAGCGTCCTTGTTTCCTCTTTGGTGCTAAGGAGGCAAGCACAGGCGAGGAGTACCAAGGCATCAGGCAAAGGTTGCCATATCGGTGCAACGAGACCAAGACCAGAAGGACGGCCAGGCAGAGGTCACTGTGGAGCCCAAGATGGCGTCACCACCAGAGCCTTTGCAGGCGAAGACCACTTTTGTCAGGATAGCTTGTACTAGCTGCCCCCTTCAAATTCGCCCTCCGTTGTTGGCTCCCTTCCCTTTCAATATTTGGGGAGAGGACCAGGTCCTATATAAGTAGAACTAGTCGCCACAGTAAGGGCAACGAAGCCTGACCTGATCGAACCGAGGGGCATCGAGTAGTTCATCGAGCTCTCACACACAAAGCCACAAAGCACAAGGACATCTCAACCTCAGGAGGTGGTTCTTCCCCTTGTACTGTTCATCATCAGCCCAAGAGGCAATCCACCACCACCACATTGGAGTAGGGTGTTACACCACAACGGTGGCCCAAACCAGTATAAATCTCGTGTCTTTCTGTGTTGTGAGTTCGTCGAGTTCGTCCACAAGATCTTAGTGAGCTAGGGCGTGGATCGGTAGGTGGGAAAGAACTTCGTGCGCACCCCAGAGTTTGAACCTTAAGGGTTTTGCCGGAACCCCACATCTGACACTACCTTTTGTCCCTACGTTTTGTTTTGTTTTTTATTAGTTAAATAAAATAAAATGCCATGTTTTGTCTATTTTCTGAATTTCCCGTGCAATGAAAAATGACCCAAATATAAAAGTTCTCAGAATGTCTTGAAAATTTAATACATTTTTTTCCTGAATATTTCTCAATTTCTGGTGCAAATAATACAACCCACCTGGGCGCGCTAGGACCCCCAAGCGCGCCCTGGTGGGTTGTGGTCCCTATGTGGGCCCCCTCACTTATCTCTTCGCCCCACATCATCACTTACCTCCAGAAAAAAAATATCCATTACTCTCTCTCTCTCTCTCTCTCTCCCGTGTTCTTGCTCTCAAACCCGCGGATTTTGATCTCTTTGCTTGAAACTCCGTTTCCGAAACTGTTTCGGGGGATTGTTGCTTGGTATGTGACTCCACCATTTGTCCAATTAGCTTTTGTTTTAGTAGTTTATATTTTGAATAATTAGCTACTCTTGGTGCTGCTGTAGATGAGCTTGCATGTTGAATTCTTAGAGTTCTAAGTAGTTTGAATGCTTGCTATGGCTTCTATGTATCCCTATGAGTAGTTGGTATCATTTTTGTGAAGTTTTGTTGAGAAAATTTTGTGGGCTAATAAATTTCAGAATTTTGTTCATAAGAAAACCATGAATATCTTTATGAAGTTTGGCTCTAAGAAGAACTCCAAGGGTGTTATTAGGGAGTCATCTGATAGTGATCTCCATCCTTGGAGGTTGGCGGAAGTACGGCCGTGTGAATGGCCGCACACCCCGTTCCTAGAAGAGGCTGGAATCCTTCAGGAGTTCGCACAATATGCTGCTAATGCCGGCCTCACTGACTTCATCGCAGATGAGTGTGAATAGCATCAAATCCTCACAAACATCTTTGTACAAAGTTTTACTTTCCTACCTAGGAATAATCCTCCTGAAGTGAGCTTTGATTTATATGCTGAAAACCATCAGATACCACTTACTGAATTTTGTGACGTATGCATGATCCCTTCTGATGGGAGCTTAGCCGAACCTAGGCCGGCTAGCTTTCAGGCCTTTTATCGCACTTTGACAGTGGGAGATGAGAGAGGGGTGTCAGCTACCACTGCCGCTGGCTTGCATTTTCATGATGTTCATTACTTTGCACTCTTCATTACAAAATGCTTGCTTGCTAGGGAGAAGGTGGGTGCACTTAGTTCACCAGACCTTGTTGTTTTATGTCGTGCATTAGAGGGCGACAACACTTATAGCTTGGGAGCTATTGTGGCTCGTCGCCTCCATATTAATAAATCCCAGGGTAAAATACATTGTGGGATTTATGCTACCCATTTGGCGGCTCACTTTAATGTTGAGATACGCCCTCATGATTACCCTCTGACCAAAGTTTACCTAGATCGTGCAGCCATGGAACACCACCATTTTACTGATATTGAATCTCCTAACACCCCTATTCCATTTAACCTGGTTTCTAGTGTGAGAACTCATGATATTATTCCATCGTCTGCTCCTGCTTTGTTTGATTCTGTTGCCAGGGGCGGATATAGGATTATGTCTGCGGACATCATCGCCTACCGGAACGCCCAGGCTGCTGCAGAGGCAGCGAAGGAGTCTCAGGAGTGGGATGAGTGGATGCCCGCTCTTCAATACCCCTACAACCATGCATGCTACTGATCGACTACCAAGTTAGGCCAAAAGCCTAAGCTTGGGGAAGTACGTGTTTCCACCGACTTTACGTTCATGCCCACTTATTCCATTAGTCGGTGTTCACACTTTTTTATTGTATCATCCATGCTTAGATTTATTTTCTTGCTTTCTTCTTGTGTGTTTGAAAAACTTTAGAAAAACCAAAAAAAATTAGTTGTAGTTAATTTAATTTACTTTCTATGCATGCTTAGTAGTAATATTAAAAAGAAAACCCAAAAAGATTTCCTTGTTCTTCTTTTGCTTGTTGGGAGCTTTCCCGTGTACATAGTTTTTCTCATTTTTGCTTTTCCTTTTTATTTGCTTGTTCAAGAAAACCAAAAACTCCAAAAATATTTCAGTGTTTCTCTGAATTTCTTTTCTTTTGAATTCGAGTTGCATCGAGGAGAAGACGACGATGAAAATGTTGAGTGGCTCTCATATGAATAACTGTTGAGCTAATAAAGAGCCCATTTTACCTTGTCTTCTCCTATTGAATAAAATGTTTGTGGATTCCATCTTAGTCCACAACACTCTTGCACTATTATTATTTTCATATCATTAGGTCGTGCAAGTGAAAGGCAATAATGACGACATTCGATGAACTGGCCGTGACAGAGAAACTGGTATGAACTCGATTTGTTCTGTTTGTGTAAATATGTTTAACCTAGTATCCATGATTCAACCCATTATGATTAAACATGTTTGCAATGACAATTAGAGATTATAGTTTCTCATGCCATGCATAAGTAGCTAGGAGTGGATAATGATTTATCTTGGATATCAACATTGCGTTAAAATGATTGTGCTATAGTATGATGGTATGGTATCCTCCTCCGAATGTTCGAGTGGCTTGACTTGGTACATGTTCATGCATATAGTTGAATCAAAACCAACATAGCCTCTATGATATTTATGTTCATGGTGTTCATATCCTACTCATGCTAGTGTCCGATGTTAGTTATGCATAATGCATGGTTATGACCGTTGTTGCTCTCTAGCTGGCCGCTTCTCAATCTAATTGCTAGCCTTCGCCTGTACTAAGTGGAAATTCTGCTTGTACATCAAAAACCTTGAACCCAAAGTTATTCCAGATGAGTCCACCATACCTACCTATATGCGGTATTACCCTACCTTCCTAAGTAAATTTGCATGTGCCACCTATAAAAACTTCTAAATAAATATCCTTTTTGTGTGCCTGGATCGTTCATGGAACGATAGGAGGTGGTCGGTATCTTCCATGCTAAGTGGGTTATTCTCAGGTCGAGTGTTTATTCACTCGCCATCACACGAGAAAAGGGCGGTAATAGGGAAGCCCAGTCCCAAACTACAAACTGAAAAAGAGTTAATCTCTCAAATAATCAAACGAAAACTCCCAATGGAGTCAAAACCTTTACTTTTATCGCTTGGGAACCGCCACTAGCATGCTTAGCATGGAAGATATTGATAACTGATAGTCGTGAAGTAAATGAAAAGGGTGCATGTCTCAAAATATCATTTACCTCTGTTTCAAAAACTTGAGCTCCGGCATCTCTGCAAATCACTGCTTCCCTCTGCAAAGGGACTATACATTTACCTTTATGTTGTGTCATCACCTTCTAAAACAAGCTCTAGAACCTGAGAGCATAACTGTCATGACTTATGCATTGCGTGTAGCTAATGTTGGGCGCATCATGATTGGATCTTCTCTAGCATGAATCACAATGTTTAGTCTCTGCTTGAACTTTGGAGGTGCTCTGCATTTATGTTTTGCGGTCTCAGAAAGGGCTAGCGAGATACCACTATTGTCATATTATATCATGGTTGTTTTGACAATGTGTTGCCGTTTGAGATATCTTATTATTGCTTGCTAGCTGATTATGTCATTGATATGAATCATTATAATCTTTAAAAGTTATTGTCGGCATGGTTAGTTATAATGTTGGGTGAAAACCTGGGTGCTGTTTAAGGTTATTTATGCAAACAAGAGCAAAAGAGTTCGTAAAAGTTTTTCTTTTTCACTTTCAGTTTATCAACTGAGTTGCTTAAGGACAAGCAAAGGTTTAAGCTTGGGGGAGTTGATACGTCTCCAACATATCCACTTTTCCTAATGCTTTTCCTCTTGTTTTGGACTCTAATTTGCATCATTTGAATGAAACTAACCCCGGACTGACGCTGTTTTCAGCAGAACTACCATGGTGTTGTTTTTGTGTAGAAATAAAAGTTCTCGGAATGGAGATGTAGTGATCCGACCTCAGACGGTCAAATCTCTATGCATTAGTATCATCCCTGGATCGGTAATGCTGACACACACAATACTCTAGGATTTATAACAGAGTGCAATCACACACTTATTACATCGAATATCTCAAAGAGAGTACTTTTACAATAATATGGCTGAAGGCCATCTAAATAAGATAACTGCGGAAGCTTCGAAGGTAAATGAGTCCATCAACTCCAACGGCATAGCTGAGTGCATGACAATGACCTAGCGCACCTTACTCATCATCTGGAAAACTCTGCAACATAATACGTTGCAGCCTGTGTAGGTCAGCACATGGAATATGCTGGCAAAATAACACTATAGAGCAAAGAACAGATAACAACTATCACTACATGCATATGGCTCTATGATTATCATTTGCAGAAAGCTAGTTTTTCCCTACAACAAAGGAATATAATTTATTTAACAACCAAGTTTGTTGATAAATGTTGAGGATGGTAACCCCATCGCAACCCCAAAATAATAATCATTAACCCAACAAATTAATTAAGTAAGGTGTTGAGATCAACATAATAATTCAAGCACCAGATACTCAAGATGTCCATAACCGGGGACACGGCTAACCATGATTAGCTTGTACACTCTGTAGAGGTTTGCGCACTTTTCCCCACAAGACTCGATCTCCTCCGTTTTATTTCTCGCACGACATGATGTTTGAGAAACAGATGACCGAGACACAGTCTTTCAGAAGCGTTAGCTCGTTACGACGGGGTAGACCGTACCACCTACATCCCCTACATCTCCTAGTCTACCACTGTAAGAGGTCACACAACATACTCAACTATGCTAGAGCACATAATGGCTTGTGGCTGCACACGGAAGTTTCTAGCATGAATAACATAATGATCCCTTTGAGCCTGGGTGGCAAACCATAGGAAAATCACACGGATACCCCGGGATTCTCCTTGGACAACACTGGATTCCCTAGGTGCCCACAAACCAATCCACCCAGATGTTTATTAAAGTAGCCACCTTAAGTTAAACCTTAGTTAACAATAATCTCTCACATCTTTCATGAGTTCTCTCAAAACCAAACCACGTCTACGAGCATAGCATAGCAGTATAAGCATACGTAGAAGTACCCATGGTTTGATATAAGACAATAGGTGCTACCTCATAAACTATTTCCAAAAACCCACATGTTATCAATCCTACTCATGCATTGTTTGAGGGTTGAAACTAATGCATAAAAACTGGGTAATAAAGGGATATGATCAAAGTGTTACTTGCCTTGCCGACGATCTGAAAACCCTAGTGACTCGTAGTAGCACGCTTCGCACTCCGAAAACTCTATCATGAACAAACAATAGCATACATGAGCACTCAAGCATAATATGCAAGGTTAAAACTCAAAATAAAAGATCTAAACAGAACGTTCAACTAAAGAGCTTCGGTTTGCAAAAAGAATCAATCGAATCAGAGCTACGAAACTCAAACTACGATCAAAAGAAGTTCGAACTCAAATCTGCTTGAAACCAAATTTGAATTTATCAAAACCATGTTCAAGTTGATTATATGGAAAGACAGCGACAAGAAGAAGATTTTGGCATTGGTTTCACTGGATTTGGACAAACGAGCAAAAAGTAGCGAGGGTTTGAAGATCAGGGACTAATTTGTAAGAAAAGTATTCGCGGATAGGTCCCTGGCCAAAAAATAAAATAGAAAACGAAAAACCTAACGAACGAACGTTCACTAACAGAAACTAACAAACAAAAACCGTTCATTAAAAGAAACTAATCGATGAATGTTCGCTAATTAACGAACTAAATAAAAAAATGATCTAACCTAAACCGAAAAAAGATGAAAGAAAACCGAGTGGGTCTTTGCAATTTTTACCGGCTTTAAAAAAATCGGCGATGAGATCCAGTCGCCGCGGCGTTGGGCAAGGCGGCGGCTCCGGCAGCGGCAGCAGGCGGCAGCGGCACTAGCGGCAGCGGCAACAGCGGCAGGCGGCGACAGGTCTGGCGGCGCGG